>NC_135583.1:35062142-35365000 GCF_965152235.1 Eretmochelys imbricata
TGCATGTGATGGGTACCATATGTGGACGGTCCACACTGGTTCAATTATAAATAGTGCTGTCCTCTGGATTTCTAAACGACCGAGGACAAATGAGGCAGCCAACGTTTTGTGCGGCCAATCCCGCTGCAGTGATCTCCTCACTTAGTGTGCGCTTGCCCTTTGGGGAAAATGATGCCTCTGAATTGCCTGCATGTGTCTGCATTTCCTGCTGCCCTTTGACAGCAATGGATGGCAGCTGAATATTGGGGATCGTTCCATCCATCCGCAAAATATGACAATCCTGGGCATTTTGTCATCCTTTTAAAAGTCAAGGCTGTGTCTATAATTCATTCCCCTGTGCCAGGTTGGAGGCAGACATCTGGTCAGTGGCCACTTTATGTATTGTCTTATATGACTTGCAATAGCTGCGGACACAACTGGACATGTGAAGTTCTTGGCAGGTAAGGTCAGCCTTTTTATTCTTTCCCCACCAAAATGAATTTAGTGCTGGAGAAAGATGTCAGGCTTCCAGCCCTGTCTTTAACCACCAAGCGGGCATTGGAGGGAGGCAATGGGAAGATCCAAATTCTTTTGTTTTCCTTTCAAATCGAAGTCTCTCTCTCAAATCTTGCTTTGAGAGAGACTTCTTGCCCCAGGGAGATACTGTGAAAGGTTATTAGGCTCACCTTCTTTGCACTGAATTGCCCATGAATAATTCAGGCCCCTTCATTAGCATGGATCCACATCACCTCAGTTGTCACTCACTAAAGATTACTCTTTCCATCCTTGTTCAGTTGAACTTGTCCCCAGCCACCTCCCTTCACCTTCACCTCCACCCCCCTCCCTTTTTAAATGGGCACCGGTTTTACAGAGACATTGCCTGATTGTGCCAAATTCTTTTCCAGCTTGACCCCTCAGGACCCCTCTTATAATTCCAAAGTTCAGACGCACAATGGGGATTTCCTATCAGTGTTGTTCAGGCCTCTTGATTGTACAAACCGCCATGCCAGGTTGGTGGAGACCAACTCTGGGACCTTCAGCACCAAAAGCACAAGCCTCTCTCACCTGAACTAAAGGAATAAGTTAGCTGGTAGCAGTAGTAGGCTTCTATTGCCACCCGCTCCCTTCCCCGCCCCCCAGCTGTTATAGGGGGACATAGCACATTTCATGTGTTATAGATGTGACTCCCTGGGTACCTTCTGAGCAGACTGGCAGGTAAACTCACCATCCTGGGGTGACAGGAAGGTGTCTCTGGCAATGGCTGACGCCTACTCTCCTACTTCATCTTCTCTTGCGCACTGATCTGAAATAATAATATTTTGTGGCTCTGTAGTGCCTTCAAGCCTAAGGAAATAAGGACTTCATCCCTGAATCATGCCTATGAGGAATTTCCCAGCCAGGGGGGACACGAGGCCTAAGGAGGCTGAGTGATGGGCAAGTTACAGAGTAAGTTTTCACCAGAATCAGGGTGTAGAATCCAGATTTCTCAACTCCCAGGCCTCTGCTTCCCCTTGTCCTTCCTCACAGTGCTTTTCTGGGACTGATTCTGTACACTGTGGTGTACTAAAAATGGTGCTAAAATTATGAACTACTGTATCACTTTAATTTCTCAGGCATTTTCCTGGTCCCGCTTGCACACTACAGGGCTCTGTAGAGAAGCATGAAATCTAGGTCTTTCAGCAGTCAGTCTGCAAAAAGCCAGCCTACAGCAAGATGGGTTGAGCTGTACTTCTCTACTTTAGGGAGCAGCCTGCTTTGTCTCTCTCTGGTTTTGGTTCTTGCATGTTAAGGTTCTGGATTTTAAGAAATAAAGAAGCGTTACACTGCAACCTTCCAGAAAGAGTGTTGTATGTTTTTAATCTATCTTCTCTGTGTGTTTTCTGTGAACATAACATACCCCTGGAGTTGTGTTGTCAAATTTAAAAAGGCAAGGAGGTGGGGAAACAAAACACAGTGTTGGTGGAAGGTCCTAGATTGACAAACTTGGAAGAGAAAGTCCTGTATTTATCCACAGAGCTGTTAGAGCGTTGTCAATGGCAGTGGAAGATTCCTTACCCTGTCTGTCAATTTGTCAACTCCAGGGATTGCCACCTAGAACTCAGGGCTTGTCTGTGGTCAGTAGACAATTTTTGTATACCCATCAGTCCACAGCCTGCAAGAGCACAGCTTCAAGAGAGGAGTCCTTAGTCCATGCCCTTTCAACTGAGAATCTTGAGATGCTCCCATCTCTCTTCCCTCTATACCTCTTGTTAATGTATTTTCTTAGAGCTTCAGGCTGAGACTCCAAAAGCAATCTGGGGATCTGGGTGCCCTGTTCCCATTAATTAAGTAACTTTGAAAATCTCTGCCTAGCTATCCAGGATAGCCTGTGAGACATTCCCTAATGACCTGAAATTCAGTGATCTAAATTAGAAACAAGATTTGTTTAGGAAAGACAGAGATCAGATTAGAACAAAAGAAACACTCTACATAATAAATCTAGCTCTTCTGTTTCTAGAGTTGGATGCCCTGTCCCAGCTTGTGCTGTTCTTCCTTGCCCACTTTAGCAGAGAGTACATCAGAGCTGCAGTCTTCCTTTCAAATATCTTGTGTTCTCTCCTAACTTTCCTCTTCATCACTCAGAGACCTGTTGTACTTTGCCTGCTTTATTTGATGTGCCTGGATTTTTATCATATCAATTGCTCCTCAACAATGTGGTGGCCCTCCTGCCTTTTCTATTGTCTCTATCCCAAATCCATCCATTCAGGGCTTTGGATAAATAATTTCCATCCTGTTCTCTTCTGACAACTCCCATGAAGCGGATCGTGCTCTATTTGTTCCTCTATCCATCTTCTCACCTTTACTACCTCAGATTTTCCTGCCCCCATTCTAAGAGCAGTCAGCCCTTTGGTTGTCCTTAGCATCATGCCTTTGAATATTAACTGACCTGACTAGAGACATTAGCCTGAAGCAAACTCAGTCTGATTTTAAAGATAAAGAGTGTATATGACTCTTGACATTAACTCTAGCTCATACTGACTAAAAATTAAAATCTTTTTAGAAGAGTTAATCTGTCCTGGCGTGTTCATTCTTCACACCCCTTCAGCTGGACTGGCAGACAGAATTCCTGGCTGTGTGTGACTTCAGCTTCCCTGCTGAGATTCCAGTAAGGAAGCAAAGTAGTGGTGGGTTAATCCGGTGGATGCCACTAGGTTCATTTCACACAGACAACTGAACAGCTTTAGACAGGGCCAGCCTTAGCTCGCTAGGTTGGATATTAAGTGGCAAATTAAAAGTGACCTCTTTTACATTCCATTAACAATGTCCCTGGGCCAGAAAGTCTTCCCTGGGAAAGCTGAATGATGCTATCTCATCAGTGAAGGTCTCCCAGATTTGAGTTTTAGCGAAGATAAACACTGGCACAAGCAAAATGACCCTGAATTGTGGCCAAGCTTTCTTTTTAAATTTTCATTCTGCATTTGGAGAGGTGTTTGTAAAGGAGAAAGACCCAGAAAGAGACGCAGCTACTTTTAAGCAAAGTCTGCCTATCCCCTTTCTAGTACAGAAGGCTGTAATGTCACTGTAGCATGATGTATTGGGGCTAAAGGCAACAGGAATGCTGTCCTGTTTGTAAGGCGGCTCTGAGAGCAGGTAATGAAAAAGAAGGGGAGATGAGAGATGCTGTTTGCTGAGAGTAGAGTATGTTAAATTGCATCTGGAGCTCCATGGAGAAAAACGTGTGATTGAATTTGATTTCCTGGGTAAAGACTCCATCTGATACTACAGCAGTGTCTGTGGAAAAGAAGGTAAAACCAAAGGTAAATGAGCCATAAGTATTGAGGAGGCAGCTTGGTCTGGGGGAAAGGGCACTGGACTGGGAGTCAGGACATCTCGGTTCCTGGCTCTGCCACTGGTATGCTATGTGATCCTGGGCCAGTTGTTTGTGGGCCTCTGATTTCCCCCCACACCTTTCATCTGGCTTGTCTATTTATATTGTAAGCTTTTGGAGGCAGGGTCTGTGGGCTCATCTGCACTAGAAAACTGAATCTGTTTAAAGTGGTATTTTAAACTGACTTAGTCCAACCTGTGACGAAGGTACAGGCATGCTTATTTTGGTTTAAAAACAACTGACTTGCACTTGGTTTGAGTAGATTAGGAATCGGTTTAAGTGACATCAGAATATGCCACTATTAAAGAGACATCAGTCTATATTGCACTTTCTTAGTTTGACTAAATTGGTTTGGAGTCACACCTTAAGGTAAACTGGTGCAACAGTCCTGTGCAGGCTGGGCCTGCCTCACTCTGTGTGTGTGTACAGCACCTTGCACTCTGGGGCCCTGATCTCAGCTGGAGATATGGTAATACACTAAATAATAATTTGCCCAGAAGGGGAAACAGTTCAACAGGCACCTCTTTTGCCTGGGGATGCTGGGGCTATGCAGAGCTATTTGACTCTGCCATTTGTCAACGACCTAATAAAAAACCCTCAGTGATTTTGCAAAGGGTAAGAGGATAAAGCTTGGCTATTTTGTGCTGAGCAATAAACCTTCAGCATATGGTTATAATACTGTACTGCCTTTAGAATATCTCCCACAGAAGAATCTCAAGGCATTTTCCAGTCGTTAGTTAATTAATGTCCATAACATCCCTGAGAATGGGGTGACTATTATCTACTATTGTACAGATGGGCGAACTGAGGCACAGAGAGGTTAAGTGTCTTGCGTGAAGTCAAATAATGAGTTGGAGGAAAAGTTGGGATTAGAATCTATGAGTCTCAGGTTTATAGACTTGGCTTCTCCCACCCACTATGCGTGTGTTCCAAAAGCCTGCCTATCTCGCTAGAAGCACAGGTTCCCTTTAAAGGAAGGGAGTCTAAATTCAAACTTCTCATTGATGTTTTTCCAAACATTACCTCCTTTAATTGCAAGAGAAATGTTAACTACACACGCAACATGTATTTTTATGTCTTAACCAGAAATCTGTATGATACAAACAATGGTTTCCTGTTTGAAAGGCATTCCAGGCCTCCTTACATTCCGTTTGAAAAAGCCATTGCAGTTTGCTGAACAGTAGTTGAACCTCAGACTAGAGCCTGGGATTTTCTGAGCGACTTCTAAATTTGGCAAAACAAGCTCTCCTGTCCCGAGGGAAATATCAAATATTATACTAGCATTCGGCAGATTTTATTTTTATTTTTTTTGACCACATGCTTTTCATCGAAATGGAAGTTTACGAATGGCCATTCATTTGCACATGCATCTGGAAATCTGGCATTTCACCTTTTAGATCAGAAGTGGGAAAACTACAGCCCGGGGGCCACATCCACCCTCCAGATGTTTTAAGCCGGCCCTCGAGCTCCCGCTGTCTGGGGCTTGCCCTGCTTCAGGGCTCCAGCTGGGGAGTGAAGTCGGGGTCTTACCCCACTCTGCACATCTCCCGGAAGCAGAGGCACGTCCCCACTCGAACTCCTACGTGTAGGGGTAGTCGGGGACTCCACACATTGCCCCCACCCCAATCGCTGCCCCCACAGCTCCCGTTGGCTGAGAACCGCAGCCATTGGGAGCTGCAGGGGCGGTGCCTGTGCACAGGGCAGTGTGCAGGGCTGCCTGGCCATGCCTCCACATAGGAGCTGGATGGGGGGACATGCCACTGTTTCTGGGAGCTGCTTGAGTTAAGCGCCACCCGGAGCCTGAGCCCCTGACCCCCTCCTGTGCCCCTACCCCAGCCGCGATCCCCCCTCCTGCCCTCTGAACCCCTCGTTCCCAGCATGGACCACCCTCCTGCGCCCCCAACTCCTCATCCCTAGGCCCACCCCAGAGCCCGCACCCCTAGCCAGAGCCCTCACACCGTCCTGCATCCCAACCCCCAATTTCATGAGCGTTCATGGCCTGCCATACAATTTCCATACCCAGATGTGGCCCTCAGGCCAAAAAGTTTGCCCACCCCTGTTTTAGATCGAGGACTTTGCACAACTTGAGTTGGGACGAGGGAGCTAGGAGTCTGTTACCTGCCTCACATGGAGTAGTCTGACTCAACCTAATCACCCAATACACATTGTGTGAAAAGGTGCAGACTCAGAAATATAGTAGTTTAGTGCCGTAGATTCTCTCAGACATGATCAATGCAGTTTCCTGCCCATTGCTGACAAGTGCCGTATTTACTAATGCAAACCCTCCGGACTCGAAGTCTATCTTCAGGATGTGCTGACGGATGATATTCTGCTCTGTTTTGTAAGGTGTTTACAAATCTCCAGCCACTTATGGAGAATAAGCAAGAGGGAAATGATCTATATGACAGGCTGAACGTGGGTATGGGTCTCACGCAGACCCATCGTGGGGATGATGATTAATGCTCACATAGTGAATTTGGCAGTGCTTATCCAAGCAGTCTCCTGCCAGATGGTGAGAGAACGCAGAGAGGCAGGAAAGAGACTCTTCAATTGCTGCTTTTATCTTGTCACCGGGCTTGATAGATGGTACAATGAGAGAACAGGAGGAGTGGGGAGAGTAACATCCATGCATGATTTTGTGGGGTCAGACAGAGGCAGGTTCTAGTCCCTTTCCCTGTTGATGCCAAATTCAGGATAGGTCTTCAGGAAAGATCAGTTGAAGAAAAATGTTTTTCTCCAATGAGGGAAATGAGCATCAGTGGCCTCATTCTAACCCTCAACAAATTACCGTTGTTCTTCCAATTAATTTAGCCTTTGCTTAATGTGCAGCAAATGTATAATAAGCTCCAGAAAGAGACAGAAATGTTATTTCAGAAAGCTGTTTGAAATATCCCAAAGAGATGTTCCAGCAGGTTTTACCCAATGTTTCCTCATCTCTGGTCCCACTTTAATTATCACTGAGCCTCCTTGTTTAATGCTATTTTATGGAGCACTTCTTTCCTCTCTCCTGCTATTAGAAACCCACTGGTGTGGAAAAAGCATGCAAAGTGTCACTGGGAGGTTCGTGGCTGAAGGAGTTCATTTCAAAACACTTCAAAACGTAAGGAGAGGTTTGGATTCTTAAAGACTAAAACCCCCAGACACGAGGACACTGATAGATAGATAAAGCTCCACAGAAAAGTGCTAAAACTGCCAAACTTCCCCACTTCACTTGGGGTAAGTGGGATTGCAGGGAAGTGTGAAGTATCTTCTCTCTCAAACCCACTATGAATTTCCTGGTGAGTGGCATTAAGGTTATGTCTTCACTGCTAGGCCTAGACACAGGCTTGGGCCCAGACTCCCACCCCCTTCCATCTACACACAAATATATCAGACTAGGGCTTGGACCTTGATTCCTAGGACCCTGCCGGGCTGGAGGGTCCAAGCCCAAATCAAGCTCTGACCCAGGTTTCAAGCCCTATTGCTTTGCAGGGTAGATGTAGCCCCCTGACTCGAATTCTGGGAGTCTGCCAATTTTATCCCACAATCCCTTGGGCCAACTTTCTTTGTCCTCCCTATCCCAAGAATCTCCATTCAACTACAGGGAAAACAGAAGCAACCCCCTTGGCATACAGCAGCAGCTCAGTGAGTCAGCAGTCAGGGGGAGTCATGGCTGTTCTGCACTTCTCAAATTGAGGGGAGCAGGTCAAACAAAAAGAGAGGTTCATTCTCCTTTCCTCAGAGCAGAACAAGGCAAAGTGCAGTCCATGGTTGCCCCATCTTCAGTCTCCCTCCTTCACCTCTCCTCTGAGCACCAAGCACCCACCAAGCCTGCCACCTGAACTATGGGTGGGAAAGCTGGGATGGAGGCAAAGAACCTGCTCACCACTGACAGATGCAATGAAACAGCGGAGTGAGGAAGGTCCTGCCCCATGAGCCATCACAGCCCCTAGATACCAGTAATTTCAGCCAACTGTATTTTACCAGTGGGACTCTGGACACTTATTTTCTGCCTGCTGACTGATGGTTGGTCCCTTTGCTGCTATCCTCAGCTTTCCCTCCTTGCCTCAGCCCCATAATAAGAACAGAGCATGTCATTGGCACTGTGTGCCAATCCACCATCCAGACATTTGTCTCTGATAGCCTTTTCCTCCCTCTCTGTCTAGCTGGCGTCTTCTAGACAGTAAGCTCTTTGGGACGGGGTGTATTATTCTTACACGTCTGTACAGCGCCTAGCACAATGGATGCTTTGGCTACTGCTGTAATATAAGTGATAATGAATAGAGCAGCCCAGCATTCAAGGTTCCAGATGAGTCATTGCCTTCCAGGGCCTGTATCTGTCATGGGGAGAGACCGCCACACCTACAATGAGAGCAACTGCAGTGGTCTGGGCAGTCGTGGTGTAGCTCGCAGGCTCCTGGAGAGTTGCCAGTGTGGCTCTCAGAAGAGTTTGTGCTCTGCTGATTTACGTAGTAGAGGATGAAAAATGTTATGGTATTAGGGTCATTCCGGAAAAATATAGGGGAAGGCTCCTGCCAGCTTACCCTCTTGTGCATTTCTGCTAACTGAAGATTTGGGGAACCCACTTGACTAAGTAGAGGAGGTGGATCTTGAAAGCTAATTTATAGTATTTTGATTGCAGACCCCAATGCTTCATAAGTACTTTCAGGCTCTGATGGAAGGGTTTGACAGCCCAGGTTTTTCGATCATACAGTGCCTTGATTACCCTGCAATGGTAGCTGAAGGTGCTCTTGGATTGTAAATTCAGAAAGGGGTATGTGTTCCCGTCAGTGTGTCTGATGAGGTGACCATGGCTCACCACTTTGCCTCCAGTGCTGTTCCAAGATGAACTAAGAAACAGAATATCAGATGTTATCCAATTATTTAAAGATAAACACAGCCCATATGTTAAGGGCCTGATTCTATCGTCCTGCTTTTGAGTCCGAGTTCTGGCTCCTCAGTCAGGATCTAGCCAGGCCAAGTGGTGGGCAGCTAGAACGATAGAAAGGAACTGAAAATGACAGGATCAGGCTATTCATGTCCATGTATTTAATAGAGGAGTATATCTACCTATTTAGGGCCTGATTCTCCTCCAGTCTACTCTGGATTTCCACTGATATGTTGCTCCTTTTTTTGCACTGGTGTAAGTGAGATGGGAATATGGCCTGTACTGTGTAGTGAGACAGTCATGCATTGGACTTTCACTTTTGAATGTTGTTTGGAATATTCTGCTTGAATCAATTTTTGTAGCGGAAGCCAGGCTGGAAATGGCTGTTCCTAGTTCTTCAACAAGACTACTTGGCTAAATGAATCTGGGGTGTTTTGATCTTCCTAGCAAAAGACAGCATCCCAGCCAAAAGCCTGTCTTAGGATAGAATGAACAGGGCGGTTGCAGTATTACGTAACCACCAGCACACCACTGAAGACCTTTGAACAGGCATGGCTATACCAGCGTAACTGCATCCCCGCTAAAGGGTTGTACTGGTGTAAGTAGCAGTGAAAAATCACGCCCCTAGCTGACAGTTACACTGGTACAAAATTTGTGTGTAGATCTGGCCAAACAAGCACTCTTTTAGCAGTGTAAATTACTGGTGACTGCAGAAGTTTTGACTAACATGGTGGTGGTGTGGTTTCAATCTTCTGCTTCCTCTAACAGAAGTGGAGAATGGTGAATGAGTCATGACTTAGTTGGGGGTGGTCCTGCTTTGAGCAGGGGCTTGGACTAGATGACCTCCTGAGGTCTCTTCCAGCCCTAATCTTCTATGATTACCTGTGCAGAACATATAAGAGCCACCTGAATGATTTGGTGACAACTCTGCAGAGTTGGTATGTTAAAATGGAAATGTTGAAGGTGACCTGTCTAGTGGACTGACCTTGGGACTATACAACAGAAATGTATAAAGGTATGTCTAGCTAGGCTCCCAGAGTAGTGAAGTCCCAGGCATGTTTCAGCATGGGCTAGTCCTGGGTGTAATTACCCATGATTCTGAGCAGCCTGTGCTGAAGTTTGTGCTGCAGCAGCTTCACTATTCTGGGACCCAAACTAGCTAGTTTAAAGCTAGGGCAGTTATGTCAGCTCAAGCTGCAAATCGCCCCCCTGTTATTACAGAATGGCCGCATCCTAAATTCTATACCTGGCTTTGCAGTTGATTTGCTGTGCAACATTGGTGAATCACTTAAACTTTCTTGCCTGGATTTTCCAGAACTCTGTGAACAAAAACATGCACACAATTGTGCTCATAGGTCTTGGTATTGCAAATCCTCAGATGAGTAGCCCCTTTTATTTCCATGGGACTATACAGCTGCGAGCAGGCCAACTTATTTCAATAGCCTTAGCTTGAATGAGTTACCTATGTCTATAGACTACTTTTATGAATAAGCATTTGCGGGAGCAGGTCTTTCATTTGTGCATGCAGGTTTAAAGTGTTTATCTGAGCAATGGGCACATTACATGTCTAATTGGCCATTTGATGTGTTTACATGCAGACTTCTTCATTAAGGGACAAGTTTAATCATAAGAGGCTGTTCATCCCTTAGGATCCTATCCAAAGCCCATCAAAGTCAATCGGAGTCCTTCCTTAGCTTCAAAGGTCCCTTAAGCACATGTTCAAGGGATTTTCTGAATCAGGGCCTAAGTCCCATTTGAAAAACTCCCACAGATTTCAAAGAGCTTTGGTACAACTCCCTCCTACAACTATCTCCAGGGTAGTAGAGACAGTGTCTTTAATTTTTCTGCAACGCTCCATGCATACCTAGCGTGTGAACATGCTAATGTTAAGTAATAATTCTTTCCAGGTGTGTAATTTGGGGTGTTCCATTGGAGAAAATTTACAGCAAGACCCATCGAGATAAAGTTACTTGGGCACCAAGCATGGCAGAAGTGGACTTTGAATTCTAATCTTTACCTTTCCTGGAGTATTTCTTGGTCCTACCGGCTAATGTAGTGTCGGTACGGTGTGTTAGCATTTGGCATTTGAAACAGTGGTCCAGGGGATAGCGTATAAATTGGTTTGACAACCGAACTTTAAACTAAGCTGTGCTGCTTTGTTAATGTAACCTTGCACGTTTTAACTGGTTAGCTGCCATCAGTGGAGCAATTTCATAGTTTTTAAGATAAACTATGGAATGAAATGCCAACCTGTTTTTAAATATTCCTCAATTTCAATAAACCTTTGTTTTTAATTTTATGTGCTGCGGGAAGCAACAAATTGTTCAGCGCTTGGTGGAGCGGGAGGAAAAACAGTGTTTGCTAAAATGGGACTGGAATAGGCAGTAAATATATGTGTAGAGACAGTGTGTGGGAATTTGCATTGTTCCAGCCTCTTTACAGAACTTGACAGCACCCCCATAAAGCCTGCAGAAGTTCTGGCCTAAAGGGTGCGATCAGGGACATTGCTGTATTCTCATTATTGTTCTGGAACAGATCCTTGAGGCTAGACGCAGTCAAGTCTAAGTTGAACCATCCTCATGTGGCTGCTCTTACTTAGACCAGGAGCTGGACCCAGAATGAAGGGGGACACAAAGGTAGCTTGGCTGCCTTTATTCCTCCTCCCCCATTCTTTTCACATCCATCACCGAGGCACGAAAGCTGCTCCAGAAGGCTCTGGCTATTGCAGAACCAGTTGCACATTGAAAGGAATTTGCTGCATCCATGCTCATGCCCCTTTTATGTTTTCTTTCCAGGAACATTTGAGTAATTGAACTACAGTAGCAAAGTGCAATAATTTGTGGAAACTGAATCGTAAACTTCCATCAGAATCGCTTGTGCTGTCATCTAATCAAGGAGCAGAAACACGGTCCTGGAACTTAGCCAACCAGTCACAACTAATCACAGCTCTAATTCTGAGTATTTGTAACCAACCCGTCAATTAAAGCATTTGAAAGCAAAATAATGATAAAAAAAATGTTAAGAAAACTGCTATCTGGTTCCAGGTATTCCCCGAGATGGAGGAGGCTAAATTTGTCAAACTATACATTTCCTATTATTTTGGAAGCATTCAGAGGCTGTAATTGAAATTGGATAGGGCCAAAAAGCAACAGCAGCACCACTGTAATTGCTTCAGTGCAGATACTTGCTGTAGAGACGGAAGGGGTTCTCCTGCCTCTGTGGTAAATCCTCCTCCCTGAGAGGCAATAGCTAGGTCAATGGAAGAATTCTTCCATTGACCTATTAATGTCTACATGGGGATTTGGGTTGTCTTACTACATCACTCAGGGGTATGGATTTTTAACACCCTTAAGTGACATAACTGGGTCAATCTAATTCTCTAGTGTAGACCTGTTCTAAGAGACTGCCCCTGCCCCAAAGAGTTCTAAATTTCAGGCAACTTTAATTAGTGGTGTGACAGGATGTACCAGGCCCTTTGAGACCCTCTGGAGGATCCTGCAATCCCACTCCAGAAAAAGGTAGTAGAGTAGGGTCCTCCAAGCAGCCTAGAGAGGCTGCCGGGCAGGCAGCCAATCAGGGCCCAGCAGGCTAGTATAAGAAGAGCAGCAGGGCCAGATGAGGTCAGTTCCTTGCTGGAGTTGTAGGTGTGTCTAGCTGAGGGAGTGACGGACGGACGGACAGACGGACGGACGGACGGACGGACGGACGGACGGACCGACCGACCGACGGACCGACGGACGGACCGACCGACCGACCGACCGACCGACGGACCGACCGACCGACCGACCGACCGACCGACCGACCTCCAACAAAGCAGTGGTGGCAGAGACCAGAGGGGAGCATGAAGGAGCTCTTGGCTGGCTGCTGGGACTCAACCAGGACAAGGCCCTGAGGTAAGGGTGAAGAATATGCTGGGGCTGTGGGGAAGTGGCCCAGGCAATCATAGCAGTGATGCAGCATAGATAAGAGACATGGTGGATGGCAGCTATCTATAGGGTTCCTGGGATGGGGCCTGGAGTAGTGGGTGGGCCTGGGTCTCCTCAATTGACCACTGGGGAAGTGACTGGGGCTTTGATTTACCTCAGAAGGGGAGCTGAACTCTGTTAGTGGCCCAACAGGAGCACTGGGGCCAGAAAGGCCTAGAGAGGGCAAGGACATCGCTTCCAAGGAGGGCGTCCTAGAGTACAACTCAATACCAAGGTGGAGACCATTTGAAGACTATGTGACTAATTAAGGACCTGAGCCCAAGAGAGAGAGGCCATGCCACCAAGGGGAGTATAACAATCTCAGAACTAGGTGTTGTCTACATTCTTCTGTTGGCATAGCTGTGTTTACACTCGGAGTTGTCACATAGCTAGGTCACTACAGGGTGTAGTGTTTTTGCACCCCTAACCCACAGAGCTAGGCAGACAAAACTTTGTTGCACAGATCTGAGCTTAGTCATTTGCCTCAAGTCTTGCCTATGCCCTTAGTGAAAAACCCAGGTGAGAGAGAATTAGGAGGAGGCATTAAATGGGAACAATGAATAAAAACCTGTGAAAAGTTTTGACTTCTCTGCAGTATTGGGTGCTGGACTCTCTCTCAAGGTCCCTTCCAGACCCACTGCTCTATGAGAATGAGCTGTTCATGGCAGGAACTGTCTCTCACCATGTGTTTGTACAGTGTAGAGAACAGAGCTGGGCAACATGTTTTAAGCAAATAGTAAATTTGCCAAACGTGCATTTTGGGGAGGGGGGGCACCAAGCTATCCGAGGAGAATTCGGCAAGTAGCTTAGACCAAGAAAATCTTGAACATACAAATTTATGAAATGTTGAAATGATTTGTTTTGCAAAAATTGAAATGTTTCAAAGCAGCATCTTCTAAACAAACACCTTTTGAGCTGGATGACTTTTTTTAATGAGGAAAAAAACAAAAAAGGTCAGTTTCAGTTTGTAACTAACTGAATTGTTTTTTGGATTTTCTAGTTTGGAAATCAATTATGCACTCAGCTCTAGTGTGAAATGAAGGTATCCTGACTGAGGCTTCCAGCCACTGCTTTAATACTACCAACAACAATAATATTAACAATAAGGTAATGATGGTTAAGTAACTTGTTTGGAGCTCCATATGTCTATATATGAAAACTCAAGGTCTCCCACTACCAAAACTCTGTGTATAATGGATTAAATTTTAAATTATACTCAATTTTTAATTCAGAAATGATTCTGGCAAATGACTTTAAGCAGGCACACACAGTCAATATGAAGACCTTGTACATACAATAAAATTAAAGCACTTAAAATGAGATTATCAAAGGCACTCTGGTTATCTTGCTTGCTACCATCCCTGCTGAGCTCAAAGACTTGAAGAGCACTTGCCTACAGATCTGGTTCTGAATTTATTTTTTTATTAAAATGACATGTTAAATGTGGGAGGATTTAGGCTCCTCATTAAGGCAAGAGCAAGGCTCTTCAGCCCTCCCCTGTAGGAATAAAACTATCAAGTTGGCAGAGAAAAGACACTTGCAGTGAATCTGGACTTGGTAAAAAGCCTACTCAATGGTTAATTGTCTCTTAAGATGCACCAGTGGCCACTGGTGTAGTATGGACACCAAACTTACTAAAATGACACATTTATTTGTAACCCTCTGATAAGAAGATGATTAATTTTTTGCCTGACTTGTTGGAGATCCCAGTGTTGTCCCTTCTAGTAAAGGTCAGCTTTATTTGTCATCAGTATTCACATTTGAAGTGCCATTAATAATGTAGAGGTTTTGTTTTTGTTTTTTTTATACAGCCCGGGCCTGACTGCTAACGGGTTTGGCCTGTCATGTAGCAGGAGCTTTGGCATTGCTCAGGAGAAAGATAAGGTGTTTTGTTCTGTTTCTCCCTCAGTATATCACATGCTTTATCTGGTACTATATCTGTTTTGGGGTGTTTTTTTTAAGTATAGCATAGCATGATTGAGGCACTGATTGTGCAAACACTTGTGCACATACTTAACTTTAAGCATGTGAATAGTCCTGTTTCCTAACTCTGGGTAGTCAGTTATTGTTATGAAGGAGTGACAGTGGGAAAGCATCTCAGTAGGTGCAAGAAGGAATTCAGTGTGCACACACATAGCCCTTTCCTTCCAAAGTATGCTGGTAATGAACCTTGGATATTTGTTTGCCTTCTTCTGCGACTCTAGCTGCAGACCGTTACTAAGAACAAGTGAGCATACCCTGAAGGATCAATCTGAGGTGGACTCTTTGTTCTTCCTATCTTCATTTAGCTCTCTGTATCCTTTGGTCCACCCCCTCCCACCCCCCCACTGATTCCCAGTCTAACTCTGCGCCCTGTTTCTTTGAAAAGTGCTTGGGGGAGAGACTGAATTTCAACCAGGCTTTCTCTGTGCTCAAACTGAATTGTGCATATGCCAACATGCTGCACAATGCAAAAGTGCTTCTGTCTGTAGCTGTCAACTAACTCCACGAAAAGCAGTTCTGCCAATATAAGCCAGTCTAACATAAGAATGGCCATACTGGGTTAGACCAGTGGTCCACTTAGCCTAAAATATCTTGTCTTCCAACAGTGGCTAGGGCCAGATGCTTCAGAGGGAGTGAACAGAACAGGGCAATTGATCAAGTGATCCATCCCCTTGTCATCCAATCCCAGCTTCTGGCAGTCAGAAGTTTAGGGACTCCCAGAGGATGGGATTGCATCCCTGACCTTCCTGGCTCATAGCCATTGATAGACGTTATCCTCCATGAACTTACCTAATTCTTTTATGAACCCACTTATACTTTTGGCCTTCCCAACATCCCAAAGGCTGACTGTGCTTTGTGTGAAGAAGTACTTCCTTATGTATGTTTTAAAGGTGCCGCCTATTAATTTCATTAGGTGACCCCTGGTTCTTGTGTTTATGTGAAGAGGTAAATAACACTTCCTTATTTTTTTTTCTCCTCACCTTTCATGATTTTATAGACCTCTATCATATCTCCCCTTAATCATCTCTTTTCCAGACCAAGTCTTTTCAATCTCTCCTCAGATGGAAGCTGTTTCCTATCCCTAATCATTTTTATTGCCCTTCTCTGTAATTTTTCCAATTCTAATATCTTTTTTTGAGATAAGGTGACCAGAACTGAATGCAGTATTCAAGGTGTAATACCATGGATTTATATAGCGGCATTATGATATTTATTGTCTTATTATCTATCCCTGTCCTACTGGTTCCTAACATTGTTAGCTTTTTTTGACTGCAGTGTAAACAGAGCAGATGTTTTCAGAGAACTATATCCGCAATAACTTCAAGATCTTTTGAGTGGTAACAGCTAATTTAGACCATATCATTTTGTATTTATAGTTGGGATTATGTGTCCCAGTGTGCATTACTTTGCAATTAACACATTGATAAACAGTCCAACAGTCTCTTCGAGCTGCTTAGGGCAGTGTCTCTTTTGAGTGCCCTGTTTTGAGTACACAGTATGTCATAAAAGTGAGGCTATGGTATTCTCAGGTGCAATATTAATGGTTAGACACTTAGGGTGACCAGATGCCCTGATTTTTATAGGGACAGTCCCAATATTTGGGGATTTGTCTTATATAGGCACCTGTTAGCCCCCCTTCTCCCTGACCTCCCTGATTTTTAACACTTACTATCTGGTCACCCTATAGAGACTAACAAAAATCCTTATGCCTGGCAGGATGGCCTCTGTCAAGATTGTTCTGTGTTATACGTTTCTTCTCTTCAAGCTACACAAAATCCTTCCTCTGCCAGAGAATAAATAAAACAGTGTTAGGAGTAGGTGTTGTAAAACTCCATGGAAGACTGTCTGTCTTCCTATGCTTAAGAATCTGACTATGTCGGTGGCTTAATTCTGTGGTCTCCAACATCATGCTGATTAAGATGTGAAAAGACTGCCCTAATGTGCTTAAAGCAGCAGGGATTTGTAAAAACCTGTAAAAAGTGCACAAGTTTAATTTTTGTGTTTCCTGGCATATGCAGAGATTAAGAATCAAATCCTGCCTTTCAGTTGTCTAGACTTCTCTGATGCAGCTTCCCTTTCTCAATCTGGCAACAGTGTTCACAACAGTCTTAGATACTATTTTATCGGCAGTGTAGTTAAGGCTTCCAATTTGGTTCTTGTGTATAATCAGGCTTGCCAACTTTTGGTGGCAGTAAAACCTTCAATCATGGCCAACTCTTGAGGTGGTCTATCTGGCACCTAGATAGAGTGATATGCAGAATAAAAATAACAGATGCATGCTTATAACATAAAATAACAGGAACCAGAATTTCCATCCTATGGGAAATTTTGCAGTTCCAAAACAAAATTTTGTTTGGGAAAGAACAAAGTCAGAAATGTGACATTTCCCATAGGAAGAACTCTATTTCAGAAGACCCAGAAGTGAATTTTTCTAGCATTTTCAGCTGGGGAGCTGGCTAGCCCACCCAGCCATACACCAGATGGGCAGACCAGGCAGCCAGGTAGGCAGCTGCATTGGTAGCCCAGGGAGGTGGGTAGTTGGCCACCTGAGAAGTTAGGCAGTCCAGGAAGCTAACCACCCACAGAGTCTTGGGCATCCCAGCAACCGCCAGGCAGGCTACCGGGGAGCCAGGCAGGTGAGCTGGCAGGAAACCAGGCAAGCTTTCATTAGAAACTTGCCTGACTTTTGTCCATAGTTTTCTTGAAACTTATACATTCCTGTGGAACTTTTTGAAGAATCAGCATTTTTCAATGGAAAAATGTTGTCAGAAGTTTTCCAACCAGCTCTAATACTTGTATACAACACATTAGCATACTCTCTCAAAATATGAGATGCATGTTGCAGAAGTGCTTTGAAGACTATATAGCATCTGGGTATTCTCATTTGATCCTTTAAAAAACAGCAAAACACACACCAGTGTAGGAGTCATGAAATGAATGGGTTGGTCTCTGATCAATATTTTCCAGGTATGAGTGCTGCCTGATGAATCTGACAGATAGAAGGGTATTTAATTGCATACTGTGTCTGAAATGTAGTGGAGTCTGATAAGTCATTGAACTGAGACCTGGATTATGTTCCTGTCACTTAACTGCTCTCTGACCTTGATTGAGACATTTAATCTCTCTGCCTCTGTTTCCCCTCTTGCTCTTTGTCTTCTCTATTTAGACTGTTTCTTTCTTTGCATTTGTACAGCATCTAGCACAATGGGTCTCTGATCTCATTCAGGGCTTCTAGCAACTACTGCAATATAAAATCTGTGTTCTTGGGAACACTTTTACATCCTTTACTTCAGTTCACTTTCTACATTCATGGTCAGATTGTTTTAGATTGTAAGCTACTTTATGCTAAACAATAAGTTGGCACTTTATACATAGTGTTTCAGCAATCTAGCAAAATGTCTTAATGATCTTATCTAAACTGCTATGTGTATGTATGTTCAGGGGAGAAAATACCCTTTAAATCATTTTTTAAGACTCAGTTAGGACTCCTGCATGATTATTCCTCAGTTTTTCTGTTTCCATGCTTTATTTTCCTACTGATCTAATTTCATTAACGCTACGTTAGTCAGGAAAAAAAATCACAGCAAGCATCCAGTCCCATCTGACTACAGCAGGGTTTAAAAGAAGCTTAGAAAAGGATTTGTTTATCTCATTAATTTCCTTAATTGTAAACACAGAGCCAGAGTGCCTTGTATAATCACCACATTTCAAAGCAGCATGTGGCCCATTAAAGCCCTAACATCTGAACTGTTATAAAGGTAACCAAATAATTAATCTGAGTAGAGTTTTAATGCAGTGTCCACTAGAAGGCACTGTGTGCTAGAGAATTATAATCTGAAAATACCTGATGGAATAATGTAAGGTCACGTCTACACTACAAAAGTACTCCGATTTTACAGAATTCAATTTTTGGGAACAGATTGTGTAAAGTCAAGTGCATGTGTCCACACTAAGCACATTAATTCGGCAGTGTGCGTCCACAGTACCGTGGCAAGCGTTGACATTCCGACCGGTGCACTGTGGGTAGCTATCCCACACTCCCCACTGCCCATTGGAATTCTGGGCTGAGCTCCCAATGCCTCATGGGGCCAAAAATTTGTCACAGGTAGTTATGGGTAAATGTCATCAATCAACCCTCCCTTCCTCCATGAAAGCAACAGCAATCATTTTGCACCCTTTCCCTGGATTGCACAAGCAGACGCCATAGCATGGCAAGCATGGAGCCCCTTCAGCTCACCGCAGCAGTTATGACCATTATAAACACCTCACACATTATCATGCAGTTTATGCAGAACCAGCACCTGAAAAACCAGGCGAGGAGGCAACGGAAGCATGGTGATGAGGACATGAACACAGATTTCTCTAAAACTGCTGTCCCCAGCAATTTGGAGATCATGGTGTTACTGGGGCAGGAATGCCATGGAATGCCAATTCTGGGCACAGGAAACACCCACAGACTGGTGGGACCGCATAGTGTTGCAGGTTTGGGATAATTCCCAGTGGCTCTGAAACTTTCGCATGCGTAAGACCACTTTCATGAAACTTTGACTTGCTTTCCCTTGCCCTGAAGTGCAAGAATACCAAGATGAGAGCAGCCCTCACAATTCACAAACGAGTGGCAATAGCCCTGTGGAAGCTTGCAACGCCAGACAGCTACTGGTCGGTCGGTAATCAATTTGGAGTGAGCAAATCTATTGTGGGGGTTGCTGTGATGCAAGTAGCCAACTCAATCATTGAGCTGCTGCTATCAAAGGTAGTAACTCTGGGAAATGTGCAGGTCACACTAGATGGCTTTGCTGCAATGGGATTCCCTAACTGTGGTGGGGCTATAGACCGAATGCATACCCCTATTTTGGGACCAGGGCAGCCAGTACATAAACCACAAGGGGTACTTTTCAATTGTGCTGCAAGCACTGGTGGATCACAAGGGATGTTTCACCAACATCAACATGGGATGGCCGGGAAAGGTTCATGACGCTCACGTCTTCAGGAACTCTGGTCTGTTTAAACGGCTGCAGGAAGGGATTTACTTCCCAGACCAGAAAATAACTATTGGGGATGTTGAAATGCCTATAGTTATCCTTGGGGACCCAGCCTACCCCTTAATACCCTGGTTCATGAAGCCATACACGGGTACCCTGGACAGTGTTAAGGAGCTGCTCAACTACAGGCTGAGCAAGTGCAGAATGATAGTAGAATGTGCATTTGGACATTTAAAGGGTTGCTGGCACAGTTTATTGACTCACTCAGAACTCAGTGAAACCAATATTCCCATCGTTATTGCAGCTTGCTGTGTGCTCCACAATCTCTATGAGAGTAAGGGGGAGACATTTATGGCGGGGTGGGAGGTTGAGGCAAATCGCACAGCCAGACACCAGGGCGGTTAGAAGACCACAGCAGGAAGTGCTGCACATCAGAGAAGCTTTGAAAACCAGGTTCATGACTGGACAGGGTACTGTGTGACACTTCTGTTTCTCCTTGATGAAAACCCGTCCCCTTGGTTGCCTCTAAATTTCCTGTAAGCCACCTGTCCTCCCCTCTTTGATCACAGCTTGCTTGCAAAGGAAATAAAGTCACTATTGTTTAAAAAAACATGTATTCTTTATTAAGTGATTATAAAAACAGGGAGATAACTCACAAGGTAGCCCAGGTGGGGTGTGGTAGGAGGGAAGGAAAAGGCCACTTTAAAACTTCTTGAATGCCAGCCCTCTGTTGCTTGGACTGTTCACTGAGGTGGAGTGGTTGGGTGCCTGGAGCCTCCCCCCCCCCCCCCCCCCCATGTTCTTGGGTGTCCGGGTGAGGAGGCTATGGAACTTGTGGGGGAGGAGGGGGTTAAACAGGGGCTGCAGCGGTAGTCTGTGATCCTGCTGCCATTCATGAACCTCCACCAGATGCTGGAGCATGTCCATTTGATCCCGCAGTAGCCCTAGCGTTGCCTCATGCCTCCTCTGATCTTCTTGCCGCCAACTCTCCTCACGTTCATCAGCCACTTTCCTGTACTCTGCTATTGTGTCCCTCCACACATTCTCCTGAGCTCTGTCAGTGCCGGACGACTGCATGAGCTCAGAGAACATTTCATTGTGCGTGAGGTGGTTTTTTTTTTTTGCCATCTTATCTGAGAATTTGGTTTGCAGGTGGCCATGGTAAGCCATAGTCTTTTGGCTTCTGCAACCTTCATAACAGCAGCGCCTTCCTCTCCCATACCAAGCAAAGCTCGTTGAGTTGGCCAGTTAGTGCTGCGGTTTTCCTGCTAACGTGCAGCAGCAGAAACCAAACTAACCACCCTCCCCACATCCAATTCTCTGGGATGATCGCTTTACCCCTCCCCCCACCACATGGCTGGTATCAGGGCAGATCCCTGCTTGCCAAACGCAAACAGCTCAGTGCCAATGCCCCCCCCGCCCCCCACCACCACTACCGTGCGGGGAGGACTTCTTTTTCAGCCACAGGCAAACAGCCCAGTAGGAAGGGCCATCCCTGAATGTCCCTTTAATTAAATTCCCCTATTTCAACCAGGTTACTATGAATGATATCACTCTCTTGAGGATAACACAGAGATAAAGAATGGATGTTGCTTGAATGCCAGCAAACACTGGGACCATACGCTGCCAGGCTTTGTCATGCAATGATACCAGATTACTTGCTACTAGCATGGTGTGGTAAAGTGTCCTACCATGGAGGATGGAATAAGGCTGCTTTCCCCAGAAACCTTCTGCAAAGGCTTTTAGAGTACCTTCAGGAGAGCTTCAGGGAGATGTCCCTGGAAGATTTCTGCTCCATCCCCAGACACGTTAACAGACTTTTCCAGTAGCTGTACTGGTCACGAATGCATCCCAAGTCCTCAGGGCTACTTAATCATTAAACACTTGCTTTTATAATATGTATTATTTTAAAAGGTACACTCACGAGAGGTCCCTTCTCTGGCTTCGTTGGGTTGGGAGGGTATTTCAGTCAGGGTGATAAAAAGATCCTGGTTGTTGGGGAGAACAGTGTGCTGTGTGCTCTCCTCAAGCTCGTCCTCATCTTCCCCAGCCACAAAATCCTCAGGCATGGCAGAGAGTACCCCATCATTGGAGTCCACAGACAGGGGTGGGGTAGTGGTGGCGGCCCCCCCAGAATTGCATGCAGCTCAGCATAGAAGTGGCATGTCTGGGGCTCTGTCCCGGAGCGTCAGTTTGATTCTTTGGGTTTTTTTGGCATGCTTGTCTGAGCTCCTTAAGTTTCACATGGCACTGTGCTGCGTCCCTGCCGTAGCTTCTGTCCCTCATGGCCTCGGAGATTTTTTTTGGAACGTAGTTCTGATAGCACGGATTCCTCTCCGCATACAGCAATCAGATCCAGTACCCATTCGGTCCATGCTGGAGCTCTTGTTTGATTCTGGGATGGCACGGTCGCCTCTGCTGATGAGATTGCCTGGCCAAACAGTAAATGAGATTCAAAAGTTCCCGGTGTTTTTCCTGTACACCTGGCCAGTGCATCCGAGTTCAGAGTGCTGTCCAGAGCGGTCACAATGTTGCACTGTGGGATAGCTCCCGAAGGTCAGTACCTTCGAATTGCATCCACACTAACCCTAATTTGAAACAGTGATGTTGATTTCAGTGCTAATCCCCTCATTGGGGAGGAGTACAGAAATCAGTTTTAAGAGCCCTTTATGTCAAAAAAATGGCTTTGTTGTGTGGACGGGTGCAGGGTTAATTCGATTTAATGCTGTTAAATCTGACATAAACTCATAGGGTAGACCAGGCCTAAGTAATTCCATCCCAACAGTGGTATGAGCACATGTGATGCAGTTTAGTATTGTTTTAGGAAGAGGATAGACAGTGTATTTAGCCTTGATCCCAAATATTTCACATCAGAGACATTAAGATGCTAATTTAAAACCTATTTTCTTAGGGGCTAGATAATTTATATCCCTAAACTGAAAATAACAAAACAAATGACAGTCTGAGAGGAAGGATGGCCCAGTGGGGTCACTAGCCTCGGACTTGGGAGACTCGGGTCCAATTCCCTGCTCTTCCAAAGACTTTCTGTGCAATGATGGGCAAGTCGCTCAGTTTCTCTGCGCTTCAGTTCCTCTTATGTAAAATGAGAACAGCAGCACTTCCTTACCTCACAGGGAAGTTGTGAGGATAAATCCATAAAGATGGTAAGGCACAGGGTGGCCCAGAGGAGAGGGGAAAAGAGGGCAGTTGGCCCCGGGCTGCCCATTTGAAAGGCCTCCCCCAAAGCAAGTGGCATTGTGATCTGGTGCACTGGTCACCATGCCAAACCCGAGATGTGCTGCAAGCCTGCGTGCCAGGTCGTAACACCCAGAGCAGGAAATGGGGTGCTGGGCCCAGCCCCATGGGACAGGAGACACCATTATGGACTGAGTGCAGGACAGGCTCACTGTTCAACCCCTGGGGTCTCCCCTCCATGCTTTTACACCCTTACTGTTTGGTTTCAGATTTTGCCCTGACACCCCCAAAAACCTCTGTGTGGCCCTGGTAAGGTGCTCAGATGCTAGGGTAACGTAGGTTATAAGGACAATAGGTGGATGTGGGGGGGAATTATTAAAAATGGCTGTAGTAAACTTACTGTAAGACTGTGTTGTATCCGAACAATGGCAAAGTTATTCTTTAATCTCTTTATTATTAAACTTGGGACAGTTGCTATTCTTTAAAAAAAACATGCTTCTTGGTATATAACACATCTTCTGTCCATTGCTTGCCCTGATATGCCATCCATAGCCAAGTACTTCATACTTTCCAAGCCTCTCTCTAGGAGGATGTGACATGCATGAGGTCAGTTCAACACTTTTTTTTTTTTTCTAATTAAGCTACTATACAGGAAAAGAAATGGAGGTAAAATCTACAGTAGATCTAATACAAACCACTATTGGGTTCAGACCATCTCCATTTTGCTAGCTACCCAAGAAATAAAGAGGGTGACTGCAAATATGTTGTTTCTGTTTAACTCAGGCAATATGTTTGCTGTTTTTTGTTTTGATCTCCCCGGCCCCCTCAGTTAAATGTGATTTTGTTTTTATTTGTCAAATTTTCTAGATTAGAATTTACAGTGTTGTACTGAAAAACACAAACAGAGAACATGACTCATGAACAAAGAGTAGAAGCTAAATAAGCATAGGCTGGATATGAAAAGTCCATCAGGAGGTGGAATTTGAGATCCAAACAGCATGATCAGTCAGGAGGAGATCAAGCCTCATTGGAACTGATGCAGATTTTGGATCCAGGCATCAAAGCACTTACTTGAGCATGGGTATGGGTTTTTGTAGGGAAAGAACAGTGCTTCAAGGGAGAACACTAGATTTGTTTATGGATAAACTGATGGCTCAAGGGAGGATACCAAAGTTGTTTTGTTCAGGCTAGACAATAGGATCTGATCATTCCTGGCTATGGGACGTGCCCCTTCGAGGGGGTGCACAATGCAATTAGGCAGCTTCAGTATTTTTGATACCAATAAAGGATTATTACTAGAATTGGTCTGATAACTACTGAGCTGGGTCTGTGCAGGTGTGGGTTCATTAACATCTGGAGCAGAGATTTCCCCATCATGCAGTGCTTTCCTGGTCCCAGAATTGAGTGTAGTTCTTGCCTTGGAATCTCTGTTCTCCATTCTGTATGCTAAGGGGGATGCCTCCCTGTCCCATATTCAATGCAAATCAGGCTAGGGGAGCATCCCTCATCCTGTCACCCTTGTCCCAGGGGTTTAGGTGTGTCTTCCACCAATTTTTCATTGCTTTTTGTAAGGTTTTCTTCCGATCGGTTTTGGTTCAAGCAGAGGCTTCGGGGGTGGAAGTAAAATCTTTTGTGAGTTAGACAGGCTGGGTACTGTGCCCTGGTTCCCACAGAACTCAAAGCTGATTGGTACTTGAACTTGTCACGTAATACATTAAATTGGATTTTGGCACTTTCCTAACTGTGTGCGTGAAGTTTAATATCCATGGCAGCAGTGTGCAGACACTGTTCTGCTGCTGGGATTACAGTCCTCTTCCAGTAGAGCTTTCTACACTAGACACAAATGCTGGGAGTTGCTGAGAAAGGAAATGGTCCAAAGAACAACACTGGCACAAGTTGAAAATGGTTGGTGACAATAGTCAGTTTCCTAAAAATTTCTATTGTGTGTACTCAGTTTCTCTGTCCCTTGAGAATATAGGAATCTACAAATTGCCATACTGGACCAGACCTGGACTTTATATAGTCCAATATCTCGTCTCTGACCGCAGCCAGCACCAGATGCTGTAGAAGAAAGTGCAAGAAACTGTACAGTAGACAGAGCAGGGATAGTCTACCTTCCATAAAGGTTTCATCCTAACAGAGTATAGTTAAGCCCTGAAGCATGAGGTTATATCCCTTTCAGAATTATTAGCATTAACTACAACTCTGGATGTTCTTGTTACCCATATAATGTCCATGCGCTCTGATTCTTGTTAAATTCTTCACCTTGGCAGCATCCACAGTGTAATTTTACATTGTGTGAAAATTTCTTTTGATCAATTTTGAAATTGCCAAATTGGAATTTAACTGAATGTTCCCTCCCCGACTCCGCTTTTTCTTTCCCTTGTTGAGAGACAGGAAGAACAAATGCTTCCAATGGACAATGTCTAGACTATTCATGATTTTATATACTTTTATCGTGCCCCCTCTTATTTACCTTCTTTCCAAGGTCAATAATCTCTCTAGATTTTTTTTTTCCCATACACATAATCCTTATTGAATGCCACACCAGAATTCACAGGTCTGACAATAGCTCTGCCATGGCAAAAGTGTACAAGCAATGGAAAGCAAAATAATGTCAAAGCATAATTTCCTTATTTCCAGAGACTTTGCCAAATGGAAATGATATCTTGTGTAACCTATCCTTCTTGGGTCCACATGAACACAAACACTAGATTCCTGAGCTGTTTAATATGGCTGTGAGATGAGAACATATATATTTATAGCTCTAGGATCCATAACATCAGTATCTGACTGCCAACTTCACGTTTTTCTAGCTCACATGACTTTTTGTAAAATAAGATCTTAACTCACTGACTTTATGGTAAACGTGGATCAAAATAATTCAGTCTACTTCTCTTGCTGATTTTTAAGCAACATACGTGTTTGAAGGAGATTCATAAAAGCTATGTACAGTACTCATCAGTCAAATGGCTGTTTAACCCATCAATGATGGGGTGAAGGACAAAGTCAGCTATATTGGAACCAGCCCCCACGTTACAGCTTCTTACCTTACAATCCATAGCCATGGTTAGGATGGGAACCAGCTAATCCTATAAACATGGCGTCCCAACTGGAATTCTCAACCTTCTGATTTCAAGAGAGGCCCATCCTATTCTTGAGTTAAAGGCTAATTATTAAAAGTAGGGCTTCATTACTATTTTTCAGGCTAGCTGCTAGGATGAGAAACACTGAAGCAGATTTGAAATCAATCCTATGGCATGCAGAAGCCACCACATTACAAGGCATGGAGAGCTGGAACAAAACTAAACCAAATCATTACATCAATATAGACTTTTTGGATATTCTAATAAACCTGAATCAATAAAACTAATATTGCTCTGTATTCATGTAATCCTTAATGTTTAGAGAAAGGAAACAAAACCTAAATCTGAACTCGGGATTTAAGATAAGGATGTTCAATATTTTAATATGCTAAGCAGATATAGTGGAGCTGTGAACTTGGACCCAAACCCAGTAATGAAGTTTGCTTTCAGAATTTTTGTTTGCCTATGGCAATTTTCTTGACAAGTTCTTATTTAATGCTGTCTGGATGTGTATTAGATGCAAGTTAAGCTGTTTTTGAGTTTGCAGGTAAGACTGACTGTATACAGTCACTTGCCTTTAATTGATTAATTGTAAAAGAGAAATCAAACCAAAAATTACAGGTATGCATTTCGTGATGTGATAAAAGTAGTCATTAGCAAGAATATATGTGCAGGTGTTTCATATTAAAATATGCAGAATACTTCAGTCCTATATTAGAGATGATTAAGCTGTCTTTAAATGCTAATCTCTGCCTAAATCATTCATATCTTTAAAAATATTTCATCTCAAGATGTACACTAAATGATTTTTCTAATTAGTTATCAAATAGAAACCTTAATTTATTCAGATATTGATAACTGCATAGTAGCTACTTATTTCTCAGCTACATCAATAGTGAGTTACTAGACCTCCCGATTGAATTAGTTAGTTTTTATATGTATTATGGTATTGAGAGACAGTCCTTACCCCGAAGAGCATACAATCTACACAGACTTCCCTCTTCCCCTCCCATCTAGCAGGTTTAAGGCAAACCTCCTAGATGACCCAGACTCAAACTAATTAAGGATTAAATGTCACTATAAATACTTTCAATTTCACTGGGGAGCCCCAAAGGCAACTTGTCCAGTTCAAAGTGCCAGTGTTATCTGCCTCCAACATCAAGCTCCATTTAATAAGCAGCTGCAACATTCTAGACTTAGCTGCAGCTTCCAAATAGTTTCAAGGAGTCAACAACAGCAAACTTCAGTAGTCTAATATTGAGGTATCAGAGACAAGGATAAGCACAACATAGTCTACATCCTAAACAAAGAGTTGCACTAGCCTTAGCAACTACGGATTGGAAAGCACACTGTTCAACACGCCTGCTGTATGGGCATAGACTAAACCTGACAAGGTGTGGGGTGAGACATACTTTCATTTGTAACTCAATTAACTTGTGAATAAGAGTGCGAAAATACACAGCACAGGATGCCAATGTAATAAGCGTAAAAATAAAACTCTTTTGCTTTTCATAAAATAAGTGATAAATCAGATTTTAGTGACAGGACTTTTTGCCATCTGACTTTTTGTTTCCTACTATAAAGTTAACAGACTGAAATATCAAATGGCAGCCCCAGGGCTTAATGGAGCAGCTTTGATAATTTGGTTTGAGTTTATTTATTGTACTTCAGGGTAAATGTTTCAAAAAAGATAAATGAGGAACTGTCCAGCCTTTTCTTCAATGAGCAGTGGTGCCTGTTCAAGTTGACGGATTATGCTCAAACTGAATGCTAAATTGATTCTTCTCCCATCAAAGCAGAATAGAACCTTGATAATTTATACTTATAGCTGAAAGACTTCTGCCAACCAGCAGGTCCACCCACCACAATTAGAAAAAGTAAGAATAATGGATCGGTTTTAATTATACCTCATAATAAAAGGCCTGTCCTGTATTTTTACTTTATATGGATTCCACATTTAAGAAAACCTAACTACAGAATTCTAATTGGAGGAAAGTTGGAAGTGGGGAAATTGCAACTTTTAATCGATAAGCAGACTGCATATTAAAAATGTTCTATCGTACATTAATTATTACAGTTTGAATGTATTAATACAGTTTGAATGTATATTTATCTATATTTGACAAAAGGAACCTTACTTGGTTAGATTCACTGTTAAGATTTATATCTTGAACAACTTTATTGTAAGTCAGTTAGTATGAACAGTCTATGCAGATCTTAAAATGATATGTAACTGAGTGAAAGGCATTCCTCTGCATAAAATTAAAATTACTGTTTTCCAGATTAACATTTATCTATTGACACTGGTCAGGTAGCATTTCTAACTTTAATCTTTTTATCAACTTTTCCATTAAGCTGAAATATTCCACTAAAATATGTTTTGATGAGGAAATTTACTTACACTTCAAGGAAAAATTCTAATACCAGTTCTCTGACCAACTTTTGCACAGAAATTCAAATCTGATCCTTTTTCTATAAAAGGTTATTGCTAATGTCTTCATACAAAAATACCAGCATCTGAGAATTAAAATGACACTGAATTTTAACTTGACCTTTTACCATAGTATTGGAAGCACACAGAGATATAATTTCCATAATACTGAATGTTATGATATGTTAAATCTAGATTAATAAGTGTACATCAGATAAATTATTCATTACACTTAAAGTAGCTGAAATCCCTGCCAAGGCCTTTTAGAGATTTGTACAATGTCCAAGTTAAAAGCTCTTGTGCAGGCGCATACAGTATTTTACATTACATATGATCTGACTATTGTAAGTTACATTTAAGTTTTATTCGATATTTTAATGACAGTACAACAAATGTAAGGCTGGTGGTACAATATACATTTCCTACAATCATAAAATTTCTCCTAACATTACTATGAACTCAGTACAATTTTCCCTGTCTTAAGAAATGACATACACCTACATAATGCCTTCATAATTCCAGTGAAGTTCACTTAGAGGCACTCATACCAGCATTTAGTGTGGTATAAACAGCTCGCATGATATCTGCTTTATGCTGTTAGTGGCTGCTTAGATTAATCTCTTAAATGAGTTGTTGAGGTATTGTAGCAGTCCTATAGTATCCTTGCATTGATCAGAGTCATTTTTCTTCATAAGGGTGAAGTGAAATCGTATGGAAAGGTTCTTTAGACAAACATTTGTGACTTCGAAATGCTCTGACTATGGAATTTAAGGACCAGGTAAAAACTGGAGAAAAGTATGATTAAGAGAAGTAACCAAACACTTTCTAAAACAAGGTATTATGAAAACTCCCAGCTATTTGTTGCTCACATAGTAGCAGGATTTTATAACCCTGATAACTGGATCCCTTCCTTTCCCAGGATTCCTGAATACTCCGCTTCTCATTTTAGCAACTTAGTTTCATACAGAGAGCCAACGACTTATGTTCAAAGACCAGATACCTAGCATTTCCTAGACAGTGCCTTAATTGTAACAGACCATTACTTCGATGCATATTTTTCAACTATGATACTGTTTGGTGGACGTACACTAGCAGGGTTTTATTGTAGTGTCTTGCAATATTAGTACAAGACTTAGCTATTATTACAAACCCTTCATTATGGGATTTATTAATAGCACCTCAGCTTTCTAAACGAATAATCTATTTGAGCTACAGTGGTTGCTTACCTTTGGAGGGATGTTTCTATCATATTTCAATTCTTAGTCATGGCAACATACAGTAGGTAAAGTAATGCTAGGAGTATAAATAAAAAACTGATTCTTTATGCTTGACATCTTAAGTATCCAAGAGCATCTTACTGGGTGTATTAAAAACATTACTAATATATCATTTTGTACTGGTACAATGACTGATGCTATCTCAATAGAACTATAACTCAATTTCAATCTTGTGATTCACTCCTGAAAAGTGTTAAGTTACCATATGACAAGTAGTTTTTCAATTTGACAGAAATCACTAGATTTTTTTCAGCCATCAAAATGAAATTATTAGAAAAGTATAGTAAACAAAAATAAATGTCTTCACAAAAAATCCACTCAAATTCAGTAGTTTTAGTTAAGATCCATCAAATGTGTTTAATACAATTGATCCTTATAACAATTCAAAAAGTGTGAAACTACACTACACAAATCAAAATATACTAACCTAAATCTAGCTATACAATATACATTAGGAATGCAAGCTCTATAACCATATAAAATGCTTTTACATACACCAGTTGCAAAAAACTGTTCTGTAATCCTGTGGACTTGTAAAAAAGTGGATTCCAGCATTCATTTTAAATTACTGGCAACCTGTTGGGGAAGACAGAATATTACTATTGATAGGAATTTCATTAGATAAGTATGCTCAGCAGATATACAATAATTGTGGGATTCAAAAAGTAAAGCTCCATCCAAGCTTTCTAAAAAAAAAGTTTTAAATAGACTGGAAATAGTGAGAGACTTCTCCACTTATGGGATTCCATATCCTAATCCTATGACCTAGAAATGTAAAATTCCACTTACCAGATTTCAGAGTAAAAGCTAAACTCTGGGGCAACTAAAGTATAAATCATGTAACTATTTACTTTAAATGCTTAATTTTACTCACATGAATAATCCAATATAATTCAACAGAAATACTTATGAGTAAAACTGGGGTAAGAGTTTGCTAGATCAAGACTTATGTTCACTTCACTTTCTTAACTTAACATCTTGAGAAAATAAATTTCATCTGGTATTCAAGATGAAAGCATAGCCTAAACTCTGTCTCCTCTGCAGAGACTAACAACCACTTAAATCAGGTAGTGCCCACAACAGCATTAGAGAGAAGTTATCTTGATTTATACCTGAAGTTATGAAACTATTCCAAAAGCATTTCACTAGTCACCATAAAACCACTGCTAATTTACAATCTTGCATTGGTATGATTAGTGCTTTACTATGTTCAATCAATTGCCCTCCTATAATTACAAAAATGGACTTTTTGGGCCTAACTCAGTGAAATCTCAGTGCCCATGAAACTTATCCCACTAATTAAAGCCCATGCATAGGGTGAGCATTGTCATAGTAGCTTCAAACAGTCCATGATCTGCAACACCCTTAATTAGTCATGAGATTTTCTTAGTGGGGACTTTGTCATTCTTTAAATTTATTTATCTGCTGCGCCAGAAGCCATACCTTACTTAGCTGTTGCTTGAAAAGCAGTTGAAGTATCCACTGTTTCAATTGTGTAACACATACTGGTTGTACTGCCAGGGAGGCAGACAGGTTTCAAGCAATGAAATTAGATGGTGAAGGGAGCATTTAATATTGTAGTTTGTTCAAACGTTAATTGTACGGTGTCAAGCTGAATCAACAGTAGAGGCCATGTGAAGCCGTTTCACCACTTTTCTCCCTTAATACGTTGTATTTTTTTATTTTTACTTCTAATATTCTGTATCACTTTTCACTTAAAAAAACAGCCTGTCTGAAGAGGTTGGTGGGAGCTTCCAGTTTTTCTGTATCCTTTGCTAAAGAGAGCAAACCAATGCCCTAGAGCTCACTGCATGACAAAATACATTTTTTCATTACAGCACTTTCAGAATTATTCTACGGGGATTTCTGACCCACAAATCAGAGGGTAAAATCCTGGCCCCTTTAAAGTACATGGGATTTTTACCATTTCAAGCCAGGATTTCACTCAGAAAGCTAATAAGCAATTCACTCACTTAACTCTTGTGAGTGGCGGGCATCTTGTTCTCTCCTTCCAATTCTTCCACTCCTGCTTGTGTCATGAGGTCTGCAATGTTTTTCTCCAGGTCATCAATGCGACAACTCATGTCATCAAGTTCGTTTGAGTTAAAGAAAATGAACTGTAATGTTTAAACTGCTACTAAAGTGTATCATTTGACCATAGCTTCACACATTGTTACAATGGCTTTAGAAATCTCACTTGCAAGTTTAGAATTTAATATACATAAATATTTGTACACTTTCCTCCATCAGAGGCATTTTACAAGAAGAAAGGATATTTCTTCCAATAATCTGGTCAGACATGGTCTGAAATTTGTCTTGCATCTGTTGAAGCAGTGTCTGTACCTAACAGGGCAAAAAAAATTAAGTACTTAATCAAAATATTCCTTTTTACAATACTTTAGCATAATGCAGTCACTGTTGAGCTCAACTTGTTTCATACAAAATCATATGTTTGGACAGCATTGATCGAATGTTAAAAGTAACACAAACTACTCTAGAAACTTCATGCCAAAAATAATACAGCACTTATGCAGCACCTTTCTTTACAAAATAACAAAGCACTCCACCACCACTCACAAAACCTTAAAGCAGCCCTCTACATGTAACTATGGTAAGTAACATCCCCCATTATACAAATTAAGAAAGCTAGGCTGATAATTTCTCTGAGGTCTACAAACTGAGTCAGTGTGAAAAACAGAATTGTTGTGCTTTAGCCACACAATCATTGTGCATCTCAGCCATGGAAGACTTTGAGGCAAACACACTTGTTTGTGCTTAGTATTTTCAAAATACAACTCGCTCTTACACACACAAAAGTTCTAAAATTACGTGACTAGCTCTGAACTACTCTTGCAGGTAGACACCTACCAAGAGCCTTATGACCCCAATTAAACTGAGGGGGGCACGGGGATAGCAGCCAAATACCTGGGTTTTGGAAACCATCACACTGAAATGTCCCCAGAAGAAGACCAAGGACAATGGTGGCACAAACCAATGTTTAACCCAGCACCCCTGCCCCCCCAAAGTTACAGGAGCCAGACGGGGATGGTTTGGGAACACCTGTGTTGTAATCCTGGATTTGACACCAAGCCCCTGTGTGCGTTTGGGTAACTTTGACCTCTCTGCCATGGCTCCCGCAGCTGGGCAGGCCTGAGGATTAGTGCTGCTAATGGCTGGTGCAAATGAACGGTACCAAATCCACACTGCCCAGGGAAGAATCGGGTTTTACCCCTTTTCTCTCCATCGGGTGCTTTTTGTAATGCTGTGATGAGACCTCAAGTAGGCTGGGGGACAACGGGTGCCTTAGAAATGGGTCTTCCCTGAATGCCCCTGAGATTTGAAGCACCGCCTGGGTAACCGCGCCCCCCCCCCCCCGGCATTGCCTAGCCCCCTGGTCTCAGTCACTGCTCCCCACCGCCCCGCCCCTCCCATTGCCGTCCCCGCTCCCTGCCCACCACCCCGGGCCCTCCTTGGGCCGCGCTCGGTGCCCCGGGCCCGCGCAGGGAACAGCCCCGGCCCCAGCTAGGAGGACTCCCGGCACCGCCCCACTCGGGGTGAAGGCTGAGCCCGGAGCCGCCCGCTGCGCCGCCTCCTCAGGCCGACCCCCGGCCCGGGCCCCTCACCACGGCGGTGAGATCCTGCACGGTCTTGGGGTCAGTCTCGGCCATGGTAGCGGGCGGCGGCTCCGTCCAGTCAGTCACGGGTAGGCCCGGGGACCGTCTCCAAGCTACGGGAACTTCCGCGCCTCGCACCGAGATTTCCGCCAGCTCTCGCGAGGACAGGGAGCATGGTGGGGAATGTAGTTCAGCCTGGGTGAGGCCTCGCCAGAGCTAAGGGGGGAGGGGCGGGGAGAGAAGTTGCCGGGGGGGAGGGGAAGCAGGATTTTAGTAAGGAGGGAGGACCAGGCCTAGGGAAAGAAACATGGGGTCCTGGTACCTCATGTAGGATCACTCCCATTCACTTTAGAAACATTGACTTTACAGGCATTCCCGCCACTCTGGGCTCAGGCCCTTCCTGCTCCCCTTCTCCTCAGCCTTGGGGCGGGGAGTGGGAAAGAGAAAAAGGGGATGGAGCAGTTGGGAGGAGGGAGGCCCTGAATCCCGTTCCACGCTCAGGTGCTTTTTTAGTTGGTTGTGTTCTTGAGCATCTTTTAATACCCTGCCCGTGGCCAGAAGGCGCCTGGTCGCTTTGTACTAGTTGCTCAGCTTGGCTGCTCTATTCATTTCCCAGCCACAGGGCCTGCCGCTCGGAGCCCACTCCCTTCTCTTCTCACCACGCCTGCTTCCCTGACACACAAAACATAACACCCCAAATGCATGCAGCTTTAGTCTTCAGACCATTGATAACGCTTGCCGTTATGTAAAGTGTGCTAAGAGCAACTGAGCTTCAAGCTTCAGGGCATAAACCTGTTGCCTGAAGCAGTTAGGAAGGAGCTTCACCTCCAGAAGCATTATACAATTGACTATGTACAATATGGGGGTTTGCACCTACTTCTTAAGAATCAGGTGTTGGCCCCAGCTAGAGGCATGATAAGAAATGTAAGGTATCAATGGGTCTTTATCTTGTACAATAGGCGTTGTGTTTTGGTGTGTTGGAGGTGGACTGTATAATTATCAGGCATTGAAATTGATTAGTGTAAAGAGCACTTAAAAAACCCTCATAGGAAGTGAAGGTTTACCCTTTCAGCCCTTTTTTGCAGAGGGTTCGGCTTTGAACCTAATTTGGCTGTTTGTTCTTGTGTTTAGAGCAAAAGCTTTGTTCATACTGAGATTTAATAGTTTTGTTTGTGCACTTACAAAATAACTTCACAAATTGGAGAGAGTAAAAATATTTCTAGGCTCAAAATGATTTTATCTGAAGTAATCCTCCATCCTCTTTTGTCATTTAATTTTGGAGGAGAACTAAATGAGCGGTTAAGCCTGATTTGTAAGCATTTACAGGTAATCTGGATTCAGAAGGGGGATATCTGTAGGAACAGTATCATTATGTTTTTGCAATAAAAGTCAGAAATGTTACATAAATGGACTGATGATTAGATGATTAAAAGAAATATATTTAGGGATTTGTGGCATGTTGTCTATAGGAAAGAAACTATAAGCAAAATGTTGTGATTGTGAGCACATAGATCACACACAATTCATGCCAACCACTTCTTAATTATAATAGTCTTTGGTGTATGGGACAAGGATATGTGTTACAAAACTGCCTAGAATAAGATTTCACAATGGGGAGAGATACAAATGAAGCATTTACTAGGTATAGCCAGCTGGATGCAGGCATAACTCCCTGTCACTCATTTGTGGTTTTCTTTTGTCAAGTCCAATTCTAGACTGTGAGATAGTATATAGCTGACTGTGCACTGATATTTAGGCTGAACTGTGGAAAACAAATGTGCTGATTATGAGCCTTCAAGTACAGAACATGTCTCATTATCCACAAATGCTCTTCAACTGGAACCTTCCATTTCATCCACAAGCTGGAGTGCTGCATTCATGACATATCTCTGACTTGTCCTATAGCTAGTATGCAGAGATTTACATTAATACTATTCCAATGAGTATGTTGTTAAAATATCACAAGCATTATGTGTAAAAATGTCCTTAGCTATCTTTTAAATTGAAGACCAGTTCTAGTTCTGAGAAATGTAAAAGAAATTAACTTTCATTTACTTGAAGGGAGTTGTTACAATTATCTTTGGATTGTATGGCACATTGCTTCTTGAAGGCCTTTAAATTTGACCTATCTTTTGGTTGCTAAGCACCTGTGTATATGTGCTGCACATTACTAATTTTTCTTTTTCTGCCTCTTTTATATGCTGATGTGATTTTTATTCTTATACATGTCCTTCTGGTAAAACTTAATTGCCATTAGTTTCCTATCAATCTCCTTAATACTCTTTGCTGTTTTAGGGGAAGTTGTTTTATCCCTTGATTCTGATCATCACTTAACCTACTGTGTACTGTTTCCATCTGCCTGTGCCCCAAGCAATGGCAGGTTAGAGAAATGATTGGTCAATTTTTTCATTCAGTTGCACCAGTGAATCCAGAGTAACTGATTCACTTGGCTCTGTCCAAAGAATACAGGGGTGAGTGGGTTGGGGAATGGGATTCGCACCCTCAACTATTATGCCATTGTCCTGGCTGCTATTCTAGCCTCTAGGCTAGACCCTCACCTCATACGAGTGGTTCACTCGATCTGTGTAAGTGAAATGCTGACAGACCCTGGTTATCGGTGGGTGTTATCAAACCTGGGACCTCTGGAGCTTAGTGCATGAGCCTTCACAGCATGAGCTAAAAGCCAACTAGCTGTTAGCTAAGCCTGTAGGGCAGACTCATTTTATCTCTCTCTTTAAGTGGTCTTGGTGCCACTAGATGAAACAGAACACCACACCCAGAAGGTGTGTGGGTTACATAAGCATGGTTCTCATAATTGCTTCCCAAGTCTGCCCCTCACTGTCAACCTATTTTGAGTTGGTGTGGAGATTCCTACTATTAGTAGAAATTAGTAGGAATAGGATATTCCCCTATTAGTAGGGGAAGCAAAAGTGAATGGGAAGCTGGGAGGCAGTGACCATGAGATGGACGAGTTCAGGATCCTGACACAGGGAAGAAAGGAGAGAAGTAGAATACGGATCCTGGACTTCCGAAAAGCGGACTTTGACAACCTCAGGGAACTGATGGGCAGCATCCCCTGGGAGAGTAACATGAGGGGGAAAGGAGTCCAGGAGAGCTGGCTGTATTTTGAAGAATCCTTATTGCGGTTACAGGGACAAACCATCCTGATGTGTAGAAAGAATAGTAAATATGGCAGGCTACCAGCTTGACTTAACAGTGAAATCCTTGCTGATCTTAAACACAAAAAAGAAGCTTACAAGAAGTGGAAGATTGGACAAATGACCAGGGAAGAGTATAAAAATATTGCTCGGGCATGCAGGAGTGAAATCAGGAAGGCGAAATCACACTTGGAGTTGCAGCTAGCAGAGATGTTAAGAGTAACAAGAAGGGTTTCTTCAGGTATGTTAGCAACAAGAAGAAAGTCAAGGAAAGTTAGGGCCCCTTACTGAATGAGGGAGGCAGCCTAGTGACAGAGGATGTGGAAAAAGCTAATGTACTCAATGCTTTTTTTGCCTCTATCTTCACGAACAAGGTCAGCTCCCAGACTGCTGCACTGGGCAGCACAGCATGGGGAGGAGGTGACCAGCCCTCTGTGAAGAAAGAAGTGGTTCAGGATTATTTAGAAAAGCTGGACGAGCACAAGTCCATGGGGCCGGATGCGCTGCAGTCACTGGAAAAATCATGGAGCAGGTCCTCAAAGAATCAATTCTGAAGCACTTAGAGGAGAGAAAAGTGATCAGGAACAGTCAGCATGGATTCTCCAAGGGCAAGTCATACCTGACTAATCTAATTACCTTCTATGATGAGATAACTGGTTCTGTGGATGAGGGGAAAGCAGTGGATGTGTTGTTCCTTGACTTTAGCAAAGCTTTTGACACAGTCTCCCACAGTATTCTTGCCACCAAGTTAAAGAAGTATGGGCTGGATGAATGGACTAGAAGGTGGATAGAAAGCCGGCTAGATTTTTGGGCTCAATGGTAGTGATCAATGGCTCCATGTCTATTTGGCAGCTGGTATCAAGTGGAGTGCCCCAAGGGTCGGTCGTGGGGCCGGTTTTGTTCAATATCTTCAGTAATGATCTGGAGGATGGCGTGGATTGCACCCTCAGCAAGTTTGCAGATGACACTAAACTGGGAGGAGTGGTAGATATGCTGGAGGGTAGGGATAGGATACAGAGGGCCCTAGACAAATTAGAGGATTGGGCCAAAAGAAATCTGATGAGGTTCAACAAGGACAAGGGCAGAGTCCTGCACTTAGGACAGAAGAATCCCATGCACTGCTACAGACTAGGGACCGAATGGCTCTGCAGCAGTTCTGCAGAAAAGGACCTAGGGGTGACAGTGGACGAGAAGCTGGATATGAGTCAACAGTGTGCCCTTGTTGCCAAGAAGGCCAATGGCGTTTTGGGCTGTATAAGTAGGGGCATTGCCAGCAGATCGAGAGATGTGATCGTTCCCCTCTATTCGACATTGGTGAGGCCTCATCGGGAGTACTATGTCCAGTTTTGGGCCCCACACTACAAGAAAGATGTGGAAAAATTGGAAAACATCCAGTGGAGGGCAACAAAAATGTTTAGGGGACTGGAACACATGACTTATGAGGAGAGGCTGAGGGAACTTGGATTGTTTAGTCTGCGGAAGAAAAGAATGAGGGGGGATTTGATAGCTGCTGTCAACTACCTGAAAGGGGGTTCCAAAGAGGATGGATCTAGACTGTTCTCCGTGGTAGCAGATGACAGAACGAGGAGTAATGGTCTCAAGTTGCAATGGGGGAGGTTTAGGTTGGATATTAGGAAAAACTTGTTCAGTAGGAGGGTGGTGAAACACTGGAATGCGTTACCTTGGGAGGTGGTGGAATCTCCTTCCTTAGAAGTTTTTAAGGCCAGGCTTGACAAAGCCCTGGCTGGGATGATTTAGTTGGGGATGGGTCCTGCTTTGAGCAGGGGGTTGGACTAGATGACCTCCTGAGGTCCCTTCCAACCCTGATATTCTATGATTCTATGATTACATGCAGGGTGTGGAAATCTCTTCTAGCTTCTTCTAGAATCTCTGTTCTTTGTTAAATAATCTTTTACATGTTTTCATTGTACACAAATCTAAGTGCTGTGTGTTAAGTGGAGCTGTGGTATAAGGTGTAACTGGTTAGCTGGTGTGTACTATTCCTTTGAGAGTAACCGATCTATGAGGGCCCAGTGGAACAGGGGCTAGACACTTCAAGGGGATGCTCAGTGTGGTCAGGAGTTGGAGTGCTCCTATTGCTTACCTGGGGTGAGTGGGGAGAGCTTGTGTTGCTGGGGGAGTTAGGGAGCTGATCCCTAGCAGGTACAGACAAGACTTCCTTGCACGAAGAGCAGATGGTAGCGAGGTGCCTCACAACCTTGGGTACCCTCAAGAAGTGTTACAGATACCATATGGGTGGTTTAGATTAAATACCACTTTTAGTAGTGCACTATGCCCCTCTGTAGTTAGCCTAGGCTGCCGTGATTTGGTACATCTTGCCTCTTTATCAATTCAGTAACTTCCCTCATTCAGCTCCATAACCTCAGCTCTCCTAGAATGGACACATGGGAGTTTGCCAGGCTTGGATGCCCAAAGCACTCTGGGACCAAAATGAGAAAAAAAGCCCAGCACCCATTTAATGCCCCCTCCAAACAAACAAAAAATACGCAAGCATCTCGTTTTGTTTAAGAGGTCAGTGAAAGAGTATTGACAAACTCAATGATCACATCTGGAAAATCAGTCCTCCTCTATTTTATAACCAAATCTACCAATCGAGTGGCGGTCTTTAAGTAGCATCTGGACAAAGAAACAAAGTCATACAGAATGAGAGTTTCAAAAGCACTCATCATTGGCCTATCTGTTCACTGGATCACTGGTACGCTTGCTGTATCAGTGCAGTGTTACTTCCACTGACTTCAACGGGAGCAGAGTTAGGCCCTGGCTGAGTTAATTTGCAAACCCTACCCACAATCAGTGTCCGTGCCCTAAATTTTTGAGATTTAGTTTTTCTTTGGCCTCCTGTGCCCTTCTGTAAAATGGTGATGTTAGTCCTGTCTGCTGGGTGAAATTCTTTGGCCTTTGTTATGCAAGTCAGACTAGATCATCATAATGGTTCTTAGATCTATGAAAGTGTCTTGCAACCTCTCTCTGATTCTCATGAAGTTTAAGATTTGTATTATGAGGATGTGGGTTTTGAAGTGAGGGTTTTTTTTCTTCTTCTTATCATTCACTTACTCATGTGGTGTATTTAAACAAAGGCTAATTTTTGAAAATAATGTATTTTCTTTCACTTCTTTTTTCGAGACTGGACTGAGGCAAAATGCGAAGCAAGGGAGGAGAGTGTGGATTAATGATCCCTTCATGGTAATGTTCAGAGATAACTAAAATGAACAGAACAGCAGTAAACTGGGCTGTTCTTTAACCAGATTTTTAATGGTGAAGTCTTAATTTAAAATGAACAGACAAGAAGACCTTTAGAATTGATAAAGGAGCTGTGAGGTTCCTTAAAATCACTATCACCCTACAGAACAATGAGTCATAGTCAGACTGTACACCAGATCAGGCACATTAGCATCTGGTCATTATCATGCATCCTCCGAATGACAGGTTATTCACCTAGTATCTTACCTTTCTGTAACAGTTTTAATCAAAAGCACCTTGACTAGCCACTTAACAGTGAAGAGAAACATAGGACAGCTGAGAACTAATTTTATCTTTGTTATTAAGCTCCTTTCACGTATCCACAATATGTAAAGAATTAAGACACAAAATAAAGAAGCATCCAGTTAAACTAAAGGGAGTATTTGGGAAGCAGAATGCAATTACCCAAAGGGGAGTTTTGTCAGGATACCTGGGTTCATGCTGTTACTATTGAAAAACAAGTAGTCATGATCTTAGCATAACATCTCATGTAAACTACAGCCCATCCAGCAGCCTCACATCCTTGGTGCAATACTGGACCATTTGCACAACAGTAACAACTCAGAAAAAAAGATTATATTATGTTATGTATTCTGTAAACCGGTAAGCAGCCCTGATATACTAATTATTTTAGACATAAGAACATAAGACGGCCATACTGGATCAGACCAAAGGTCCATCTAGCCCAGTATCCTGTCTTCCGACAGTGGCCAATGCCAGGTGCCTCAGAGGGAATGAACAGAACAGGTAATCATCAAGTGATACATCCCCTGTCACCCATTCCCAGCTTCTGGCAAACAGAGGCTAGGGACATCATCCCTGCCCATCCTGGCTAATAGCCATTGATGGACCTATCCTCCATGAAGTTATCTAGTTCTTTTTTGAACCTGTTATAGTCTTGGCCTTCACAACATCTTCTGGCAAGGAGTTCCACAGATTGACTGTGCATTCTGTGAAAAAATACTTCCTTTTGTTTGTTTTAAACCTGCTGCCTATTAATTTCATTTGGTGACCCTTAGTTCTTGTGTTATGAGATGGAGTAAATAACGCTTCCTTATTTACTTTCTCCACACCAATCATGATTTTATAAACCTCTCTATATCCCCCCCTTAGTCGTCTCTTTTCCAAGCTGAAAAGTCCCAGTCTTATTAATCTCTCCCCATATGGAAGCTGTTGCATACCTGTAATCATTTTTGTTGCCTTTTCTGAACCTTTTCCAATTCCAGTATATCGTTTTTGAGATGGGGCGACCACATCTGCACGTAGTATTCAAGGTGTGGGCATACCAATAGATTTATATAGAGAAAATATCATATTTTCTATCTTATTATCTATCCCTTTCTGAATGATTCCCAACATTCTGTTTGCTTTTTTGGCTGCTGCTGCACATTGAGTGGATGTTTTCAGAGAACTAACCACAATGATCCAAGATCTCTTTCTTGAATGGTAACAGCTAATTTAGACCTCATCATTTCATATGTATAGTTGGCATTATTTTTTCTAATGTGCATTACTTTGCATTTATCAAAGTTGAATTTCATCTGCCATTTTGTTGCCCAGTCACCCAGTTTTGTGACATCCTTTTATTGCTCTTGGCAGTCTGCTTGGGACTTATCTAATCAATCTATCTATCTATCTAGACCTATTAAGTGCAGTTGCCATAGTGTGGGGAAATGTAAGGACTGTGTAGTTACGTGATATTTACTAAGTAAAACTCTCCTGCATGTATCTAGGATATAAGCACAGTATTTATAATCTTTTTGTGACTCTGAAATCAGTTTTATTGCTTTGCAGCTTGTCCTAAAACAAGGACTGTTCGTAGCAAAGCTGTTTTCTATTGAGATATAGCAGTGCTGTTGGGAGGTTAGAAGGAAGATATACAACAGCGGGTTTTGTTAGTGAACTGAAGACAAATGCAGTAATACTGGAGTCCTGAGGTCTCTTTCCCTTGTTTTTTTAAAGCATCATTCACAAGAAGAGCTAATCAGAGCGTTTCACTTTGGAAATATTTCTTGGTAGGCTGATGCAATTTTTTCCTAAAAAGGAACCCTAGTATTTAATAAGATTTATTTTGACAACATGAAACATCATTTCATATACTGGGGCAGATTCTAAGATGGTGTAAATCAGTATAGCCCTGTTGCCTTTAGTAAACCTATGCCAATTTCCATCAGTTTAGGATCTAATCCACTAAATTTTCTGACTTGAAATCTGATTAAGACACTGGAGTTGTACAAGGGATGAATTTTGCCCAGTAGGCCAAATTCAGACCTGGTGTTAGCAGGAGAAACGCCAGAAGGAGAGTCCATGGAACTATTTATATGTGAGTAAGGGGTGCAGGATTGAGCCTGTACTGGGCTTGTGGCACCTTAGAGACTAACAAATTTATTTGAGCCTAAGCTTTCATGAGCTACAGCTCACTTCATCAGATGCATTCGGTGGAAAATACAGTGGGGAGATTCATATACACAGAGAACATGAAACAATGGGTGTTACCATACACAGTGTAACGAGAGTGATCAGGTAAGGTGAGCTATTACCAGCAGGAGAGCAGCGGGGGAAGGGTGGGGGAACCTTTTGTAGTGATAATCAAGGTGGGCCATTTACAGCAGTTGACAAGAACGTCTGAGGAACAACGGGTGGGGGGGGGGAAATAAGCATGGGGAAATAGTTTTACTTTGTGTAATGACCCATCCACTCCCAGTCTTTATTCAAGCCTAAGTTAATTGTATCCAGTTTGCAAATTAATTCCAATTCAGCAGTCAATTCGTTGGAGTCTGTTTTTGAAGTTTTTTTGTTGAAGAATTGCCACTTTTAGGTCTGTAATCGAGTGACCAGAGAGATTGAAGTGTTCTCCGACTGGTTTATGAATGTTCTAATTCTTGACATCTGATTTGTGTCCATTTATTCTTTTACGTAGAGACTGTCCAGTTTGGCCAATGTACATGGCAGAGGGGCATTGCTGGCATATGATGGCATTATATCACATTGGTAGATGTGCAGGTGAACGAGCCTCTGATAGGCTGGCTGATGTGATAAATTTGTTAGTCTCTAAGGTGCCACAAGTCCTCCTTTTCTTTTTGCAGATACAGACTAACACGGCTGCTTCTCTGAAACCTGTACTGGACTTGAACTTTGGTTAAGTTCTCTATGATCTGAAATATCTTGTTACCTGAAATCAGATCATGTCCCCTAATGTTTACTAATTACATGGAATATTTCCTCAGTTATCTGAAACCTTCACTATGAGATCTTATCTGAATGCCATGAGGCAACACTGAATAATTGCAGTGATTCTGAACATACCAGCATGTGTATATTGATTGTGCATACGAACTGTGCCATCAGCATTGCCCACTGCCATCATTTTATTGTGCACAACTTATAGAGTTTAAGGTACCTTCTAGGCCTTTAAAATCACATATGCCTTTTTGTGTTCTCTTGCTACTTAAGCCAGTGAATTCAAAGTATACAAGTTATTGAACCCAGGTATTCAAAGTATTCAAGTTATTGAAATTTTAATAAGTCAGTTACTGCTTGGGTAGATGAAGGCTGAAATGATTGGGAAAATATTAAAGTATAACAAACAGAACTCATCCGTAATTTTGAGAAAAGAAATATTCCTTGGCAGTTTTCAAATATACATGAGGTTGGGATATATTAAGCAAAGGACTGTAATTAGAAAACATCTAGCAAGGGAAAGATAACAGTTCTAACTTTTGGTTTCATGCATCATGTGAATTATGTTTAACTGAAACTGTATTAAATAATTATGGGGAAAAGCAACATTAAGACTAGAATAAATTGGAAAGTAATTTGTGGCAGAACAGGAGCAATTCATGGTGTTTTTTTCAGACCACGTTTTCAGAAACTAACGCTAACTAGATTTTTGTGTGGGTGTGCATCAAATGTGATGTTACTGTCCAATGGACAGTAAAATCATACTTGTTGCAGCTTTCCCCTTTACTGGTTTTTACCATGTTGTATGTGCAGTGATAGAACCATGTGCTGTTATCATCCGAACTGATCCAGGTTGGGGAGACTTGGCAATCGTACACTGACATCAGTAAAATTACAAGACCCAGAACTGGGGTAGACGACTGCACTTAGAGTCCAATCTGAATCTTTGTTGGGGAGACCCTGTGGCACAAGGCCCCAAATACCCCCACTCTCCTCAAGTCACAGGGGCTGGGGGAAGCAGAGCAGAAACTCCTGAGAACAGAGGGACTTCTCTCCCACCCCATAGCAGGAGCTGGGTTCAAAAGTGGGAGCAGCAATGGGGTAGGGTAAGGGTGGGCAAACAATGGCCCAGGGGCCACATCCAGCCCTCCAGATGTTTTAATTTGGCCCTTGAGCTCCGGCCGGGGACCAGGGTCAGGGTCTTGCCCGACTCCGCATGCCTCCCGGAAGCAGCGGCATGTTCCCGCTCTGGAACTGCAGCCAATGGGAACTGCAGGGCCGGCACCTGCGGACAGGGCAGTGCACAGAGCTGCCTGGCCGCACCTCCACATAGGAGCCAGAGGGGGGACATGCCGCTGTTTCTGGGAGCTGCTTGAGTTAAGCACCACCTGGAGCCTGACCCTGCCCCCCTCCGGCACCCCAACCCCCTACCCCTGATCTCCCACCCACCCTCTGAACCTCTCGATCCCAGCCCGGAGTACTCTCCTGAACCCCCAACCCCTCATCCCCAGCCCCACCCCAGAGCCCGCACCCCCAGACGGAGCCCTTCCGCTCTCCCGCACCCCAGCCCCCAATTTCATGAGCATTCATGGCCCGCCACACAGTTTCCATACCCAGATGTAGCCCTCAGACCAAAAATTTGCCCACCCCTGGGGTAGGGTGAGGCCAATGATGTGAGCACATTCTGCTTCACTCTAGATTATTCTTACTCTCTGCCAATTGGTTGCTTCTTCCTATGTCCCCTCACTGACACTTGATTAAAGCACTTGGGAGTTTCTGAATGCTAGCTCCATGGCAGTGATTCTAGGCCATGCTTGTTATTGAGGGGTGAAAGGCTTTTGCAAAGAGATGGATGTTGCATTTTAGAATCCATAGTTTCCCTGCTTTCTGGTGGAAAGGAAGTTCTGCTGTTGATGGGCCACTACTGAATCTGACCATCTCTAGTAAAAAGGAATCCAGAGACTCCCTAAAGATCTGCAAAATGATCCCACATTACCATAATTCTTTACTGTTTGGCCAAAGCTCTGGAATATGTGCAGCATCAGTTCTGTAGCTTGTGGTTTGGAATGGATGGCTTAGAAAGTTCATAGGCTTTATGGACATGCATGCGGCTTTGTTTTACCAGCATTGATTATATTGATAGCCAGTTTTGGAAATGGTACAGCCCTGTAAATTGTATAGTTAAACAAATAATACCAGGTTCCTAATCACCTGATTTATTGAAGCAGTGACGCAAGTACACTTAGGGCCCCTAGAGATCCAAACCTACAGGGTGGATGGAACCCACAACATGCATGTCACACTGGGGTTTGTGAGTGCACGTAGGCACTTTTGATTTTAATGGGCTTCAGGGCGCTTAGCACTTCATGGGATTGTATCCATAGATTTCTTCTTCCTTGAAGAGTTTAGAGTGCATCTTTAACCTGCAACCCATCTGCAGTTACGTTCTGGAGTCTTTTTGAAATGCTTAGAAGAAATTCACATTATTTAAACTGTTCTTAAAATGTGCACTTTAATAACTGGCTAAAGTAAGTTTACAGAGTGATAGAAGCTCAGTTCTATGCAATACTATAATGTAAGTACTATGTCAATAGAAATAATATGGAATATCTCACGCTGTTGTCCATGTGCTGCTGCTCACCTTGACTTAAAGGGAATAATCTGTAGATTAAATGCTATTTTATTCTCCTTATTCATTATTCAACCCACAGGCTGCTTTAAGCTACCATCTGTCCTCTGTTACGCTTAATGTTTGGAGGTATTGATCAAATACTGACGGGTCGGGCAGGCATAAAAACTGATTTGAAGGAGATCTATTAAATGCGATAATTACTTCTCAAAGTTTCATGACGAGAAAGGCATAATTATCAAAAGGTGGAAAGTTTAAATAGTAACTTTATGAAGCAATCTTAAATGTATATATTTTACAATGGCCAGTCCTATATCACATGGGGGGAAAGACTGCAAAGAAAAGAAAGATAAAATAATTATTCTCTCTGTCTAAGAAAACATACATGAGAAATTATGGTATTAAAAGCAGTTTTTCTAAGGCAGTAGGAGTGGGAATCGACATCTGGCTTATATTGAAAAGATAGTTACAATCTTAGGTTCTGATTGGGCACTGGGAACTGTGTGTTTAGACCCCTGTGTCTGCATGGAGTTCCACTGACTTCAATGACACTCAGTGCAGAGGCAGGATCAGGTCCACAGGGGTTAATATCTAGGACTTCCATAGGGACCTAATAGTCAAGATAGTGGCCCAGACTCTTTGGCTTGTGCTTTGTCCCTTTTGCTGCTCAGGTGGCACAAAGGGGGTGGATTCTGGCTCCTGGTATAAAGCTAGCTGAGCCAGCTCCTGCTTCACCCCCATGGCAGTTTAAGAAACCTGGCAGAGGAGTTCCACTCTGCCACTCTAATTTTCCATTGGTGTAAAGTCTAGCAGCCCCAAGGCTTCTCTGAGCACTGGGATTATCTGGCTGCCTAACACTCTCAACATCACTTCTCTGCACTAAGCAGACCTCAACTGCTGTGGAGAATCTAGCCCAATGACTGCAAGATGCTGATTGCACTCATTTGACTTCAGCAGGGAGTTAGGGTGGCCAGCACTAGGAGAAAGAATGCTTTGCAAGTGCCCGATGGAACTCAACAAAATATTGCCCCAGTTGAAGTCTGTGGGAATTGTGGGCACAGATCACCATCCAGGGTAAAGATAAAAACTTTGTTGGTTGAAGCTTTGTTCTTGGCTGTTTGCACCATGAACTGTACCTCAGATCTAAACATTTTTTCTCTCTATGGATTTCAGATGCATTTGACATTTTATTGACTGAAATACTTGGGGACCTACCTTTTAAAACTCTAATTTGCTCTTCTCCATAATTTATATCCATTCCAGAGGGTGTCTCATTAAAGTTCCTAGGAGCAGCAGTCACAAGTAGTAATTTTGTAATGGTAATTAAATGTAGTTGATTGCATTTCGACTTGAGTAATTAGTGAGAACTTTGGCTGAAAGTTTCTGTAGCAAAGACAGTTTTAAAGGGGTGAGAAAGGAGAAGTTCTTAGCGGAGATTCTGCACCCGGCGTGACATCAGTGAGAGATTCTGCAGCCGGTGGAACATCATAGGCACTGGCTCTTTATGCAGGTCAGTAACAGGATTGGACCCTGTATGATGAATAATCCTCTTCCTCTCTCACATGGATTGCTAGATCTGACTAAACAGAACACGTTAACCAACAGGATGGTCCTAAATCATTGATGGCTTGCTTTTCAGAGGTGCTGAGCACCCTCAGGTCTCATTGCCTTTGATGTGAGTGACAAGATGCCCTGCAAGAGCTCAGGATTTGGTTCTTTAGCAGAAGAGAACTTGTTGCTGCAATTGTGGCAACATTTCCCAGTTATAACACATTTTCACTGGAGAAAATTAACAAAAAATTTCAAAGATTGGCCTGAGAGTGAACAGATGGCTGGTTTTTATTCACAAAAGACCCAGTTACTGTTGCTGGTGGAGGTGGCAAAACTGGATCAGTTTTTCAAAATCCCATTCAGTGCTTTAGTCACAAGCTTCTGCTTTAACCGCAAACTAGGATATGTTCCTGTTGGTGGCCAAGCCAGTACAGTAATAACTTTTGAGTGGATGATGATTTCTCCATAACATACAGGAAGCACAGTTATGAACCCAAGAATTGAAAGAGCAATACTTGACCTTTACAGCAATTCTGACTCTTTCATTTCACTCCAGAAATCTTAGACTCACAAAAAGCTTTCAGTAAATTTCAGTGGAATGGCATTTAATGAGTCTAGGAACTGAGGGTAATATTTTGAAAAGCACCTAAGTGAATGAGGAATCTAAGTCCCATTTTCATAAGTAATTTAGGGTCAGATTTTTAAAAGGATGTAAGTGCCTAAAGATGCAGATATGTGCCAACTAGTGTTTTTCAAACATCATTGATTTCAATGGGAGCTAGGTGCCTAGGTACTTTTGAAAATCCCAGTACGCTCTTTCCTGCATCTTTAGGTGCCTAAATAACTATGAAAATCTGTCTCTTAGTGCCTTTGAAAATGGGACTTAGGCACTTTTTAAAATATTACCCCAAGTCTATAGTATTACTGTTTGCATTTCCAAATTAGACAATTAAGTGTGATAACACATATTTAAGTATGTAGAAGTATTTGTTGGAGTATATTCATCAGGAACCAGGATAGTTGTTGGGTGTGGTTTACTTGAGGTTTTTAATTGAAATTATAATAATGAATTAAGTTATTTTCTACTCTTAATGCAGTCTTTGCATTTTGAACCTAATCAGTTGAGCCAGGGAGTCACTGGAATATCTCACAAAGAGATAATACAATGAAGTTATTTGGTGGTTTAACATGTAAACCAATAATCCTATGTCTCATTAATTAACTCTACCTTCTTCTCAGCCTAAGAGAATGTAAATTAAAAGTTTGATCCTGCAAGATGCTGAGTACCCTCAACTTTCACTGGGAATTTTGGGTATTCTGCAGCTCCAGGAATTGCTCGATTGCAGAATTGAGCCCTATATGTTTTGGGGTTCTGGGTGTGGCTGGCTCCAGCCGGGGGTGTGGCTGCGAGCTCCTGCTGCTCTGAGCAGCATGGTAAGGGGGCGGGGAGTGGGGGGTGATTGGATAGGCGTGGGAGTCGTGAAGGGCCTGTCAGGGGGTGGGGGTATGGATAGGGGTCGGGGCAGTCAGGGGACAGGGAGCAGGGGGTGTTGGATAGGGGATGGGGTCCTGGGGGGCGGTTAGGGTTGGGGGGGTCCTGGGAGGGGGCAGTCAGGGGACAAGGAGCAGGGGGGCTGGATGGTCGGGGGTTCTGGGGGGGCGGTCAGGGGACAGGGAACTGGGGGGGTTGGATAGGTGTGAGAGTCCCGAGGGGGCCTGTTGGGGGGCAGGGGAGTAAATAAGGTCGGGGCAGTAAGGGGACAGGGAGCAGAGGGGGTTGGATAGAGGGTGGGGTCACGGGGTGGAGGGCAGTCAGGGGACAAGGAGCAGGCAGGGGTTGGATGGATTGGGAGTTCTGAGGGGGGGAGTCAGGGGGCAGGAAGTGGGAGAGGGAGGATAGGGGGCAGGGGACAGGGTGGTTCGGGTAGCATAGCCTTCTCTATCTGGCCCTCCATTCAGTTTTGCAACCTCGATGTAGCCCTTGGCCAGAAAGTTTGCCCACCCCTGATGTAGGCTGTACATGTGTGTGATGCCTACACTTAAGGTGTTGAAGTTGTTCCACTCCAGCCTCCATTCAAAGGGCCAGTTCCTTAGCTGGTGTAAAATGGTGTTGATCCATTGACTTCAGTGGAGTTATGCTATTTACGTCAGCTAAGAACTGGCCCAAAGTATTCCTGCCTATTGCATTTGATGCCTTGCCTGTTACGTTATTTACAAGGGCTTTTAGTATTCAGTAGGCAGTGCTATACCATAATGATTTTGTAGGTTTGGTTGGATGAGGTAATGCTGGCTCTTAAATCTATCTCACTGAACAATTTCTTGAAGTTCTCATTTCTGTCCACCAAGATCATAGTATTTTAATGAGTTATTTACTAGTTGTAATTTGTCTGGCTGATGTTCAAAGTCATTTCCCCATGGCTTGTATATCTGCTTCTTCTGACTGGGTGGCTAAGGTTAGATGTGCTCTGGCTTTTCAAGGTTAACAATATCCTCAGAAATAGCTGAAAGGAGATAAACGAGCCCAACCTGGACACTTTTTCAAGAAATGAAACTGAAAAAAATACACACATTTTTCAAGAGATGCTGACGGGAAGTACTAAGTTCTCCACAAAAAATGCTTTGTTATTGAGTCTCCAGATTCCCTTATGGGCATTACGTTGGGCTGTCAATTCCTCTCAACTAATCATTAATCCCCGAGAAATTCCCCGCACTGAGACACTACAGTACTGCTTAATTTGAAATACTTTTGACATAGCTCATTATTATCATATGTTTTGCCATTCTCAATATTACCTCCACTAATCCCCTATGGAGATATAAATTGTTGCTGAAAGTTGTACTGCTCTTGTCTTGACCAAATATTTCTGGTATTTCTTTTTAAGCTGTTGGTCAGCCCTGGCATTGGAGAATATAAAAATGTCAAGGTCATGTGAGCTGAAATACCTTGTCTTTCACATAAACACTTCCAGTAATGTGAAAGAAATATTTCTGGCTCATTCGCTTCTGGGATGCACATATCATATGAACTTGTGCTGAATATTTAAACTGATGTTAGGGGTTAAATATATATATAAATGAATCACCCTACTAGTTTAAATTCACTGGAGTAGAAGGAATATTCCTTGAAGAAATCTCTTAGAGGATTCATTGGGATTTTGATTGCTCTTAACAGACAAAGCTGGATATATTTAATTATAAGAAATACTTGCTGTGTGTGTGGAGGAGAATAGATAATTGTTCTCAGAGTCTGCTCTGCCAGGATTCGTTTTTCTTTGCTATTACATTGAAAGAACTTTGCAATTAAATTGGGAACTGGGAGTTACAGCTATGTACCTACCCCAGGCCAAGACTAAAGACCACCAAAACCCTTTCCCATTGAACTGTGTCTTCTTTAAAGCTGTGAAAGAGGCATTATTTGCAGATGGACAGGGGTGGGAGCCAGAAAACAAACAGACAACTGTGGCATAGATGTTGCAGCACCCTCTGGCTTGAAGTGGCTTCCATTATATACAGGGTTTACAGTTTGGTTCAATGGCTCTCAGCACCCCCACTATAAAAATTGTTCCAGCACCCCTGAACTGTGGAACCTGGCAGGAGAAGGCAGACTGGTAATGGGTAGATTTTGTGGTGTCTGTGAATTATATGAATAATGGATATATTACAATCGCTTTGTAGAAATATGGAACTATAGTACTGTATCAGTTTTTGCATAAGGGCTCACCGTTGGCTTAACACTGCTCCTAATAAAGTCCATTGTTAAACTCCCATTTCTTCTCAGCTATATAGTGATTTGAGGTTAAATGAACACATCATATGTTGATTTGCAGTCATGATAAGGTTGCATGGCTTTTCTAACCCCAGTATTCAGGTCAAAGAGGGTAAGTACTCATGCTGCCTACTTCTTCACTTTGAATTGTGGCACACTGTTGCTTTTCTTCCCACTGCATTTAATTATTGGGTGGTCTCTATACTGTAAATAGGCAGTGAAAGTCTCCTCTCTGTTCTTCAGTGCTGATCTATCTGTTGGCCAGTCTACACTGTCTTTAAAGTTCAGCAATCTAAAAAGGTGTCTCTTTTCCATCTCTATCATATTAAATGTGTTGGGGAAATGGCAGCTGAGAAGTAATTGCCTATTTTTAGATAGAGTTGATGATGCATAATTTTCAATGTTTTAATGTAGCAATTCTAAAATACAAGCTTAATTTTAGACCAATGAATGCATGATGTTCAAACATAAGTTTTCTGTACAGGTAAATAACAAAATATAATAACATGCAATATATAAAAAGAACAAGTATATGCAATGCTATTATAATTCGTTACCTAGACACCTCCAATGCACCCAGTGCTGAACAAGAGAGTTTATTAGTCCAATCTAATAATTTAGGGCTAGATTGTAGCTGGGATTTTCAAAAGCTCCTAAGTGAAATAGGAGCACAAATCCCATTGAAAGCCAATGGGATTTATACTCTTAGTTCAGATAGGCATTTTGGAAAATCACATCCAGTGGGTGAAATCCTGACCTCATTGAAATCAACTGGAGTTTTACCATTGATTAGGACTTCACCTTGTGATTTTAAGTACAGCCCAAACAGGGGGATGATACATAAAGTACACCATCTCAGGAATAGCCCTGTGCTTTAGACATACCTTTAAGTCACAATTCTTCCCTTTTTTCCCTTCTGGCTCTCGGAGGGTAGGTGCAACTGGTCTTACACTGTCAGTACAGTCCTGATTCAGCAAAATACTTAAGCACTGAAGTCAATAGGATTTAAACATGTGCTTTAATGCTTTGCTGAACTGGGGCCTAAATCTGGAAGCCTTCAAGATGAAAGCTTTTCCCGTATATTATCCTGCCCTGCCACATCTCTCATACCCCTTTAAAAAAGAAAAAGAAAAAAGAAAACTGGACAAACAACCCTACATTAATGCAAAGTTAAGGTGATCTACAAAAATGAAGGCTTAATATGTAGCTTTAACTATACCCCCTAGCAATGCAATACAACTCTTACAATAAAAGGCATGTTATCTTAGATACACTTTTCCACAGTTTAAGACTGTAAAATAAATTGTATTGAAAAAATATATTTATATGCATAATTGTAATTGATAAGTGCAAGGGGCAGACTTAAGGTTATGTAATTTAACTTTCTGATTTCCTGAGTTTTGAGCGCATAACTTTGGCAAAATTAATTTTCCATTGTCATCTTGTGGATTTTTTTTTTGTTTTTCATTTTAAAATAAACTAGAGCTTATAAAATATTATTTGTGAATAATATATTTAACAAGTATTTTTCAGTCAATTGTTGAATACATTATTCATAAATACTGGGTTCCCATTATTTGACGAGCCATCGTATAGACTCCATCTAAAAGGAGAGATTATTTGACACTGCTGCCTGCACTCCTTTGCATCAAATACTGTAGGAGTTAAACCTCCTCAGGCTTATTGATGCAAACTGATTGCTTTAGTTATCACCACTGTTCAGATCTGTGCTATTAATATGTAAGGAGCACAAATGGTGATAGGTATAGAACATATGTAATTTCTGTTGCAAATTACTGTATTGAGCCTGGCAGAAAAAGTGGGTAGGAAGCTAGTCTATTAGTTAGTTACCTCTACCTCTTTTATTGCTTATACATGCAGCACAGGAATATTGCAGATAAGGAACAGGGTCAGCACTGAGGATGCATATCGGAGGGCTAAAGGTCACAGTGCAATTCATTTCATTCTTGAAGCAGGTTAAGAAAGTCTGAAATTGTTGGGGTAGCACATGAACAATGTTACAACATAGGTACAGGGGCAGGGGAAGATGATCCATCCGTGTGTTGCCACCAGTATTGATGTAGTGTAACAGAGTTTGACTAGGAAGATAAAGAGGAAGTTAAGTGTAACACAGTGATAATGGAATGATCAATGCTGCATGCTACAGTAGTTTGTGTATGTAGCTGAAAAGGAAGATGTTTCATTAGTGCTGGGTGCAGATATTGACAGATGTAAGTGAGATGCAAGCTGCAATAGAAGTGATGGTGACCAAGCTAAGAGGCTAGCATGGGGCAATTAACATTTGTTAATTAACATACCAACAGGCAGAAAGAAAAAGGACCAGAAAGCACCAAGGCAATTTTAACCTCACCCTTCCTGAGTGGTGTCATGGACTTTGTGCCCATATTTGAAGATCAAGGCTCTAGTCCTCTAGGAGTTTCCCACCATGATTCCCGATTTAGACCTCAATCCAGCAATCACATGAGTTGTCCTGTTAAAGTCAATGGGACTACTCACATGCTTAGAGCTAAACATGTGCTTAAATGATCTGCTTAATCGTAGCCTTATAGTAGCACATTTCTGACCTACAGAAATGTACCTTATATGTATCCTTTTTAAAAAAAAAAGTCAGAAAACTTGTAAGAATAATCATAGATTGTGCGGTATAAATAAGTTATGGAAGAGGCCTATTAGGTCATGCCCTTGAATTTTCAGGTTGGTCTCTTAGAGCATGCACTACAGTTTCAGAAAAATATGTAGTTAATTATGCACATAATGTGTACATTCAATAGACACACCCCAATGATGTGCTTTAAAATAATCTAAGTCAAAATAATATTATTTAAATCCCTACCTTGATCATGCATGAGCTCATTGAATTGACAGTGGCTTTTGCACAACATTACATTGCATGGTGGTGGGCTTTCATTCTATCTTGGACAGTTTCACTAGCTTTTTAATATGATGCCAGATTTTTTGCTGAAATCCTCTCTCTTCTAGTCAACTTTTATCTTCTGGCATTTCTATCTAGTTAGGTTCCTTTGTCTTTCATTTCTTTATCACATAGGCAAATGAGGTTACTTGATCTTAAAACTCTGTCCAAACCCAAGTATCTTTAGATCATCACCTAAATTTGAAACTGAGGAGCTAAACACATTAGGGCTACCATTATTTTTCCTGGATATCTATAATGAACAATGTGCACTGTCTCCAGCTGTAGAGGGAATGTAGAGATTTGGCCACCACTTGCTTAGAAGAATCAAAATGGTTGTATACTAATTCAGCTAGGGGATATAAAACAGATCCATGTGACTTACCTGTCCAATCACAGCTCGGAAATACTATTTGGATTTCAAATGCAGTGTATGGATCAGTAGCAATCTGTAGAGTGAATAAAGCTGGGAGAAAAATCATCTGCTAAATTCCTAAAGTTGATAATATTCCGAGTTGAAAAGGAGGCTGATTTTCCCAAATTTGCTGTGAATTATTTGCTAAATTCTAATCATGATGATATTTATCAACTTTCAGGAAGGAAGCATTTAGTAGCAAAGCGTGTAAAATAAGACATCTCAGGAGATTTGTCATGGGAGTTCTATTAGTTAGAATATGGGCCATTTCTGCAGTCTCTAAATATTATCTTGTTGCCCTGGAATTTGACATTCCTGCGTATAGCCCAGAACTTGACAGGACTGCAGTCAGCCGTTTTGTATGTTCAACCACTGCCAAGGAGGGGAAGAATGGGTAGAGGAAAGAGCCAGAGGGAAATTGGTTGGCCCGTTAAAACAGAGCACAGCCTTGGGATGGCTGGCAAGGATAACTGACACCCTCATTCTCATTCTGGTGGATGTGGTGGCAACTCCCACTCACCTTTGGAGTCAGGATAGGTGTTAGGGGTACGAGTTCCCAGATGCTGTGGCCCACGGAGCCCCACTTCTAGATTTGTTGTTGCTCTCTGTACTTTTCTTGGCTTAGGGTATCCTTTCTTCCTAAGTCATTTTTCACACACACACCCATCTCCCCACTCCTTCTGTTTTCCCTTCCTCCTCCCCCCCCCCGCCCCGACCTGTCTCTGTCATTTTTCTTCTGTGGTGTGTTTTTGTTTCACCAAGTTAAGGGTTAATGTCACAGCTCAAAGTATTTTACTGTCCTTGAAGATATGGTTTGGTTGCCAAGCAATAAGGAATGTTGCTACTGATTTTGCTTGGAAGCAGTTTTGAGGAAAGCAGTAAATTAACAAAAGAAGGATCATGCCCATTGCTGTTTATTTCATGGCCATAAGGATCTGTGGCTCTGCCTGAAGCAATCTTGTTTAAAGCCATCGTCTTCCCAGTTAAGATTTTTAAGAAAGGCAAGGGCTAAAGGGGGGGAGAAAGAGAAGAGAGACAGGCCCTATAAAAGTTGGGGCAGAGCCACTGTTCCTGGTAGGTGGAAATTTGGAGACGGGCTCTGTGGACTTAACTCTGGGATCCAGCTAAAGACCAACTCTGGTAGGATTTTTAACCCCTGCACAACCAGACTGTAGAAGCCAGAGCCCCAGACCACATGACTCTGACTGGTCATTGGGAGGAATACATCTGTTTTATTGGGAGTGGTGAGCATTAGATGCTTGGTGTGTGTATTCTGTTGATTTGTTGATACATACATGTTTAAAGATATTCACTGTGTGAAGGCTCTTTCACTGGGAAAAGGTCCTGCAGACCCGTAAAACCCATTCCCAGTGGACTTAGGGCATGTGCGCTGAGCCCACAGAGGGCTAGAGCCCTGAGCTCACGGAGAGATAAGGTTGGGTCCATTACGACCTGAGTACCTATGAAGAAGGGTAGGGGTGGGAGTCTTAAATTGTGCGGACAGCCTAGGTTGTTTGGACTGAATTGATTGAGCCAAATGCAGCCGTTGGAGAGAGAGAGACGTACCCTTGGGATAGCCAGTAAGGACATGACTACACTACAAAATTATATTGACCTACCTTACATCGGCATACAGCCACCGCAGTCATTGAATCACTTGTGTGTGTGCACGTTTGGCCCCTTGTGTCAGCAGGGCACATCCTCACCAGAAGCGCTTGTTTCAATTGTACTGTCAGTGTGGGGCATTGTGGGATGGCTCCTGAAAGTCAGTAACAGTTGTTGCAAGCAACGCAGCGTGTACAGTGACCTAATTACATCGACCATGACTCCGCCACTCAGGGAGGTGGTGTTACTAAACCGATGTAGAGAGGCACCTAACGTCGGCAGGAGCCAAAATTAAGTGAAGACACTTTCATAGCTAGCTCAATGCAAGACATCTTACGTCAATCTAATTGTGTAGTGTAGACCGGGCCTCAGTCCCTGTGAATCCAGCAGAGCAAGGACTCGAACCTGGGCCTTTTACATCCCAAGTGAGCATACTCACCAGTGAGTGGGGTTGGTCTCTCGTTCCATTCACAAACCATTTCAATAGGTTTAGGTTTCATCCTGCTGTGGAATGGTAAAACCTTTTGACATCTTAAATTTTCATGGGAAGGGGAAACAATTTCCTGCCCAGCTCTGCTTCAGATACATCGAGTTTTGGGCTCCTTGTTATACAGTGGTTTGTGCTAAAGTACCCGCTGCAAAATGAGTGTCTCCCTGAGTAAGTCTGCCTTGATTTAAATAGGTTAAGCAGAAGGAATACAGATGGGGTTTGCCATGTTCCACTCAGAAAGACTCACCCTGCCTTGCCAGGAGAACAGGCAGCAGAGCTATTTTCATCTAAATGGGGATAAGATGTGCGATTTAGGTTTTTCAGGTCTCTGCCTTTTACACTCTAATAATAGAAATCATTAGGAATCCATTGAAACATTCCATTTATTATAGTAAACTTAGATGGCTAGTGACATTAAGTGCTGCTATGGGTCCAGACCATGATTACTGCCAAGCAGAGTCCTGTTCCAGCTGAATGAATGTGCAATAATTCAAGTGGTTAAAGTATTTATCTGTCAGGGCTGCTGAATCAGGCCCAGCCTCTCTAGAAAGACAATCTCTGCTCAAAACTCCAGTGCATTTATTTGAATGAAGAGATAGAAAAGTGGGCTCGTGGGGCTGCAGCTATGTGGGGTGTCTGGGAGTAAATCAGGAATAGTTTGGGGTGAATCTCCAAAGCTTTTGTTCTTGGGTTCAGATAAGTAGCATTTATATGTGTGGATGTTGTCTGAACTTTTCCAGATCTCTCTGGTCTGGCAGTTGCTTGATCTGCGGGGAACCAGATTTGCCATAAGAACATTTGAATTTTTCAGAGATGACACTGAGCTACTAGTGTGAAATAGCTAGGGCCCAGTCCGCAGCTGTGCTAGAGTTCTGCCTCTCTGGCAAAGTAAAGGAGCCTTAAATGGGAAGGAACAGGGGGTGTCTTTGATCAGCATAGAATTGCTGTCAGGACCATGATGCTCTGGGAATGTCGGGAGCAGTATTAGGGTTAAGTCTAAGCTGTACCTTTGCCCTTGCTTTCATTTTCTCCATGACACCCTTTCCAGGTGACAGGATTAAGCCTGCAATTTCCTCAGAGTGAAATCCCATCTCACTTTTCAACTGAATCACCAGGCTAATCCCTGCTTACCTACTGTAGGTTGGTGGACTCCATCGTCAGCCTGGGAAAGCAATCGGCGTTGCCCAGTTCAGGCTGCAGCCCTTATTGCAGGCCCCTTTTTAATTCTCCAGCACACAAAACAAAGAAACATAGAACAATAACATAAACCTATTCCCAACCCAGGTTGTGGGTCTTCTGGCTTTCAGCATCTTAATGGTCAGGACCTTCGTCAGGCTAAGGGTCACGCAATCCATAGGGCCTGCTTGCACTGCTGTCCCAGTAACATGTACATTCCACCCTCTACTGGTCCCCTAGTTCCTCTTTTAGAGCTGAGCCCTCATTTTTATTCCCCAACGGGGAACTGTCAGACCCATTCACTTGGTGCCACCCAGCTATATCGGATGATTCCCAACATCTGCGTGCTTGATTCTTCTCCAGCAGAGGCTGGCTGCCCTCCAGTGCTCCTGGCTCTTAAAGGGGCAGACCTCCATGGTGTACCTATTATACCACCTCAGTGCGGCCACCTGAGTTTTCTACAGCTACAGACTTTTCTTTGGGATCTTGTGGCCAGTATGAAATTGCAGTGACTCAAGACACCTTCTTCAAAACAGGTATAATTTGCATGTCCATCAGACAACATCACCATCAGAGAGAGAAGGGTTAAAATAATAAGACCCTAAACACATATTGTCTTACCTAGACTTAGCCTCTCCTTGCCAGTTTTAGTAGGTCCCACTTGACCCAGGCACCCCTCAGCTTTGGGGGATGGGTTGAGACAAGGTTTCATCCTGCACCTTCAGCCTCTCTGGTAGTCTGATCCCCAGTCAGTGCATCCCCCTCATGTCAGTCTCTTATTTATCCAATTCCTTTGTTCAAGAGCTCCCACCCAAAGACACCACGAGATTTTGAGCATGGCTCCTGAACCTAGCTAGACTGGTTTCTGCATTTCTCCAGGTGGGTCAGGGGCAGAGTGTTAGCACTGGATTCCTTGTATTGTCCATTGGAGCACTGGGCAATTGAATGAGGCAGTGTTGAGTTCCTGGATGCCTGGTGAGAGCTCCAGCTGGAATTAACACTTAGGACTCCACAGAGCCAGCCACACAGTAACAACCAAGTACACACACACACACACACACACATTTTATAACATTAATATAGCTCTCTCTCTCTCTTCACCCCGAGAAGGAGAGGATGAGGCAGACATGGCTGAAATGCACTGTGCTATTCTCTGCTTTCCAGGGGCTATATGGGATAGTAACTTTACATTACTCTCTACACGTGTGCGGGAAGCAGGGTTTAGGCCCCTCTGGAGTACCATCCATAGTAAGATCATTCCTTTAAAGATCCTGTTCAAATTGTGGGCAGAAAAATTGGGTTCTTATTTTATCTATCTTGATTTTACTATATTTATTCTAAAGTTGCACGGCTTTAACTTGCATGGCTGATAGAGACTGCTCATGTGACAGCCGTGGGTGTGAATTCAGAAAAATAGGAATAAGCAGATATCACCAAGCATTTGAAATTCAATTACTATTTTCTTCAGATAAGTAAAAGTGAACGGAAGCCTTCATGGTACAAGCTATTTTACCACCTGGGGGCCTGATTGTCAGTTATGCCCAGGCTCCACTGAGTGAAAAACTGGATAGGTGGGAACTAAGATGACTTTGTCACTTTCATGCTTCCTTACTGTGATGCATTCTATATGATTTTATAATAATATGCTAATGAGTGTGAATATAATGTATCTGGAATATGCTTCATACAAAAGGTCTCTTGTAGGGTATCATTACTAAGCTTATAATCTACTGAGTGTGGTCATCCTAGTTGTACAAATGTATCACTCTTGTATCTGAAACTATAAATATGAAATATAACTCTGAGGGCCTATTGTAATTATGCAAAGTGTGGGCCATTAATGGTGGTTTGGAATCTTGATGGCTCCCATCAAACAGGACAATTGACAGTGGATGGCTCTGTTTGCAGGCAGGCCTTCCTGTGCTAGAAAGGTGTTTGGTCTTAGAAAGAAACTTACTGAAACATCTCTAAGGGTGAGATTTTATCTGCATTCAATTTTTATTACTGTACTAGACTTAGACTTGCGTGTTTTATTTTATTTTGCTTGGTAATTCACTTTGTTCTGTCTGTTACTACTTGAAACCACTTAAATCCTACTTTCTGTATTTAATAAAATCACTTTTTACTTATTAATTAACCCAGAGTATGTATTAATACTGGGGGGGGGGGGAAACAGCTGTGCATATCTCTCTATCAGTGTTATAGAGGGCGAACAATTTATGAGTTTACCCTCTATAAGCTTTATACAGGGTAAAATAGATTTATTTAGGGTTTGGACCCCATAGGGAGTTGGGCATCTGAGTGTCAAGGCCAGGAACACTTCTGTGAGCTGCTTTCAGTTAAGCCTACAGCTGTTAGGGGATGTGGTTCAGACCTGGGTCTGGGTCTGCAGCAGGCTAGCGGGTCTGGCTCAAACCAGGCAGGGCACTGAAGTCCTAAGGGCAGGAAAGCAGGAGCGGAAGTAGTCTTGGCACATCAGTTGGCAACCCCCAGGGGGTTTCTGTGATCCAACCTGTCACACTTACACTAAGGGATGCTCTAACCTACGCTCAGCTGCCTATGTATAGCGGGGGAATAGTCCCGCTCTTGTGGGAAACTTTCCTGGCTTCTGCACTACCCCGGTGAAGTGGGCTAGCGAAAGGATCGAGTCCTCGCTCCCACTTCCTTTACCCAGTGGCCTCCCTGCCATTGAGGACTCCCCTTCCACTCTCCTGTCTGGAAGAGTCCTTGTAACCCCAACAAGGCTGGGCCCAGGATTCCTGGGGGGCTCGACCCCCAACCCTGCTGTGGTCACCTAGGACAGGGGCTAGGGTGTCCCTACTCCAGGGTACTCTCTCTGCACTGGGCACTTCTCTGACCCACTGATCATTACATACAAGTTAAAGCAAATGCAAGTTACTTAATCAACAATTAAATTTAAAAAGAATAAGGAAAAATGGGAAAGGTTAAAGGAAACACATCACCCCGCTCTGTGGCAGGGAACATCACAAACAGTGTCTCTGGAACGTCAGGGCAGTTCACAGTCTGTTCCTTGTAAGTCCCAAGCCTCCTTCTCCAGCCCTGGCGGTGCTGCAGGGATGCTGTGGGTTGGACACTTGCTCTGGTGGTGGCCACACGCTCTCAGGCTCTAAGTGGTAGGACCCTTCTTCCCAGTGTTGCCCCTGCCCTGTCAGGGTTACAATCCAAGCCTGGCCTGCAGAGCTCCTTGGCTGAGGCATCTCCCTGTACAGGGCCTGCTGCCCAGGGTCCCCCTCGGTCTACCCAGCTGCTCACCACACCCAGGTCCGGACTGCTCCAGCCCCAGCTGCACCACTCTGTCTCTGCACTGCTGCTGCTCTGCCTCCAGCTCCCTGGGCTGCTTCTTTGGCCCCTCTGGCTCTGGTTGCTACGGCTCTGCTCCCAGGACAGGTCTGCTCTGCAGGCTGCTTCTGTGACTCTGCTCCCAGCACTGATCTGCTTTTTGGGCTGCTTTTCTGACCCCTCTGGCTCTGGTTGCTGCAGCTCTGCTCCCAGGGCAAGTCTGCTCCCTCTGGGCTGTGCCTCTGGCTTTGGGGCTGCAGCTCTGCTCCCAGGACAGGGTCTGCTCTCACTGGATCTGGCACAGCTCAGCTTGGGCCCCTGCTTTCTCCTTAGCTTGGCCCCACTCTGTCTGTCTGACCCAGGCAAATCCCGCTCACACGGAGGACAGGACCTCCCTGGCCTCCTGACTCCCTGATTAGCCAGCTCGCCCTGTCATTCAGGCTGACCTGGAGCATTGGCCTCTTCCCATTGTTCCTGGGAGCTGTTAGTCTCAGGGTCCTGATTCCCCATTGACCCTTCCCCCTTTTTAGTACTGGGAGCTAGAAAACCAAAACACCCCCACTGAATGTTAGTAAGGGGGCAACAGTCCCCTTACATATGTCAGTGTACAGGAGTTAACTCACCACAGGAGCACCTCCTTGTGGTCAGGTGTGGTGTAGCAGCTGTCTCCTTATATGGCACCCTCTGCCAATGGTCACTCCATTACTGTGGTGGGATCTCTTCCCACAACTTGGTCCTCTGGCCAGGTCACCCTTTAATCCACCCCTTCCAGGGTAACAGAGTTCAACCCTTCTGTCTGTCTCTGAACTTCATGGTCCTCACTCCCCTTGCCTCAGGGAGTTTTACCCCACCTTCCTCGATGGCTGGTAGGGAAACCTAGGTGCTCCCTCTGCTCTGGGTTTCAGTCCAGGGACCCTGTAGCTAGCAGCCAAGGTCTACTCCCTCAGGCTCCTTGCTGGTTCCCTGGACTGTTTCCTATCTCTTATCCCCCTTGAGAGTGATGGTAGCCTCTTTCTTCCACACACTTCCCGGCTTTACAATCCTCACCCAGCCCCGCCCCAGCTTGGCATCATTATCAATTAAGCTTGCCTTTCTCTCTTTCACAGGTGCTGCCAGGTACATTAAGTGGTCTCATAGGCCCACATTAACCCCTTTAGGGCATATGTTGGGTACACACCCCATCTCAGTCCCCAGAGGACAGCTGCCAAGACTAGCCACAGCACATGGGTACACTTGCCATGGCTATTTTCCCCCATCATGTCCTCTATACCGGGGGCTGCTGGGAAGATGGGGTAAAAGTCACTATGTTGGCTTTACACCAATCCGGGAATCACCTGTGCCAGGCATATTTCCTGGTGGCCAGATGTTCCGGCTTTATAGTGCCCTCCCGTAAGGTGCTATGCATCCTTAACCTTCATTGAAATCAATGGGTGTTGTAGTCATTCAGCAATTTGCAGATGCTCAGCACCAGGCAGGATAGGGCTGCTATGCGATGAAAGAGAGACATGCAGGTAAAGGGATTTGGTTGTGGAGTAATTGGAGTAAGCCAAGCAGTGGCAAGATAGGTTATCCAAACTGTTGTTATAAAAAGTTATGCCCACAATTTGCTTTTAATCCACTCATCTCACTAGGTCCACATTTCCTCAGATGGTTCAGTTGTTCATTTCACAGAGACACTAAATCGTTTCTATTCCCTTGATTGCTATACCCTTCTCAGCTAAAAGAATTTAACCGGTCAACTGTTGCATTTTTAACCATTATTTGTCATCTTTTAATATTTTAAGAAGCAAGCAAGAGTTATTGATTCTAGCTGAAAAGGAAATTAGTCAAACTCAACAAGTAAACGACGTACCTGCATCACCACTCAAAGTTTGTGCTTAGTGATTTTTAAAGTTCTCATCCTATACCGGGGTATGTATTTTGTAATTCAGATCAAGCCTAGCATTAATGTTTAATAGGTACATTTGCAGAAGAGCATGTGAGAAGTCATTACAGGTTTTTTTAAGGCAAAATAACACAGGAACTAACTACTTATGAATCTTTTCCCAGGGAATCTGTCGAAATGGCTGTGATTTACACCCTGCTGAGATAATAGCCTACTTTTCAAGGCGATAGAATTTGCCCTGCCTTTGTTATCCCTCTTTATATTTCCTGGTCATGAAAAAAAGTCAGTTTCAGGCCAAACTGAAGGAGGGAAGAAAACTTTTTGAATTTTTAAACGTTGTAAGTTATTCAGTGCAGTTCATTTTCTTGACATTTTGTTTATTTAAATTGTGTTGCCTTTAATGTGACTATTCACACTATTGAACTTGGGTTAGTTTGGGCAAAATCCAGCTTTCAGTCTGGATATAATCGTCCATTTATCTGCAGTGCAGATCTTTACCACGTATTCCTTACCCTCAAGCCAGGCCCTTTCACTGATGTTACTGTAGAGCCATGTCTGTAGGGACAGGAGAACATCAGAGGCATACCTCTCAGCCGGCTACTACCTTGTTGGGGGACACAGTGTGTGCCAAAGATCCAAAAATGAAGGACATGTGAAACTGAAGCAGTATGCAGGCACTCTCAGATACGGTGGTGATGGAACATGATATGTTCCTAAATAGAACAGGAAATGTAAAGTACAGTGAGATTCATTCCCTTAATGTCATTCATCTATAATAGTTTCAGGATTGTTTGTTTCTGAGGTAAATAATTTTCCATGATAAAAGTAGAGCGGACACCAAATTTGTGTTCAAGATAGGCAACTTGGAAACTAAAGTTTTGTCCCATGTAATAAAGGATATTGGAAAGAGCTGATCGGTGGTGAAATCTGCTGTCAAGGTCTAGAAGGAGGATTTTGTATTTAAGAATCTTTCTTTGGTGGATTAACACTGAAAGTCGTTAGACAAGATGTGTGCCTTAAATGGTGACTTGAATTTAGAACTCGTTACCTCAGTATTTCCCTTCCAGGACCCTCTCTTCATCTCTACCTGAAGAAAATCCTCCAAAGTATGAAGAAAGCTTTGTCAGTGATCACAACTTCAAGTCCCCTATTCCCTCTGCTCTCCCTAGTCAGATGGCTTTTCCCCAGCCCCTCCTGACTTTGGCCAGTTCATGGGATGCCTCTATTGTGTGTTGTCTGGACTAAGCACCCCACCTCATTTACCTTCTGCTCCTCCTCTGCCTGTCACGGACGTCAAAGTTGCTTTTCCTTTGAGAATGTACCACAGTGAAGTTACCCCCAAAGAGAGCTTAAGACTCAAAGTACCTAAGATAAAAAGTTGTTTGTCATAGTAAAAAGAGAGAGAGAATTTAACATGATAAATTGCAACTCTTTGGTCCTCACTTGGGAGGCAGAAAAATTCTGTGTGGTACAGATAAAATTTAGTCTTGAGAAGCTCATTTACTGCATTCTGCCTTTTTTTCTGTGACCCACCTCATCTAAACCTCCCAGTTTTATTGCATCCAGCTCTGATGCTTCCCAGTGAGTCCTCTCTCCCCCTTCTCCAATTCTCTGGGCCTCCCTGTTTGCTTTGTGCGTGGCCACTCACACTCTCCTGCCCTGTGTTAGGTGAACAGCTCTGCCCATGTGATCTAACCTGTCCCTTGCAAAACAGTTCCTGATACCCGTACTCACACTGAGTAGTGCCTTATGATCATGACTAGCCGCATTGAAATCAATGGGACAGGTCTTGGAGTGAGGTGGTTCTCTGCAGGAGTAAGGGTAGCAGATTTTGGCATTTAGTGTTCTCCCTCTTCCTCCCACTAAGTCATCAAACCTTCTCCTCTCTCTCTCTGGTAATCATTACTCACCTATAATGGTGTTAATGACTTCCAACCACTCTGTCAATCTGCTCCTTCAGAGTCCTCAGCACATGGCCTTAATTCCTCATCGGCCTGGGATTTAACATTCCCCTGCTACAAGCAAATTATACCAGCATCTAACAACATGCAAGAGAATAGCATGTTTCTCTGCTACAGAATTTAAGTTCAATCTGTCATAGAGGCCTGGAATTCAAGCAAAACTCAGTATCTTCCCTGACTTCCACTTCCTCCAAATAGACTTCTGGTTTAACAGCCAGAAAATCCGGTTAGCTTATCACTTATAAATTCACTGCATGAGTTCTTAATGGAGACTGTACAAATTGCACTTTCATTATCTAAAGCGAGGCAGCATATATCCCCTGACAGTAAAAGAAATGACTCACTGCACTCGCCAGACCCAGTATTTATTATTCCTTGAAAGCTCCTGCCTTCAAAGGTGCAACTACTGGACACATAAGAAGATAAGAATGGCCATACTGGGTCAGACCAAAGGTCCATCCAGCCCAGTATCCTGTCTACCGACAGTGGCCAATGCCAGGTGCCCCAGAGTGAGTGAACCTAACAGGTAATGATCAAGTGATCTCTCTCCTGCCATCCATCTCCACCCTCTGACAAACCATTCCTTACCCATCCTGGCTAATAGCCATTAATGGACTGAAACTCCATGAATTTATCTAGTTCTCTTTTAAACCCTGTTATAGTCCTAGCCTTCACAACCTCCTCAAGCAAGGAGTTCCACGGGTTGACTGTGCGCTGTGTGAAGAAGACCTTTCTTTTATTTGTTTTAAACCTGCTGCCCATTAATTTCATTTAGTGGCCACTAGTTCTTATATTATGGGAACAAGTAAATAACTTTTCCTTATTCACTTTCTCCACACCACTCATGATTTTATATACCTCTATCATATCCCCCCTTAGTCTCCTTTTTCCCAAGCTGAAAAGTCCTAGCCTCTTTAATCTCTCCTCCTATGGGACCCATTCCAAACCCCTAGTCATTTTAGTTGTCCTTCTCTGGACCTTTTCTAATGCCAGTATATCTTTTTTGAGATGAGGAGACCATATCTGTACACAGTATTGAAGGTGTGGGTGTACCATGGATTTATATAAGGGCAAGAAGATATTCTCTGTCTTATTCTCTATCCCTTTTTAAATTATTCCTAACTTCCTGTTCGCTTTTTTGGCTGCTGCTGTGCACTGCATGGACATCTTCAGAGAACTATCCCTGATGACTCCAAGATCTCTTTCCCGATTAATTGTAGTTAAATTAGCCCCCATCATATTGTATGTATAGTTGGGGGTATTTTTTCCAATGTGCATTAATATCCACATTAAATTTCATTTGCTCTTTTGTTGCCCAATCACTTAGTTTTGTGAGATCTTTTTGAAGTTCTTCATAATCTGCTTTGGTCTTAACTATCTTGAGCAGTTTAGTATTGTCTGCAAACTTTGCCACTTCACTGTTTACTCCTTTCTCCAGATCATTTATGAATAAGTTGAATAGGATTGGTCCTAGGACTGACCCTTGGGGAACACCACTAGTTACCCCTCTCCATTCTGAAAATTTACCATTTATTCCTACCCATTGTTCCCTGTCTTTTAACCAGTTCTCAATACATGAAAGGATCTTCCCTCTTATCCCATGACTACTTAATTTACATAAGAGCCTTTGGTGAGGGACCTTGTCAAAAGCTTTCTGGAAATCTAAATACACTATGTCCACTGGATCCCCCTTGTCCACGTGTTTGTTGACCCCTTCAAAGAACTCTAATCGATCAGCAAGACATAATTTCCCTTCACAGAAACCATGTTGACTTTTGCCCAGCAATTTATGTTTTTCTATGTGTCTGACCATTTTATTCTTTACTATTGTTTCAACTAATTTGCCCGGTACTGACATTAGACTGACTGGTCTGTAATTGCCGGGATCACTTCTAGAGCCTTTTTAAAATATTGGCATTACATTAGCTATCTTTTAGTCATTGGGGACAGAAGCTGATTTAAAGGACCCACTTCATGTTCCGGGGCAATGTGCCTCTGAGCACCTACCGGCTCATTGTCCACTATGGAGAACTGTTTGCAATGTTGTTGTAGTCATGTTGGTCCCAGGACATTAGCAAGACAAGGTGGGTGAGATAATCTTTTATTGGACAAACTTCCATTTGGGAAAGAGGCAAGATTTCAAGCTATACAGGGACCGAAAGAAGAGCTCTATGTAGCTCAAAAGCATAAAAGATATTACCTCACCCACTTTGTCTCTCTACCATGAAGATCATCAGTTTCAACCCCTACACCGCTTGCTTACCTGGATAAAAAGTGACACTGGACTTTTAAAAAGGAGAAAACCCAAACAGCTGTAGGTGCATCAGCTTTAGTAGATAAAGCAAAATAAAAGCATATTTTAAAGGAAAAGGACTTGTTTGGCTTTGTGTTAAACCTCATGCCACGGCTATTTATTGTTATTTCCAAGACTACTGGCCACATACAAGCAGCAGCGAATCCATGTGAAAATTTTCTCCTGAAATGCTAGCAAAACACCATGCTATTTTGAATTATCTTGCTGCCTAGAATCCAAATTGTGCAGCCTTTACTCAGGCATAACTGCTAGTCAATGAGTGAGATGCCCCCTATTAGGACTAAATAATAGTAATCCTTGTTATGCCAATTTAACAGATGGGTGTAAGTGAGTCTGTGATGACTTGGGAGGGGACTACGTTTGTATAATTTATGAAGCCTGTGGGAGATTATGAACGTCATGTGTCTATGTCAGGCTGCAAACTCCATTCTGAATGTGCAGCTTTTTGCCTTCTCTATGGCTTGTCTCCATATTGGGTTGAAATTCCAAAGGCTGGTGGCAAAAGAACTTGTTTGGCTTTGTGTTCAACCTCAGGCTACTGCTATTTATTGTTATTTCCAAGACTACTGGCCACATACGACAGACAGCTGCAGCAGCACAGGAGCCAGCAAAAAGCTGTAGACAGGGGAGTCTGAGTGGGAATTCTGTTGGAGGAGAAGATTCACAGGATTTCGGTGGGAAGGCTGTGACAGCTACAGAGGCAGCAGTGGGAGTGACCCATGTAGTGGAAGGCACAATGAAGAAGACTGGAAGTGGAAGCTGCGGTATGTACATGATCCTGGAGGGGGTCCTGGAAAGAGTTTTGTCTGCATGAAGTGGCGTCTGATAGAGCTGATGGAAGAAAAGATCCGAGGATTGAAGACACAGGTGAAAAGTCTGGTTGAGTTTAGAAGGGGGTTCGAGCAGATTATGGAGCAAAGACATGAGGCAGCTGAAGGGAAAAGCTCAGACTTGCAGATGGAAGCAGGACTGAAGAATTCTGAGGGGAGACTGCTGGGTGAAGAAAATGGACAGTGGAAGCATGTGACCAAGAGAACCAGGCAGAGGAAAAGACGGGCTAGTGAAGGAGAAATAGAGCTCAAGAACAGGTTTGCAGAGTTGGAAAATGAAGAAGGGGCTCAGCAGGTGGTCATTGAAGGTGGAAGGGCAAGGAAGAAGAGAAGAGCTGCTAATCCTATAGGAAAAGGGGAAGAGTCAATGGAGACTACACCAAATATGAGCCCCAGGAGGATACAGGATGGGTTGAAGAGGATTACAAGGGAGAATAGGAATGAAAAGAACTTGCAGCCAGAGGAAACAGGGGATAGACTGGAGAATCACACCGTCACCAGGAAAAGGCAGGTCTCCGTGATCAGGGACTCCTTACTGAGAAGAATGGACAGGCCTGTAACCAGAGCTGATCCAGAGAATAGAAGGGTGTGCTGTTTTCCAGGTGCTAAGATATGGGATGTGGACCTGAGGTTGAAAAGGATCCTAAAGGGAGTGGGAAAGAATCCACTGATCGTCCTTCATGTGGGAACAAATTATACCGATAGATTCTTGCTGGAACGTATCAAGGGAGACTATGCCAGGCTGGGGAAGACGCTTCAGGAAATCGAGGCTCAGGTGATCTTCAGTGGGATTCTGCCTGTTCCTAGAGAAGGGCAACAAAGGTGTGACAAGATTATGACTATCAACAGATGGATCACGCAGTGGTGCTAAAAGGAGGGCTTTGGGATGTATGGCCACTGGGAGGCATTCATGAACAGAGGACAGTTCTCTCAGGATGGACTGCATCTGAATAGGGAAGGAAATAGACTTCTAGGATGGCGGCTGGCACAACTGATTAAGAGAGCTTTAAACTAGGAATTCGGGGGAGATGGTTGGGAGATGTCCAAGTAATCTCCACGCCAGATTTTAGCATTGAGAGGGAAACAAAGTAAGAAAGGATACAGCCGTGGGTAGGAGAATGGACATAAGGAGGAAGGGCAGTGTGGATACCAGTCTAATAGGTCATACTGGCTGTAGAATGTCCATGCCTAATCGGGTAAAGAATGTGAGCGAGGCCAAACAGCAAAAATTAAGATGTTTGTACAGCAATGCGAGGAGCCTAGGTAACAAAATGGAGGAACTAGAGCTACTGGTGCAGGAAGTGAAACCGGATATTATAGGGATAACAGAAACATGGTGGAATAGTAGTCATGACTGGACTACAGGTATTGAAGGGTATGTGCTGTTTAGGAAAGACAGAAATAAAGGTAAAGGTGGTGGAGTAGCATTGTATATCAATGATGAGGTAGAATGTAAAGAAATAAGAAGCAATGGAATGGATAAGACAGAGTCGGTCTGGGCAAAAATCATATTGGGGAAGAAAACTACTAGAGCCTCCCCTGTGCGCTTGGGGTGTGCTATAGACCACCGGGATCTAATTTGGATGTGGATCGAGCCCTCTTTAATGTTTTTAATGAAGTAAATACTGTGGAAACTGCGTGATCATGGAGACTTTAACTTCCCAGATATAGACTGGAGGACAAGTGCTAGTAATAATAATAGGGCTCAGATTTTCCTAGATGCGATAGCTGATGGATTCCTTCATCAAGTAATTGCTGAACTGACAAGAGGGGATGCCATTTTAGATATAAGTCAATAGTGTGCCCTTGTTGCCAAGAAGGCCAATGGCATTTTGGGCTGTATAAGTAGGGGCATTGCCAGCAGATCGAGGGACGTGATCATTCCCCTCTATTTGACATTGGTGAGGCCTCATCTGGAGTACTGTGTCCAGTTTGGGGCCCTATACTACAAGAAGGATGTGGAAAAATTGGAAAGAGTCCAGTGGAGGGCAACAAAAATTATTAGGGGTCTGGAGCACATGACTTATGAGGAGAGGCTGAGGTGACTGGGATTCTTTAGTCTGCAGAATAGAAGAATGAGGGGGGATTTGAGAGCTGCTTTCAACTACCTGAAGGGGGGTTCCAAAGAGGATGGATCTAGACTGTTCTCAGTGGTACCAGATGACAGAACAAGGAGTAATGGTTTCAAGTTGCAGTGGGGGTGGTTTAGGTTGGATATTAGGAAAAACTTTTTCACTAGGAGGGTGGTGAAGCACTGGAATGGGTTACCTAGGGAGGTGGTGGAATCTCCTTCCTTAGAAGTTTTCAAGGTCAGGCTTGACAAAGCCCTGGCTGGGATGATTTAGTTGGGGATTGGTCCTGCTTTGAGCAGGGGGTTGGACTAGATGACTTTCTGAGGTCCCTTCCAACCCTGATATTCTATGATTCTATGATACATTTCTATAATTCTGTCTGTAACAGAGGCACAGAAAAATCTAGGGCCTGATTTTCAGGGCATCTCTTGTCCAAGGTCACAGACAGTGACAAAGCCAGGAATGAAACCCTGGTTTCTTGATTCCCAGTGTTGTATCTCAGCCACTGCACCATGTACCTTAGGACAAGATCCTGAAAATTTTACTATGTGCCAATCACATCTACTAGACCATCCTAGAACTTTGTGTAATGTGTGCACCTGTCTTTCAAAAAATGTATTCTGACCTTCTTTCATTTCTGTTCGTAAATCTGCATTCTCTTTTTGCATAAGCTGGTTCCCATCATTCTTCACTCCTTTCTCGCTTGTGCCAGGCATCCGTCCCACAGTGTGCTTTGAAATCCAGATCAATTAATATCAGTTTTCATGTAACATGAGAAAAGCTTGTTACAAGATTTAGCTATGTAACCATGTGAAAGCAGAGCAGCAATTAGAAGATGCACAGCACAAACGCAGCACCATATGTAGGGCTCAAACTGTCAGCCAAAGTGCTGGTTATATATATGATGGCACAAGTTGATTTGTTATAGCATGAAAACTCATGTTTTGGTGGGCAATTAATACGTGCCTCAGGGATGTTGTGACTTTGAGACAATGCCATTAATTATCATGCTGTACAGCAATATAACAAATTAATGACTTCTTCAAAGTGAATATCGAGTGAGCTCAAACCAGGAGGAAACCGGTGGCCTACCAGATAGGTACTAAAATCAGACATCTGCAAGAAACAATAGAATGACATGAATCAGTCACTGGACTGCAGGTCAGGTAACTTGGGTTCTGTTTCTGACCCTGCCACTGCCTGGTTTTGTGACATTAGGCAAAGCTCTTGGGGCCACATTCTTGGCAAGAGCTCAGTTCTCATTTAGGCAACTAAAGGAAATGGGCAGATTTTCAAAAGCCCATGGTAGCCAACAGCTCTGACTGTTCTCACTTTTGAAAATCCGGCTTCTTCATGTAGATCCCTAACTGGGAGCTGAGTTTTTGGGCAAATCTTGCTATTGAGGTTCAATGTTTTTCTTCAGACATGCTGAATGTGACTGGGTGTATAAACCCTGCACTAGAACTGAAGGGGTTAAAGAGCAACTCTGGCCCAGATGACCCTGCCCAGCCATACCTGCAGATTGTGCAGCAGCTGAAGGTGGAGCATAAAAGGGACTCAGACAGCTCAGATGGGGCTGATGAGGTGGGGAGAAGGACCTGCCCTGAGAGCTCCTGAGGAAGAGTGCTGCAGAGCCCTTCTCCTGGAGAAGAAGAGCCTGCCCTGTGTCCAGATGGCCTGAAGGTTCAGTTAGTACCCTTTTCTGTTACTATTTTGGGACAGACGGAAAGACTTGGACAACAGAGTGAGTGGTATTTAGTGGCCCACCAGAGGCAGCCATAAGGCGCCCCTGGGTGCTGGGCCAGAGCCCGGTGGAATGGGAGGACCGGGCTCCCCTACTAACCCTACCCCCCTATCAAGAAGGGCATGGAACCCCTGACATTCTAGACTCTCCCCTGATGGGAAGGAAGGGAAGTATCAGTATCTTTTGAAACCTCCGGCTGGGGTTGGCACTCATGGGGGTCAAAAGCTGAACCCCTATCTTCCCAGACACCCTGCCCCACTATGGGGAGATAGGGCTGAATGGATAACCTGACCTGACCACAGGGTCGACTCCACCCCCAGGATAACTAAGACTGACACCAGGTGTGAAGGTGGTCTGGGGGAAAGAATAGGGGTGTGGTAACAAAAGATCTGATTCCCTAACCACCAGGCGATGCAGCCAGCAAGCACTGGCCATCACACTGAACAATTCCAAATGCAGTCAATAAGAGCAGTGAGTACTCAGCACCTCTGAAACTCAGGCCACTGAGCTCTCTACACCTCAGCTTCCCCATCTATAAAATGGGTATAATATATTACTTACTCATCGTTGTAAAGTGCTTAGAGATCTACAGATGAAAAGCAGCATTTGTGCGGTTATTATTTTTGCAGAAATGCACATGCTACTGCAGACCTATGTGACAAAGCGTTTTCTAAAGAGATTAAAAGTTATGGTTTTAATGTATTCCAATAATAAAACAATGGAGCAAGTTATTTACCTGAGTACATAGAGGCTTTAAGAACTCTGCCAGCCAAAGAGCAGGCAGTTGATATTCGCTATCTTAAGATTTGATTAATTAGGATTGTCAGGCTCTGTGAAAAGGGAAAAAAATATATGCTGAATAACTCTTTGAGTTTGTCTCCCAATATTAACGCTCTGATTCTTTGTGGGACTATAAATAACCCTAATATTTTCAGGGCTGTAATTTTCCCCCCCCCCCCCCCGTAGGAAGCTGAATAAGAACTGAAGCCATTTTGGACAGTGTTAGTAAAACAAAATTGGGTAGCATCAGAAAAGAAAAGTCACACAATGCTGAGACCTTTTACAATCTAATTCAGCATTCCCTTTTCATTTAACAATTCATTCTGGTCTTCCAGTCAGATATCCTTACTGTGACAGGTAATAGTATGTAGCATGGAGGGCTTAAGTGACTTGCAACGGGCCACAGCTAAAGTCTGTGGAGAATCAGAAACTGAATGCAGAAGTTCTGAATCCCGATGGCTCTAAGCAATAGATTATACTCCTGCATACCCCTTGCAACTATGTAAATCACATAAATTGCAAGAAGTTGAAATATATGAACACTGCTCATATACTAAAATTGTCTACATCTCAAGTGACTGTAACCCAGCCTTTTAGATTCATCTCCATTCTCAAACCTGAAGCGTCAAATAAATCTAAAATAATGTGCGGAAAGTGACTTTAGCAAATGATTTATTTATAATGAAAATAATATAAAATCCCCCAAATTCTGCAGTTCTTTTCATTTTTCAACCATTTCAGCAAAACTTTAACATTTGTTGCTATAACTCCAAAAATTGACACGTAAATATTATAAACTGAACATTCTGCAACATCACTTTAAAAGTCTTGACACTTATATCTGAATGTTGCAACTGCTTTAGACAAGTGAATTGTGAACCCAAGTCAATAATATACGATGGGCCATTGTGAGAAGCTGATCATGATTCATCAACTTTTTTCACCCAAAATGATTCTTCAGTGGGAGGCATTTGTGACTGCACAAAAGTTGTTGACTGAAGAGCAGCTGCTGAGGTCTGAGTCTTCACAGCCTGCATTGATGTTGGTTGGTTGATTTTCAGGAAGATATCCTGGGTGCATTACTTTGCCTACTAAAAAATGGAGAGGTCATTGTTTCATCTTTCTCCTCCCTTGGACCATGCATGGAGAGAACATTTCGTAAAGTTCATTTTAGGAATGATCAGTCAGATCCTTAGCTGGTATAAATCTACATAGATGGCATAGCTCTTCTGACTTCAATGGAGCTATGCCAAACCAGTTGAGGATCTAACCCAGATTCCCTAATTTTCTGCAGATCCTCAAATTGGCCTTCTATTTTTCACCCACTAGTAGCTGTAGACGCAGTCTTGGTGGGAACAGTGATTGTGAGCTTTAACAAAGAAGACTGACTGTATGATTTGGGAGTGTTTTAGGTGTAGAAGGGCTGTAAAATGCACTCAGCAATTATATGCAAGGGCAAAATGATGCCCTATGTATATTTGATTTAAAATATTGGAAGTAGAAGATGCGTGTATAATTATGAAAAGATCATGGCCCAGGTCATCCAGGGATTTAGTGCCTAACTCCCATTGGAGTGAATGGGAGTTATGTGCCTAAAATTCTTGGAGGGTCTGGGCTTTGTGTATTTTGAGCTTGTGTCTAAATAACTGTCAGCAGAGCTTCCCCTGGCCAAAGAAATCCATGCCCTTTTACTTACGTGGTCAGAAATCTAAATCTCCCAAGGAAGCTCATAATTAAACAATAATATTCTGCTAGACTTTGTTGTTAATGCTTGTTCCAAAGGAGCTGTTTAAGCTGAACTGCATCCACACCAGGTCAGAATCAGATGCACGTATCCCTCACCCTTTGCTAGCACCAGCTGCTGCTCTGGCAAGCACCACTGCAATACCATCCATCAAGAGCATCACTGAAGAGAAACATTTGTTAGATCTGACTGCCAACCTGAGTTAAATCCTCCTCCTGTGGATCAAAAGTAGGATGCTCCTACTGCTCCTCCCTGTCTGAGCAAATCATTAAGAATCCATGGATGAGCTGTTGTGTGGATAACTAGCTGCAAAGAACTTGCAGCACATGTTAAATACTTTAACAGTCCTAATAATAGCTCCAGCACTCCTGATAATCATGCAAGCTCTGAATCTCCAGGATCTCTCTCTTTCTGTCCCATTCCCTTGATCCAGCATTGAGGGTTTGGATATAGGTGTATCATGCTCAGTGGAACTGGACGCAGAAGGCCCATGTTCCCTGGAGTGACTGTTATTGAAGAGACGCCAGTGGAACTGGGAATGTGGAGAGTTATTCTGGAAGCAACTCAGCCATGTGGACAGAGCCATCCACAGGGTTAATAAAGTTCCACCTGTTCAGCTTGACCTGCATTCAGCTTCATGTTTGCAAATAAAATAGTAGGGGCTTGTGGCAAAGGAACAAGTTTCTGGGTGAATCTGTTTTTAAAGTAAGCTGGTTGCTTACTGGTTGATAATAGATGTTCCATTGCAGCCATTATTGGTCCCCAGCAGTCATTTGTTATCTCACACCATCACTGAAGACATACTTGTTTGTACAATGTCACATTTCATGTAGAGGACTACGAAGGGGCTGATGGAAAGCCCATTGATGTCAATGGGATGCTTTCCACTGATGTCAGGGAGCAGTAGACCAGGTCCATAGTTCACATTATTTTGAGAGGCAGCAGGTAGGATTGAATGAGAACTCTAGAACTTCAAAACAAAGAAAGGAGAAGAAAGAGACAAGGAAGCGTCTCTGCAAGCTTGTCTAAGCTCCCTTCAGTCTCTTGGGGTGCGCGTTTTATGGGTGGTATGTGAATACATTTGCGTTACTGGGTGGACCTTTGCACCAACCCTACCAGAGGATAATGGCGCACAAACAACATAAATAAATAACATGACATAAGAGCAAGAGAGTAAAGACATGATTCCTTAGAGAGCCCTAGGTTTATTACAGATTGGATTTACAACTATATTGGATAGCTGTAGCCTGGTGTATCGAGACGGATGGTCTTGTGACTAAGGAGGTGGTCTGGGACTTGGGAAATAGGGGTTCAGTTTCCATGTGTGCCACAAACATCCTTGGGCAAGTCATTTAATATCTCTGTGCCAAGGTTGCCCACCTTTAAAGTGGGGATAATAATCCTTGATCTCCCACACCTTTTGTTTAGATGGTAGGGTCGATGGAGCGGGGACTGTGTGTCTTTACAGTTCCTAGCATAGTGGATCCTGACCTAAGCGGGAGCTTCAGTACTAGCAATCATAATTTTTTTCAGAGAAAATGGAGACCCAGAGACTCAGACTTTTCAACAGTTGGCAAGTTGATTTGCTCTGTGTTCATTTTTGATTGCTTTAGTGCCACTAGTGCCTTGCCTGAACTGGTTCACCAAGCCATCACCCTCCTCATCTTCAAAAACCTCCATAGGGCCCATCTGCCCTGCTCGACGACTAGACATAGAATCATAGAATCATAGAATATCAGGGTTGGAAGGGACCCCTGAAGGTCATCTAGTCCAACCCCCTGCTCGAAGCAGGACCAATTCCCAGTTAAATCATCCCAGCCAGGGCTTTGTCAAGCCTGACCTTAAAAACCTCTAAGGAAGGAGATTCTACCACCTCCCTAGGTAACGCATTCCAGTGTTTCACCACCCTCTTAGTGAAAAAGTTTTTCCTAATATCCAATCTAAACCTCCCCTACTGCAACTTGAGACCATTACTCCTCGTTCTGTCATCTGCTACCATTGAGAACAGTCTAGAGCCATCCTCTTTGGAACCCCCTTTCAGGTAGTTGAAAGCAGCTATCAAATCCCCCCTCATTCTTCTCTTCTGCAGGCTAAACAATCCCAGCTCCCTCAGCCTCTCCTCATAAGTCATGTGTTCTAGATCCCTAATCATTTTTGTTGCCCTTCGCTGGACTCTCTCCAATTTATCCACATCCTTCTTGTAGTGTGGGGCCCAAAACTGGACACAGTACTCCAAATGAGGCCTCACCAATGTCGAATAGAGGGGAACGATCACGTCCCTCGATCTGCTCGCTATGCCCCTACTTATACATCCCAAAATGCCATTGGCCTTCTTGGCAACAAGGGCACACTGCTGAGTCATATCCAGCTTCTTGTCCACTGTCACCCCTAGGTCCTTTTCCGCAGAACTGCTGCCTAGCCATTCGGTCCCTAGTCTGTAGCGGTGCATTGGATTCTTCCATCCTAAGTGCAGGACCCTGCACTTATCCTTATTGAACCTCATCAGATTTCTTTTGGCCCAATCCTCCAATTTGTCTAGGTCCTTCTGTATCCTATCCCTCCCCTCCAGCGTATCTACCACTCCTCCCAGTTTAGTATCATCCGCAGATTTGCTGAGAGTGCAATCCACACCATCCTCCAGATCATTTATGAAGATATTGAACAAAACCGGCCCCAGGACTGACCCTTGGGGCACTCCACTTGACACCGGCTGCCAACTAGACATGGAGCCATTGATCACTACCCGTTGAGCCCGACAATCTAGCCAGCTTTCTACCCACCTTATAGTGCATTCATCCAGCCCATACTTCCTTAACTTGCTGACAAGAATACTGTGGGAGACCGTGTCAAAAGCTTTGCTAAAGTCAAGAAACAATACATCCACTGCTTTCCCTTCATCCACAGAACCAGTAATCTCATGATAAAAGGCGATTAGATTAGTCAGGCATGACCTTCCCTTGGTGAATCCATGCTGGCTGTTCCTGATCACTTTCCTCTCATGCAAGTACTTCAAGATTGATTCTTTGAGGACCTGCTCCATGATTTTTCCAGGGACTGAGGTGAGGCTGACTGGCCTGTAGTTCCCAGGATCCTCCTTCTTCCCTTTTTTAAAGATTGGCACTACATTAGCCTTTTTCCAGTCATCCGGGACTTCCCCGGTTCGCCACGAGTTTTCAAAGATAATGGCCAATGGCTCTGCAATCACAGCCGCCAATTCCTTCAGCACTCTCGGATGCAACTCGTCCGGCCCCATGGACTTGTGCACGTCCAGCTTTTCTAAATAGTCCCTAACTACCTCTATCTCCACAGAGGGCTGGCCATCTCTTCCCCATTTTGTGATGCCCAGCGCAGCAGTCTGGGAGCTGACCTTGTTAGTGAAGACAGAGGCAAAAAAAGCATTGAGTACATTAGCTTTTTCCACATCCTCTGTCACTAGGTTGCCTCCCTCATTCAGTAAGGGGCCCACACTTTCCTTGGCTTTCTTCTTGTTGCCAACATACCTGAAGAAACCCTTCTTGTTACTCTTGACATCTCTCGCCAGCTGCAGCTCCAGGTGCGATTTGGCCCTCCTGATATCATTCCTACATGCCCGAGCAATATTTTTATACTCTTCCCTGGTCATATGTCCAACCTTACACTTCTTGTAAGCTTCTTTTTTATGTTTAAGATCTGCTAGGATTTCACCATTAAGCCAAGCTGGTCGCCTGCCATGTTTACTATTCTTTCGACTCATTGGGATGGTTTGTCCCTGTAACCTCAACAGGGATTCCTTGAAATACAGCCAGCTCTCCTGGACTCCTTTCCCCTTCAAGTTAGTCCCCCAGGGGATCCTGGCCATCCGTTCCCTGAGGGAGTCGAAGTCTGCTTTCCTGAAGTCCAGGGTCCATATCCTGCTGCTTACCTTTCTTCCCTGTGTCAGGATCCTGAACTCAACCAACTCATGGTCACTGCCTCCCAGATTCCCATCCACTTTTGCTTCCCCCACTAATTCTACCCGGTTTGTGAGCAGCAGGTCAAGAAAAGCGCCCCCCCTAGTTGGCTCCTCTAGCACTTGCGCCAGGAAATTGTCCCCTACGCTTTCCAAAAACTTCCTGGATTGTCTATGCACCGCTGTATTGCTCTCCCAGCAGATATAAGGAAAATTAAAGTCACCCATGAGAATCAGGGCATGCGATCTAGTAGCTTCCGTGAGCTGCCGGAAGAAAGCCTCATCTACCTCATCCCCCTGGTCCGGTGGTCTATAGCAGACTCCCACCACTACATCACTCTTGTTGCACACACTTCTAAACTTAATCCAGAGACACTCAGGTTTTTCTACAGTTTCGTACCGGAGCTCTGAGCAGTCATACTGCTCCCTTACATACATAGAACTTCTGCATGGGGGCTGAAATCACCATACTCAATACATTTGGGAGAGTGGGCGACAGTAATTGTCACACGCACACAATGCGGGTGGGCAGGGGGTGTTCAAAAACACAGACCCAAAACCACAGTATAATCTTTATTTTGAAAAGACCCTCATGATTTTGGGGGTCTGACTCAAGATTTTTGAACCTTTGGGGGTGGCAGTACTAGATATTTTTGTCTGACATGTTATCTTTCCTCTCTTTACTACAGCCCTGACTTTAACTGGCATTTCTAATACAAAACTTGGAGAGAGGCATAGATTCAAAAGTAAAATTTAAATGCAAAAAAAAATCTGATTTGGATTTACATCTGGTGGTTGGCTCTGAATTAATCATCTTTCTCATATAAAAATCAACATTTCCTAATTATTCCAGTAAATGTCCATTAATCTAATTAATTGCTTTCTTTAATAGCATGACATTGCTGCTCAGCTGAGAATTCAATATAGCGTGTTCTATCAGTGTTTGTCTTTGTTTATATTATAAGGTATGTATAGTAAATGAAACTTTATATACTTCTTCCATGTTTAGAGATAGCATGTCAAAAGTTTAGATGGGAAATGTGTCTGATTTGGATACTATTTACAGATTGTCATCAAAGCACAATAAAAAGATACTACATATGACAGACGTTTATTTATAACCTGCATCTTTCTGATCTCAAGTTGGGTACCCAAAAATTGAATCACTGTTCACTTCTGAAAATTTGGGCCTAAATAAGTAAAGGTTGACAGCAAAGCAACAATTTCCTTTACAGGGAAAGCTGTTTAGCAGAGCAAAATGTGTCTAACTGATCTAAATGTTCTGTTAGCAAATGGAACCTAAAGCTGATAAGGCAGTGACAAGCACTCAGAATGTGCAGGCTTTTATATTGTGTATTCAGTTTGGAAATGAAAGTGGAATCTGTGCAAATATGAATAGTTTTCTTTTTAAAATAAACACCATTCAGCAATATTGTTGAACACCTCTTCAAACTTTATAACAACCTGATGTGTTAGGTACATCCAGTTGTGTTGGACACTTGTGCCCTATGCAAGAGAGAATTGCCTGATTATAGAAAACGTTAATTAATGAATTACTTGCTAGGCTGTCAGAAACTGAACAAAGGAAATCAGCATGAGTCTCTAATGCTTTATGATTCACGATCATCTGTAATGCACAGTTGTTGAAATGCAGCATTCTGCTGAGAGACGTGACCAGCCAGTTTTGCTGTTTAGAAAAAAAACAAAACCTTCTTGTCAAGATGGCAAATGGGAAACCAGGCTCTGAAATGCTGAAAATTGTAACTTTTCCATCCTGAATAAGAAACAAAGCATTTCGCCCTGCTTTTATGACAAACAGCTCTTGTTTAATCTTCCAATCTTTGGATATACTGAGACAGTGACTATTCTAATAGCAATATATTAGTTAATCCTTATGGAACATGTCGTGATAATTCCACCTAGAAAACAATTCAAGGTTTAATGGCTACCAGATGAAAGCTGATGTTAAACTTTCCTGCTGTTCTAGAGTAAAAGAAATGTGGGTGTTTTCTCTCCTGGTTTTTTTTCTGAAATTAATCTTCTGACAAGAGCACACCGAGTTATAGGGCCTAATCACATCAGCGACACTATCAGAGGCTCGTTCACCTGCACATCCACCAATGTGATCTATGCCATCACATGCCAGCAATGCCCCTCTGCCATGTACATTGGCCAAACCGGACAGTCTCTACGTGAAAAAATAAATGGACACAAATCAGACGTCAAGAATTATAACATTCAAAAACCAGTCGGAGAACACTTCAATCTCTCTGTTCACTCGATTACAGACCTAAAAGTGGCAATTCTTCAACAAAAAAACTTCAGAAACAGACTCCAATGAGAGACTGCTGAATTGGAATTAATTTGCAAACTGGATACAATTAACTTAGGCTTGAATAGAGACTGGGAGTGGATGGATCATTATACAAAGTAAAACTATTTCCCCATGTTTATCCCCCTCCCTCCCCGCCCGCTGTTCCTCAGACGTTCTTGTCAACTGCTGGAAATGGCCCACCTTGATTATCACTACAAAAGGTTCCCTCCCCCCCCCCGCCCCCGCTCTCCTGCTGGTAATAGCTCACTTTGGTTACAGTGTGTATGGTAACACCCATTGTTTCATGTTCTCTATGTATATAAATCTCTCCACTGTATTTTCCACTGAATGCATCCGATGAAGTGAGCTGTAGCTCACGAAAGCTTATGCTCAGATAAATTTGTTAGTCTCTAAGGTGCCACAAGTACTCCTTTTCTAGTTATTTCAGAATAATTTCCTCAATCATACAAGGTGATTTTTAGATGGGTTTCATTATGAAATGCATTCTAAATTCTCTTTGTGCAGATGGATGGTAGGAAGAGTAAAATCCTCCCACAAAATAGGAAACAAAGGGGAAAAGAGCTATTGATGAAGATCCAATTCAGCTTCGCGTAACTCTGTAAATGTGTATGTTTAAGCCAGTCCGCAAGTTGATAATAAACTTCTCTTTAATGCCGTATGAGGTAGTAAAATATCTGAAAGTGAAAAAATGTGATATGTGTGAGAATTACACTGAATTGTTCCCCAGGTTGCATCACTGAAATATTGTCACTCAAAAGAGGGGAAGAAGAAGGAATAGATGAATATTAGATAAAAGAACGAACTATACAGACTGAATTCTGAGTTCTTATTTAAAGCTGGTTGAAAAATGAAAACCTATGTTGAAATTTTGAACTTGTTTTCCTTTTAAAGTCTTTGGAATGGACCCATTTTTCATTGTTTTGAACAACCAGGTTCTTGATAAACAAAACATCTTGACAGAGGAAAGGCCCAAATTTTCACAAATGATGAAACATTTTGACAATGTCAACAATCTTTTGTGGGAGGGAAAAATCATTTTCAAAAAATGGCTGGGTTTGGATTAAAAACAATAACAACAAAACCCCGTCCCTTTTCATTCAAAAATTTCAACTCGCTCTGTCTTATTAGTTCAAAATGCGACAGATCAGTTTGCGCGTTCCTGATCTGTCAATTTGTGCTCCTGTTCTTTATAGAGTTAAGCCCTGATCTTCAAAGGAGTTTAGATGCCTTACTCCCACTCATTTCTTTGTGGATCTGGATCTCCCATTTCAACAGCAGCAATCACAGAAACCGGTATTAAAGTGGCAACCGCAAAATCAAGAACTAAGAGGGCAATGCAAAAGAATATATGATCAGCACTGACGTGGGTTTCGCGTGGCCTTTATATGGAGTCAATATTCTGCTTCACATTTAATATGTAATATTTAAGTATGCCAAGATACCTGTGTGCTTCCTTAATACATAATATCTGAGAGGCAAAGATGCAGTTTTGGAAAAAAAACAGGAGGTTTAAGGCTACCATTGCCATTCGGATCTGACCCTAAACCAAGTGTAAGGTTTTGGTTTCAACTTGATTGTGCCAAAGTTCTTTGGGCTGTTCTTGCAAGATTTTAACCCCCAAACGGTGCCAGCAATGGCTCAATGAACTGCAGGTTTTATATAGGTGTGCTCAACTCATTAAATAGCACTAATTCATGTAGCCCTCATTTAGAGCCATACCCGGGGCAAGCAAGCATATTTGCACCCCCTAGAAGTGACACAAGGGGGTCATGCAGGGTCATGTGCTTCCCCCCCCCCAACCCCCTCCCAGATTTCTACCTTCCATTTAGCACAGAGGTTTTCAAACTGTGGGGCGCACTCTTGCCAGGATCCGCCTCTTGCCAGGACCCAGCGGATCGGAAGCTGGCTGGATCTGCCTGGCTCACTTGGCCCCTGGCTCTCCACTCTGTGAGAGCTGGGCAGTGCTTAATCTGTAATGAAAGGGGTGCCAAGGCTCAAGCAATTTTTTTTTACTTTCACAACTGCAGCAAGCCCAGATTTGCAGCAAGCGCAGATTTGCCAGGGCTATGAACTGCCAAGCCTAAAGGTGCTGGGCTCAGGCCTGGCACAAATATAAGCACTGGAGCTGGAAAGCTGACTGGCTGCCTGGCATCCTTCCCTGCCCTTTTCCCTGAGCCAGGCCACCTCTACATGGCCGGGCGCACCCCAGACAGAGTGGAGAGCCCAGCTCTGAGCTGCACCCCTGACGAGCTCTTGCCTCTCCACACCAGCCCGGGAAGCCCAGCTGCCATGAGGTGCTCCCCAAGGCACTCGCTCTCCTCTTCCTTGGTGCTCCTGGTCCTGGAGCAGCAACAGAGCCCGGGGAGCATCTCATGGCAGCTGGGCTCCGCAGGCTAGGGCTGTCTCCAGGGGCTGGCAAACACTGATCAATGGGACTACATACAGTAGTAAACATTATGCTCAGGAATAGATATTTTCAGGATCATGTGCTATGATTTAATTTTTTTATGAAGTAACTCTTGGTTCTGAACATTCCATGCAAAGATAAATTGCATATCAAAAACCAACTTCTAATTATAAAACAATGACTAATCAATTAGATCACTGAGGATTTCAAAAATCTTTAAAATACTGGATTTCAATCTTCACAGGTAAAATTATGTAGATTAATATTTGACATTTCCTGTTGCTCTCTTGATCTTACATATAAGTGCATGTCTGAATTCTCTCCTGACCTAGTTTCTAAGACATTTGCTATATATGATTTTTTTCCCCAGAGATTTATCTGCTGGCAGAAGACTGAGGATATGATCAACTGTCTCCTGCTACTTGGGACAAAGCATCAATTTACTTGGCCAGGCTACAGACCCTCTTGTAAGTTTCATGCTAACAGGGATCTGATTTGCATACTGTTCTATGCATTATATTTGGATTATAAATGATGAAATACAGACAATTATGGGTTTTTTTAAATTGTTGATTGGAACACCTGCTCCAAGACAAAGAATGAGTGTAATGTATTTTGCCATTTCTCCAACTGATACTTGAGCTTTTAGCCTGGAGCTTCCTTTCCATGAACATACGTTCACTAGCTCTTTTCAGCATGGTGGAATAAAGCTACATCCCATAATGAGACGTGCCTGTGTTCAGTGCTTCTGGATTATGAAAGGAGCTGACCTGTGTTTAAATTATAGATCAAATCCTGCATCATCCTTTTAGTTTGGGTGAAAAGACTGAAGCGTTTTAAACTAGAATACGAACAGTATTTCTGTAACACAGTGATTCCAAACTGTTTATCTTATTTACAACACACTGGTTAGGAGATGCCTCCTGTAACATTGTGACATGAGGGATTTAACCATGTCACTGAGTTCCCAATGTGAGTATTTGGAGGGGCTCCAGCTAAGCCTTTTCTCTCTCACTCCCCTCTTCTTTTAGTGGTGTCATGGGGCAGACAGAGGGTTAATGATTCAGGGCAAGGGCTGGGGGGGAAAAACATCCCTCTGTTAATTGGGGATGAGGGCCAGCTGGAGATCATTATAAATTTCTAGAGGCTGTGACCCTCTGTAAAGCACAGAGATCTGGGGGTGAGGATGAGGATTGGGTCACAAGAAGTTTAGGCTGCTCAGTGTTGATAGATAGGAAAGAGGAGAAGGTTTCTATCCATACTGAGCTCAAGCTACAGGGAAATTAGAGATGGTGTTCCCTGTCAGTCCAAGGAGCAGTCAGCTGCTCCTAGAGTGTTCATTAGTATAAGGATTTCATTTATTCTTACTGGCTGGTGAATCTTGCCCACGTGCTCAGGGTTCAGCTGATCGCCATATTTGGGGTCGGGAAGGAATTTTCCTCCAGGGCAGATTAGAAGAGGCCCTGGGGGTTTTTCGCCTTCCTCCATAGCATGGGGCATGGGTCACTTGCTGGAGGATTCTCTGAACCTTGAAGTCTTTAAACCATGATTTGAGGACTTCATTAGCTCAGACATAGGTGAGAGGTTTATTGCATGAGTGGGTGGGTGAGATTCTGTGGCCTGTGTTGTGCAGGAGATCGGACAAGATGATCATAATGGTCCCTCCTGAACTTAATATCTATGAATCTATGTATGTTGGAGAAACATACTGGGCCCAGGATCTTTAAAAAGTATCGCGTTGCTGCTGTGATATAATGGGCTGCCATAGGACCTTTACTTTCATAATGGATAGTTAGGGCTTGGTTGTGTCTGGAATGAGGGGAGGGCACAAAGAGTGCTCCCCAACATGCGCATGGCTTAGGGGACTTGGAAAAGCCGTGTCCTTGCATGTGAGAGTGTGAGGGTTCTGAAAAGCTAGTACCTACCACAGCACAAAGGGAGTGGGAATGACAGCCCTACCTCATCTGTGACATTGTGACGGTGCTCCATAGAGCCCCAGGAGGCAAATTTGCCTGAGAATTTCTGCTGGAGAAGTACAACTGCCTCTTCATTGCAGCCCTGTGGCTGAAGAGCCCACACTGACCCCTTACAGTTCTTCTGGGACTGTTAAACTTGTGAATATTCCTGCCCCTATGATAAACCAGACTGAAATGTACTCTCAGCTTTTCAAAGTCTCTGCTGTCAGGCCAAATGACCCAGTGCAGCTTTTAATGTGTTTGTGGTTCTCCACACTTCAGAGCAGCTTAAAGGAAGGGGCAACCATGTAAGTTTAGAAGCTGGCGATTGACACCTGTAGTTAGGAAGGAAAGCAACAGCGTATCCATCCTAGTTACAAGTTATACATTACATGAGTACCTGTTAGTTTGGTATGTGAGCATTTTGAGGGTTCATTCTTCTGGCTCTGCGATGTGTGGTGTTGGACTACGGCGAGCAGTGTGCTCTGGATTGCTTAGAGAAAAGGAACTAGAAGGGTAACTTATGGAGACAAGTATACAAAAAAATCTGTAGGTGATGCAGAGGGCAGATGGTATAAAGGTGTTATGTTTCTCATACAAAAGGGGCAAAAAGAAGCGGAGGAAGGAATTGGAGGAACTCAAATGAGCTGTCTGTATGCAAACAGTAGTGAGTATGGTGAATAAACCTCCAAGTACAGGAATAGCAAGTTTAGCCAGCCTTGAAAAAGGGCTTCACAAGTCCTTATTTTGTTTCCAATGTTAACTGAGTAGCACAGAAGTATGTAAATGCAATTCATATACGAGCGCACTAGAGGGAGGACAAGAATATCAGGATGGTGGGAGTTCTCTTGCTTTTCTTTGAAGAAAGAATCTGATTTAGACCTACTAACTGCTAGCTTACTTCAGTCATAAGGCAACAGCTTGGAGGTTAAATGTATTGTAGGGTACAACTGGCTACCATAAGCCAAAGAATGGGAACAGACACAGAAGGATCCCAAGGTTTCTTTATATCACCACAGCATTCAACATTGTCACATATCACCCTGCCTAATGCAAGTTGTCCATGTAATAAATGGTCATTCTATTCAGAACAATGAAAAAAATACATTTATTTTACATTTTATCTTAATTCAGTATGAACCAATCAAAGCTGTGAATTCCATTTTTCCTAGACAGCTGTTAATGCCAGTAACATCTCTCCTCCAGTGCAGGGGTTATCTGTTCAATCATCATTCCCTGTGTAGCACACATGGCACTAGGTGGAAGTAGTAACAAGTACTGCTAAAGCAGCATTAACAAGACCTTTTTTAAGCAGCCCAGTAAATACAGTGGGGGCTTAAGGGAAGCTGGTTTCAAAAGTGCCTCCTGACCCGAGATTTTGATGGCGAGTCTTCACTATCAGGGTAGGGGAGATGCTTCGGTATCACTGAAATAAAGAGAGAAGAGAAGAAAAAAGAGAGGATTAGTCCCTTTAAACTGTATTTGCATAACAGGAGCCCTAGATGTCAATTATAATTGGGCCTTTCATATGGGGCTAGAATAAAATATTTCATGGGCAGAATATTGCATCACTGCCTGCTACAGGATTTCTTGCACCTGAAGCATCTGTCACAGACAGATGGATCTTGGTAAGATCCAGTCTGGTAATTCATACGCTACAGAGAATAAGAACTCCTCTTGCAATCCCCTGTAAGAAAACAGTGCTACAACATAAGAGTATTTTCCTTCACGATATCCCCACTTAGTATCATTATTTGCATTGCAGTAGAACTTTGAGACCCCAATTGAGCTGAGGGTACAGTTGTGCTAAGCATTATATCTGAGTGCTTTACAAAGGAGGTACCGTTATCCCCATTTTAAAGATGGGGAAACTGAGGCACAGTAAGGCGAAGTGACTCACCTAAAGCCACCCAGGAGACCAGTGGCAAAGCTGGGAATAGAACCTAAGTCTCTTGAGTCTTCTAGTGCTCTCTCCACTAGGCCACACTGCCTCCCCATTCCATTGAAGGCTCTAGTCAGGCAAACACAGTTCAGTGGGACGTCCCACATACGTGTCACATATGTGTTAGCAGGATCAGGCCCTGGGTTAGCTCTTCTCTCTGCTTTTCCCTTGATTATATGAATGCAGTTCCTTTAATATGTTAGGAACAGTATCCTCTACCACTAATTAAAATACATCCACAAAAGAGTGCGTGCTTGAATATTGCTGAAATTAAATGCAGCCTTGTGTTTTCATTAACTAAATGAATATTGTGAGATCTCTGATTACAAAGACCATGCAGTGGATACAATTGGAAACTCCTATTAAACTCTTAGACAGTCTTGGTGATCTGCGTTCCAGTGAGAGCCTGGAAGAAGCCACTTGGCTAATAAGCTCTCTTGAAAAAGAAAAGCTTCCAAACCTAGTAGAAGCTTGATTATTCAACAGAGAAATCACTTAGGAAAAATGAATGCTTCTGTGGGCTTGTTTTGTTTCCGGAGACTTTCTTTGCTGATTGCTCTCACTCTCTGAATAAAATGAGAGAATCACATAAATAAATAATGGCAACCCTCAGAGCTGCTTTTTTATCCAGCTCTTAGCAAGTAAACAACTGTGATTACGCTGGCTTTTCTAAATGATCAGGCCCTAGAGGAGCTTGTTCAACAGCTCCCCGGAGCTCTTATTAAAATATATCCTCTCCTGACCTAGGCAAACTAGCATATAGCAAGCACACAGCCGGTTTCTAATGGACAGCTGCAGGTACTGACATTCCCACCTCTCACTTCTACCTATCCAATATATATCCCCCTTAACCTAGCCTCTCCCCTCTCCCTCTGGAGAGAGTAACATCAGAACTAGCACAGAACAATGGTTCCATTGTAATTGGCTTCTGTACAAGGATAAGGGGAGATTTCTTGTATGTTCTTCTGCCACCATGCAACACCATTGCCAATTCTTGCATCCCACATGGGATCAGCCACAATACAGATCTGAACATGAGACACCCATTGTTTCATGTTCTCTGTGTATATAAAATCGTCCTACTGTATTTTCCACTGCATGCATCCAATGAAGTGGGCTGTAGCCCACGAAAGCTTGTGCTCAAATAAATTTGTTAGTCTCTAAGGTGCCACAAGTACTCCTGTACTTAATACAGATCTAATATGGGATTTGAATGTCCTATTACGATCCCTGCCTTTCAAAAACTGGGATTTGAATGTCCTAGTACGATCCCTACTAGCAGATGGCCTTACAGTTGTGGCCATTTCAGAGAATGGGTCGTATATGCTTCAGAGGGTTGTGGGGGAAAGGTGCTTGCAATGGCAGAGTGCAGTTAAGGATGGAAATATACAAGGGTCTATATTTGACTTGCATGAATTTCTGGGGCCTGCAGTTCATGACAGCAAAACTGCTGAAGGGTAAAGTGTCACGGTCAAACCAATCTGGTGGATTGCTCTTCCCACCATTCTTATGTGCTGATGGTAAAAAGGATGAATAATCTTTTTCTGTCTTTCTTTACAATACTCTGTTTTACACCTCTGAATAACACAATAGGCTTAATGCAGCGTGCTGAATGACAAGGGCGGAAGAGAGATTGCTGCAGCAGAAAAAAGAACATTTAGGCCCAGACCCCAGAAGTATTTAGGTGCCTAACTTGCATTAATACCTTTGAGGATCTGGGCCTTAAAGTGTTCTCCACAACTGGTGTAAACTGGGAAAGGATCATTGATTTCAATAAAGCTATGCTGATTTACACCAGCTGAACATCTGGCTCTGATTCTCCATCTTTTGGCATCCCACAGGCAGCATGAAACTATCTACCTTAAAACAATCCTTTTTAGGACCAGTGTTTTCCTGAGAAAGCCTGAGTAAATCTGTGCCAGAGTTCTAGATGAAGAAGAGCATAAAACTAAGCTGCTGTACCTAACCTTCAGCAGATTTCTCATGCTTTTGCAGTGTGCTGGGCGGCTCAGCCTCTCTGCACTTCCATGAGTGCAAAAGGCTCTTAGCAGTTTAAAGAAAGTGTTCAGGACCTTGCAGGATCAGGGCCTTAATTTGTTGTTGTTTCAACAAACAGCGTGATTAAAGACCAGAAAGTCTATTAGCCAACCCCGCGGATATGCTTTGTCCCCAAGGGTGATCATTTAAAACTCATTTTACCTTTTGTACTTTCTAGTTTGACCTCAAAGGAGGTGTCTTGCTCTGGTGATGTCCCATCTGCGATTTTACACCGCAGATTTTGCCCCACCACAGCTCTCTGCAGTGGACTCTTAGTAACAATCCTATTCAGAAATGCAATTCAGAATTCTGTACTCTTTCAGACAGGATATTTCACAATCTCAGATTCCCTTGTTGCATAAATCTCTGCCTACAATTTCCTGTAAGTATCCTCTTCTAATATGAAATAAGTTGTTTTGCTTTGTTTTGTTTTTTTAAAAAAACACATATCTTATTGAGCTGGTGGAATTATCTATATTAACTTTCAAAACTACTGTACTAAATTCTGTTGGTTTGCAAACACCTCCTACAAAATGAGCAGATTTATCAGCTATTATAGAGCTTTTAAATGGATCTGGCCAAATAGCATTTGTCAAAGCAAAAATTTAATGAATTTAGGTCTTTTTGTAGTCTATGAATCATTAGGAACCATTCCTGATTTCAGTGAATATCTAGTATTTGTAAGTATTTGAAAAATAGTTGGGGGGGGAATACTTTCCAAATTATTGACAGTTCACTCGCCATATACCTTGACTAGTTATTTATTCACTTTTGGGCATGTGTGGTTTGTCATATAGTATATTTCTGCTTTCTGGATGGACATCTGAAAGTTCTTAACAGGAGAATAATGAATGGCAAAGAACGAACAGTGAATAATCTGCTTCTGGTTCAAATGGGTAAAACAGCTGAAAATCACAAATACTTTGGTGAATATAGGTAGTTGTACAAATAAAATAATGCATTATATGGCCCCAAGTTTACCAGCAAATTTAATTTGAGATTCTTTTAGTGAATCATACTTTTTTACTTATTCAACCCGATCTACCTGTAAACTAGAGCCTTTTATTAGTAACCTCTTCATACCTGAACAAATCAATAGAACTTAAAACACCAACTGTATACAGGAGCTGGTCTCACAATCCTCATGCCTGACCACAGGCAAAATTCTTATTGTAGTAATGGGAGTTTTTCTGTATGGTGTTCCTGTATATTCAGGCTCAGAGTTTTTAAAACAGAGTGGAATTCTGTTTCTCATCTCATTTTTACGGATTACTGAACAGACTCAGATTTGAAAAGTAGTTTCCTCCCTTCGGTAAGGACCTATCTGTTCCTTCTACAACACTGCTTCAGTGGAACTAGGCCTCTTTACATCATCTTAGAATCTAGCCCATTGAAAAATATAGTTCTTTGTACCATATTGTTTATCTGCTGTGTTCCTGTAAAGAAGATACTTTAAGAAAGAAGTAATTTGCAAGTGAAATTTGTAATTAGAAAACCTTAACAGATTTGCCTATCTGGCAGTCCGCCTGCCTGATGATTAACAGAAACAAAAGGCTTACCATATGTTTTATTGGCTTTTTCCATCCAATAATGGAGTCAAGTAATCGTCAGTGTTTATTGCACTATATCCATAAGTTTGGGATTGGGGAAAAATATCCTTTATTGAGATAGCACGTCTTCTGGAAAACTGGCATTTCCTCATATAGATCCATGTGCAAGCAGGCAGAAAAATGAACTCTGGAGACACAGAATTTAGAATTTATCCAGTCTAGTCCTTGTCCATCTTTGTGGGTGAAAGGGACAGAAACATTAGGCTGACTAAAAGACAAGCTATGAAAGCCTCAGCAAAGTTTTTGTTATAATAAAAGTTCATGTCATTTGTGATAATATGATGCCAGTAATTAGTGTGATCTGAAAAGTTATTGTACTGGCATGGAGATACCATAAGAGCACACTCTCCACTGTCTTACAGCTTGTGTCATCATTTTCAGCTGTGCAAGGTGGGTATAAAATGCAACTACTCCAATTTGGAAACACTTTACTTCCACTTTTCACTGATGTAAATGGCATGAGGAAATGGAGAATCAGGTCCCACTGATGGGCTAGAAATAGATATATATTGCAACCTTTCAGGTGTATATGAGTCACTTTAATTTTAAGGAGAAGACTTTACACCTAATTTGTTCTTGTTGATAAAAGTCAGTATGATGACAGCTGGTGATAATAAAGGTCATGGAAACACTCAAGATGATAACCAGTGATTTGTGCCTAATATCGAACAGTAACTGGTACATAGCTGAACCCTAGAACTACTGAGCAAGAATATTTGAAAGATATTACTTTATTGCCTACATATACAGAACTCTGGCCAACTACATTAAGTATTAGAGCAGTGATGCTCAGACCTCTGTGGTTCAGGAGCCAAACTTACCCAAAAGAGCCACAGTAGTATGAATTCATTATTTCATTTACTACTTATAATATATAATTCTGCCAGCAAAATGACTGAACAAGTATTCTACAATTGGTTAATAACTTAGACTGGTTAATAAATAAATCACAATGTTTTAATATCATGTGCTACAAAGAGCTTCAGGAGACACATTAAAGAGCCACTTGCGGCTCCTAAGCCTCAGTCTGAGTATCACTGCAGTAAAGTCTATTTTTAAAAAAAAAAAAAAGTAAAATTGCCAGGTATGAAGCAGTAGACCTCGTATTAAAGATTTAAAATTTCAAATACCAATAGGTGCTGTGTCTGCTTGATTACATTTCATTACGTAGTTATGGAATTTATTAATGGTGATAGAACAGATTATAACTTTCTAAAAAATTATCCAAAGGGTCTGCTCCAACCATTTCCTATTGAACACATGCATTTCCTTATTGCAGGCCATTTGGTATTTTCACGGGTGATCAAATCAAGAAAAAATAAAATCCAGCCTGACTATTCAGCCTGTCCCCAAGCTGGCCCCCAACTCTACTTTAAAGTTTGGCTAAGATGCTTCATAGGCTTTCCTCCCATGGTGCTGATGTTCCTGGTCCCCGTTACTGTACCAGTCTCTTGGTCTCTGGTGTCAGTCCGAATGGAAATCTCATTCATAAAAGAGGAAGCCCCACAATGCACTGCATGTGAGAGATTTTTCATGTAGACCAGGCATTGGAACTGAGCAGAGAGACTACAACAGCTGCTGGGCACATAACTCACCTTTAGAACCAAAGATAGAACAAGCTCCTGGGAGCTGGGGTCAATTGGAAGTAGAATGTTAACACTTGTAAAAGGGGATGGGGTGGTGATCACAGAAAAAGGAACCACAAAAATTCAGATACTTTTGGGGAGACTTCCCAACATTTCAGTGCTTATGTTAGCTACGTAGAATCTCTGTTCACTTAGATGTTGAGTGTGAATTTTTGCTAGTTATTCTCTCAGCCACAAATCCTCCTCCAAGAAGCCACTAGATCTCATTCATTTTTCACCAAGTCACACTACATTGGCCATGGGAGATATCAGCAGTACATGTATAAAGGATCCTGTACAATGGCCGGCTGGAAGAAGGTTGTGTTTTCATAGTGAGACGGCATTAATGAAGAGACCTCAATAAAACTTTTCATATATAACACCAGAGTGACCGAATCTAGAGAAATCTGCTTCCTTATAGATGCCTTCCTAAATGCATATGTATTTTCAGAATCCATGGATGATGTCCTATGAATAGGGCTTGGTCAAATTTTGCAAACAGCCATTCAAAATTTGAGTGAATATTTTTGTTTGATGATGTTTGTACATCTTAAAAAATCACTATTTGTGAAAAAATACATTTGTTTGCAATTTAGGGAAGCATTGTTCTTCCTACCAATACTCCTCTTTGCTTACATACACAGGTGCCTATGGACAAACAAGTCAGTTTACAAATCATTCTTTGTCCTTCATTCTGCTGATTAAAACGTTTCAGTCACCCAGAAAAAAAAATGCTATGTAATTTAGGAGACCAATCCTAACACTGCAAAAAATGAATAGAACAAATGAACAGCACCCATAAGCTGAAAATTTTGTCCACTATGTGGTGAACACTTACATACAATGAAATAGTAGAAATCAAGATAGATAAATGTTACCTGCCTAGAAACAAAGAGTACTATTTTACCTAGTTTTTGTGCTTTGCTTACAGGGAAAACCCACCTGACTCTCTCAAAAGAGAGGCCAGAAAAGATACAAGTGTGTATGTTAAAAATGTTCAGTATTATTCATATATTATTAGAATTAATAGGTCTTTTCCATCTGTAACTTCTGTGATTCTGGTATTAAGCTTGTGCAATAATCTTCTAAGGGAAATAGTGGAAGCCCTGTCATCTGAGATACTTAAAACTAGATTGGACAGAACAGTAGCTTACGTAGCATAAGGAACAATCATGCATTAGCAGGGAGCTGGGCTGAATTATCTGGCCTTTCACCTTCTATGACTGATTAGAAAATGAATATTACACAGTAAATCTTCACTCTTTGTTTTATTTTAATGAGTGATTAAGAAAAATCACTAGTGTTAGGAGACTAAAACTTTCTCTTAGCCGATTAGAGAACTTGTTTTCATTTTCATTTTCATGAATATTCTTATGTCTTCATCTGTATTTAAAGGTTAGTATCAAGCTTTAAAATAATTTACTGCATAATAATCAGAATTCATTATGCACAATTCATTATGAATAAGATTTAGTTGAGGGTGCTTAGTCAATTTTATTCAGCAGAAATGTATAATTCTCCCTTAATTAATAAAGTTTGAAATAACAATACTGAGTGCACCTAAATTGCTTCACTTTGCTGTCTGATTCATGATTAAATTATGCAGTACATTCAGGAGTAAATTGTAACAGAATTCATCAGACTATCACACTAATCGCACTGATGAATTTATCTGAGTTAAATATTAAACCCTGTATCCTTAATTATATATGCATGCTACTGTGTGGGATACAAACCTCAGGCTGTACAATGAAGATAGCTGTTAAGCTGTAGCAGATTCCATGACACCCAACAAAAAACTAAGCTAACAAAATCCTCCACCAGTGAAGTCAGTGGGAGTTTTGCTAATGATGTTATGATAATAACAATACATACAATAAAATAAAATATAATAATCATAATGCCTAGCTCTTATATAGATATAGTTTTTATCAATAACTTGCAAAGTGATTTACAAAGATCAGTCTCATTAGCTGCATTTTATAGATGGAGAAACTGAGGCACAAAGGTGATGCCCTCGATCCACTAGGCAACACTGCTCTATATGCATTAATTTAAGGTGGAAAAATATTTATAATAAAATTCAAAACACTTTTATTTATTTACGAGACCATTTATATGCAAGTTCTCAAAGCAGTACCCATAGCAGAATGATTCCCTTTTTCTCAATGAAAATGGATGTTTTCGAGAAAAACAGGCCTGTTGCCAAGATAAAATGGTCTTTGCACTGAAAACATGTGGAAATTTATATTTTTGATGCAAATATAAGCACACACTGAAATTCGAAGTGCAAACCCACACTGGCAAACATTCCCCTGCAAATTTTTGAAAGGAAAATAAAATGGTGGCTTTCAAACAGCTGTAATTTGTATTCGCACTAGGAGAATGAAGCACTGGTCTGGTGAAATTTCTGGGGCAGCTGCAATGAAATAGAAAAATAAGATCCTGGAGGTCTGACCTGGAACCAGTACACTAGTGTGTGGGTTTTGTTCAGGGAATCCAAATCCAAACTCCAGCAAAGTTCAAAAGCAGGTGAGGGTCTATGATCCTTGTTTTGATCCATCTCTAATTAATATCTTGAGGGATCCTTCAGATTGCGTCAATTTCTCACTGAAGCCCCTACATTGTACTCTCCAAACATTTCGCTTGGTCACCATGGTCTCCAACTATTTCGCTTCCTCTTTCAGCAGTTGCTGTGGCAGCAAATCTGAAGCAGGAGCCAGACTAGTCTCTGTGGTGTTGCCCTCCATGTGTGGAATCAATAGCTGGCTTGTAGGATGAGGTCTCTTCCAGTCTCCCCAAACATGGAAGCATGAGCAGGATTTGGAAGGGGAACCCTGTGACCCAGCTATGACCCAGCAGCAGGTTGACCCCAGAGACAGAGAGAGGGCCTGTGCTTTAAAAGGAATGTGATACTATCAGTAAGAGCTAAAATTATGGTCCATACCTTGATAATAGACCGTATTTCTCAATGCCGCTGATTGCTGTTTCTGAGGTTTAGCTGAGGGGAAAAAACAGAGCTGAAACTAAGAGCAGCTGAACGTCAGGTACCTCAACTATTCATAAGTCTGGTTATGAAATGATATGTACTTGGCAGCAACAACATCCGTTAATTGTAACTGCCTGTACTGAATTCATTACTAGACTGAATTATACAGGCACTAAATGTTCCTTTCAACACATTTTTTTTTCTTTCTGCTAACACAGTGAATCATGAAGGCCAATTTCAATGGAAGCCAGTGCAGCCCAGACCAAGCTATAGGATGAGATCAATTAGAGATAGAAATGTATCTTAAGGCCCTAGCATGGAAACACACGCTTCAGCGGAATCATGCGAGTAATCCCTACTTCTGTTCAACAGATGTATACTTCATTGACTTCAGTAGGACTTACCTGTGTGCTTAAGTGCTGAATTGAGGCTTAGCTCATTGGGACCGTTGACTGAGCATGATATAGCCCCTTGACAAAGAACGCATCAGAAATTAAACCAATACGACACTTGACATCAACAAAAAGGCCATGCACTTACCTGGTTATTTAATTTTTTTAGAACAATTTTGCTGGGCTGGTTATGCACTTGATCACGTTGAAATAATTCTTAAACCGATAAAAGCTACTAATTTAAGAAAGAAAATCAATGGCATTGACTAATTATATATGTTTCCAGAGAATACCAATGCTTTAATGTAAATGTGTATTTCACAGAGGTATATACTCTAAAGCAACGGTGCCCAAACTTTTCCTGTCAGGCCCCCCCTTACCAATAATGGAATCTGTCTGCGTCCCCCTCCCTTATTGCACAGTTGGCTCAGCAGAGGAGCGTGGGCTGAAGGCAGAGCTGGGGGCTGAACTGGGGATGGAGGAACAGCTGGTGTTAGAAGCGGAGCTGGCCTGGGGGTGGAGAGGGAATGAGGGCAGAGCTGGGCAGAGGGCAGAGCGAAACTGTGGCCGGAGCAGGGGATGCTGGCCCAGGCTCTGCTGCATGCCCCTCACAGTTTGGGGACCAGTGCTTTAAAGACTTCCTGGCAGGTAGGACAATATGGGTTAGCTTAGTTACAGGTAGAAATCAGGTGGATAGAGGTAAAAAATAGGGCAGAATTTGGTTCAGTGTGTAAAATAAGTTTAAATGCCTCAAATACAGTATCTTCATGCCCTGATTATGTTGGAGCATCAGATCTCTGACCTGCTGAGTTTTCTTTGTTTTAGGTCACAGGGTCAAACGCCAGACAATACAGGACATAATTCCAAGTCATGTAACCCTCTCTCAGCTCATTGCAATGATAAATAATCCTGGTTGTGGTTTACTATTTATAAACAATGAGGCAGTTAGGATAAATACAAATTCTCAAATATCCATATGAAGGGTGAGCCACACAAAATGTGTAAACACCCATTGCAGTCACATAACACTGTATTTGCACGTTTGTATGTGCAAATAAGGTGATTGCATGTGCAATTTCCTGAACAATTGTATGTTTACAATGAATGTGAATGCATTGGGGCTTTGTCCTGCAAAGTACGGTGTGAGATTGGAGCTTTGCAGTGGTGCATATATAACACAGCCCTTTGAAAATTTGGACCATAATATTCACTTTCGTGGGACTTTAGTAAGATTTTAAAAAACACAATAATTTAGACTGCCAGTCAGGTCTGAAACTTAATTAATTTAGGCTTTGATTCAGCAAGGTACTTAAATATATACTTAACTTTAGCTAAGAGACTAGTCCCATTGAAGCCTATGAGAATGTCTATAGGACAAGTTAGTGCACAGCAAGCTAGGGTGTACTGGCCATGTGGACACTGCTACCATGCACCAAAAGTTCCCTCGGGTGCTTTGTGCAACAGCAAAAGGTCAAACACACTAGGGAACTTTTAGGGCCTATGTGGACAGTTAGTGTGAGGCATGCTAGCGTGCTGTAAATTTATGCCCCAGCTTGCTGAGTACTAACTCATTGTGTAGACAAGCCCTACATGTAAGTACCATGCTGAACTCAGGCGTTAGTTCATAAAGTTAGGTCCCACACTTTACATTAGGTCCCAATTAATTTAATTCAGAGCATCTAAGAAGTTAGAATTGCAAAAAACTGTCTAGGCCATCTAGATTATCCCATGAGGTAACATTGCGGCTTATTACATTGTCTAGTGCCTTGACCTGTCTGGATCTAAATGTCTCAAGTGACGTGTCCACAATTTTCTGTAGGAAACCAAACCAAATACCTTTCTGGAAATGTTTCCTGTTATTCAACCAAACCCTTTTCTGTTTAATCCCCTCATTCCTAACTACACCCATTGTCCCATCCTAAATAATTCATTTCACTGTTTCTAAATATTCAAAAGGCATCAATATCAGAGTGCTATCATGTCTGCCAAATTTATTTTTAACCTTTCTTACATGGTGACACACCATCACACTCCAATAAACAGGATAACATTGATTCCTCTCTTTTAGTCACTAAGCTTTTTAATTCTTTCGTCATTATCTGAGTCGAGTACATGTAAGAAAAAAGCCTGAAAACTTTTTGTATCTAGTGTGAAATGTTTACAGATGGCAGATTGAAATTGCAATTTAACCAAAGTCTTTTATGGGATTATGTAAATCATTTACAGTAGCAGTGCAATTTTTTACTTATCGATAGATCATGTAACTGCAGAACGAGCTTTAAAAACTTTTATTTTAGCTTGTTGGTGCCTTTGGATATAGATATGTATTGATATCAAGGACTCTTTTATATACCAATTGATGAGCATTGTAAAAAGGGCAATGATGCGTAGCCCTACAAGAATCCATTCTAATGCTTGGCTCCAGGTGTTAATTGCAAAGAACACTGGAAACTCAAAGGCAAACAAAAGAACAATTGTTATTTAGGCCAGCAAAATTCTGCTTGCTACTCATTCAGTGTTAGGGATTCAGCTGGATATTTTTTATGATATAGACAAAGTTGGACTTTATCATTAGTTTTATCAATGAGAAGAGAATGGTAGTGCTTAATAAATATCTGTTGTTGAATAACCCCTGACCTTTGACTTCCTTAGTCAAAGTGATGTAAGACTAAGTCCATAGTGATGTATTGTCAGACTCCATTTGGCTTGGTCAATTTATTATACCCATTTCAGCAATTGCATTGCACATGGTAAGTCACATGTTGTTGCTTTGCTTTATTCATGTACTTAAACACATTTTGCAGCAAGCCTTAGTTTCCTCTGTAAATGTACTTAATCGGCGACATTGGCGCCTCTGAAGTCAAACTGTCTGTCTCATTGAAGGTATCAGTTTCACCGGAGTGATTGGTGCTTTTTATCCTGTTTAGCTGGGACTGTAATCTTTCATGTTGTTGTCTCAACTCTGAATAGGAATGGGAGAAAGTGTGGAATATCGAGGTTGCTGGGAAAGCCATAATTAGAATCCCACTGAGGATGCTACTCAGAGCCACCATCTGGCCTGGGACACTTCTTGGTACCATATCTCCATATCCCACAGTGGTCATTGAGATGATAGCCCACCAGTATGAGGCAGGAATGCTTGTAAATTCAAGGACCTTCCCAGATTCATTCTCAGCCAAGTAGACCAGGGGAGAAAACAGGGTGACAGCTACACACAAGAAGAGCAAAAGCAGGCCAAATTCTCGGGTGCACCTTCGAACCGTGAGCCCCAAAGTCTGCAGGCCTAAGGAGTGCCTGGCAAGGCGCATTACATACAAGATCTTCAAGGCACGTAAGACTCGTAGCACCAGTCCAATCTTCTCCAAATATGAGTTGCTGCTCGGCCTCTCAGCCTCCTCACTTGGCTCGTCATCTACCACTATGAGGGAAACATAATAGGGTGAAATAGCCAAGAAATCAATTATATTTAGGGGGCCTCTGAAGAAGTGACACTTGCTCTTCGCCTGAATGAATCGGAGGCAGAGCTCCAGCGAGAACCAAGCCACGCAGATGGTCTCGATGACAAAGATGTAATAGCACTTCTGAGAACATTCACCCTGGCGCAAAACAAACAGAAGGTCAAATAAATGAGCAATCTCTGAACTGACATCAGAAATCATTAAAGAAGAAGAAATGTGCATCTTCATGGGTGTACTGGTATTGGGGGGAAACAAACGCAGCAAATAGCTACTTCTATAGCAGCCATGTTACATTCTGTTAAAAAGCTATTCAAGTGAACTGGTGTTGTTTTAATTGTATTATTCTTATGAGTCTGAATGGATGAAATTTATCTTTGTGCAAAGGCCCTGCACAAGGCATATGGACTATTTAAATCCCACTTAAGCCCTGAAAATAGAAATTAATTGAGATTTAAATGGTGCATAAGTCTGAACAGAAGTAAATTTAACCCTAAGTGAGGGATTATTTTATGGATGTTCTGGTTCTCTTTCTGCTCTGTGTGTAAAGTACTATTCAATCTGTGGTGACTGCACAGATACTAGGTAATTTGATGTAATGAAGGGAAATAGTTCAGAGATGTAGAAGACTTACTAGGCCATTTAGACCTTGCCCCTAGTTGAGCCCTAGTACGAACCACATCTTTTCTTCCAGTATCTGCAAGTATGCTATAACATTCAAATCAAAAGGAAGATTAAATTTTAAAAAACACTCATCCAGCAGGTGCAACGTACCAATGGAGATTTCTGTTCTAGGGTTGAGGTCACATGTCAAGGTTCCTCCCCCACTCTGAACGCTAGGGTACAGATGTGAGGACCTGTATGAAAACCTCCTAAGCTTATCTTGACCAGCTTAGGTCAAAACTTCCCCAAGGTACAAAATATTCCACCCTTTGTCCTTGGATTGGCCGCTACCACCACCAAACAAATACTGATTACTGGGGAAGAGCTGTTTGGAAACGTCTTTCCCCCCAAATACTTCCCAAAACCTTGCACCCCACTTCCTGGACAAGGTTTGGTAAAAAGCCTCACCAATTTGCGTAGGTGACCACAGACCCAAACCCTTGGATCTGAGAACAATGAAAAAGCATTCAGTTTTCTTACAAGAAGACTTTTAATAGAAATAGGAGTAAATAGAAGTAAAGAAATCCCCTCTGTAAAATCAGGATGGTAGCTACCTTACAGGGTAATTAGATTCAAAACATAGAGAATCCCCCTGGGAAAACCTTAAGTTACAAAAAAGATACACAGACAGAAATAGTTATTCTATTCAGCACAATTCTTTTCTCAGCCATTTAAAGAAATCATAATCTAACACGTACCTAGCTAGATTACTTACTAAAAGTTCTAAGACTCCATTCCTGGTATATCCCCGGCAAAGGCAGCATAAAGACAGACCCACAGACCCTTTGTTTCTCTCCCTCCTCCCAGCGTTTGAAAGTATCTTGTCTCCTCATTGGTCATTTTGGTCAGGTGCCAGCGAGGGTACCTTTAGCTTCTTAACCCTTTACAGGTGACAGGAGTTTTCCTCTGGCCAGGAGGGATTTTAAAGGGGTTTACCCTTCCCTTTATATTTATGACATGCCCCCCAAATCTCAGCTAGGGTGAAACACTGGCTGGGATTTCTTCCTGGAGCTCTAGGAAAAACAGAGGTAATAAGACACATGCATCTCTAAATATACTACCACGTACATAAAGACTAACAATTTTTCCACATCTCAAGGACGATTTTAAACCAGTTGATTCTGGGAAACTTTCATGGGAGATTTCAGAGTAACAGCCGTGTTAGTCTGTATTCGCAAAAAGAAAAGGAGTACTTGTGGCACCTTAGAGACTAACCAGTTTATTTGAGCATGAGCTTTCGTGAGCTACAGCTCACTGTAGCTCACGAAAGCTCATGCTCAAATAAACTGGTTAGTCTCTAAGGTGCCACAAGTACTCCTTTTCTTTTCATGGGAGAGTGCATTAGCCACTTTGTTAGAAGCTCCTGAGATGTGTTGGATGTCGAAATCAAAATCTTGGAGAGCTAAACTCCACCGAAGAAGTTTTTTGTTAGTTTCTTTGACAGTGTGAAGCCACTTCAGTGCAGCATGGTCAGTTTGCAGGTGGAAACGCCGTCCCCAAACATATGGGCATAGCTTTTCCAGAGCCTAGACAATGGCGTAACATTCTTTTTCAGTGACTGACCAGTTGCTTTCCCTCTCACAGTTTTTTGCTGAGAAACACTACAGGGTGGAATTCTTGATCAGGTCCTTTCTGCATTAAAACTGCTCCCACACCACGCTCGGACGCATCTGTGGTTACTAGGAACGGTTTGTCAAAGTCTGGGGCCCTTAGTACAGGGTCAGACATGAGTGTCGCTTTAAGCTTGTTAAAGGCCTTCTGACACTTTTTGGTCCACTGAACAGCATTTGGTTGTTTCTGTTTGGTTAGGTCTGTCAGTGGGGCGGCGATTTGGCTGTATTGTGGTACAAATCGTCTGTAATAACCGGCCAAGCCTAAGAAGGATTGAACCTGTTTCTTTGACTTTGGGACAGGCCACTTTTGGATAGCATCCACTTTGGCCTGTAGGGGGCTGATAGTTCCTTGACCCACCTGGTGTCCAAGGTAAGTCACTCTGTTTAGGCCTATTTGACACTTCTTAGCCTTAACAGTTAGTCCTGCCTCCCTTATGCGCTCAAGGACTTTTTGTAGATGTTCCAGGTGGTTTGCCCAGGAATCTGAAAATATGGCCACATCATCAAGGTAAGCGACTGCATATTCTCCTAATCCCACTAGGAGACCATCTACAAGTCTTTGGAAGGTGGCGGGTGCATTTCGGAGCCCGAAAGGGAGTACATTAAATTCATACAGCCCGAGATGTGTGGTGAAGGCTGACCTTTCCTTGGCAGATTCATCTAGCGGTACCTGCCAGGACCCCTTGGTTAAGTCCAAGGTAGAGATGACTTAGATGATGTCATCTCTACCAGATGAAACTGGCCCATCCCAGTTTCTCTAATAGTTCATCTGTGCATGGCATTGGATAGTTGCCTGGGCGAGTTACAGCATTTAGCTTATGGTAGTCCACGCAAAAACGTATTTCCCCATCTGGTTTGGGAACTAAAACCACTGGAGATGCCCATGCACTTCCAGAGGGGCGGATTACACCCATCTGTAACATATCCTGGATCTCCCGTTCTATAGCAGTTTTAGCTTGAGGAGACACCCGGTAAGGTTGGACCCTAATTGGGTGAGCATTACCTGTGTCAATGGAGTGGTATGCCCGTTCAGTCAGTCCTGGGGTGGCTGAGAACGTTGGCGCGTACCTAGTGCACAGCTCCTTGATCTGCTGTCGCTGCATACGCCCAAGGGTCATGGAGAGGTTCACCTCTTCCACACCACCAGCTTTTCCCTTCATAGTAGACACCTTCAGGCCACTCAGCATCGTCTCCTCCCTGGGCTGTAAACTGACAAACCTTTAATTCTCTGGAATAAAAGGGCTTTAGAGAATTAATATGGTACACCTTAGGCTTTCGGTTGGAGGTGGGGAATGCTATGAGATAATTAACAGCTCCCAGGCGCTCCTGGACCGTGAATGGCCCTTCCCACGATGCTTCCATTTTATGAGCCTGGAGCACCTTTAAGACCATGACCTGGTCTCCTACTTTGAAGGAACGCTGTCTGGCATGTTTATCATACCAGGCTTTTTGCTCTTTTTGAGCATCCTGTAAGTTTTCTTTAGCAAGGGCTAAAGAGGTTTGGAGGGTGTTTTGTAGGTTGGTTACAAAGTCCAGAATGTTAGTTCCTGGAGAAGGTGTAAATCCCTCCCATTGCTGCTTCACCAACTGCAATGGCCCCTTAACCTCACTGCCATATACAAGTTCAAATGGGGAAAACCCTAAACTGGGGTGTGGTACAGCTCTGTAGGCAAAGAGCAACTGCTGCAACACTAGGTCCCAATCATTGGAGTGCTCATTTACGAATTTACGTATCATGACCCCCAAAGTCCCATTAAACTTCTCCACCATGCCATTTGTTTGATGGTGGTAAGGAGTGGCAACCAAGTGATTTACCCCATGAGCTTCCCAAAGGTTTTCCATAGTTCCTGCCAGGAAATTAGTCCCTGCATCTGTGAGGATGTCGGAGGGCCAACCTACCCTGGCAAAAATGTCTGCTAGTGCCTGGCACACACTTTTAGCCCTGGTGTTGCTTAGACCTACTGCTTCCGGCCATCGGGTGGCAAAATCCATGAAAGTCAGTATGTACTGCTTTCCTCTGGCTGTCTTTTTTGGAAAAGGACCCAGAATATCCACAGCTACTCGCTGAAATGGAACTTCAATGATGGGGAGTGGCTGGAGAGGGGCTTTGACCTGGTCTTGGGGTTTTCCCACTCTTTGGCACACCTCACAAGACCGGACGGACATAGGTAGAAACATCCTTGCCCATTCCCTCCCAGTGGAATGACCCCCCAAAACGGTCTTTGGTCCTGTTCACCCCAGCATGGCCACTAGGGTGATCATGGGCTAAGCTCAAGAGCTTGGCTCGGTATTTAGTTGGATGTACCAACTGTCTCTGAGGATGCCAGTCTTCCTGGTGTCCACCAGAAAGAGTTTCCTTGTATAAAAGTCCTCTTTCTACAACAAACCTGGATCGATTAGAAGAGCTGAGAGGCGGTAGGTTGCTCCGTGCCGCCGTCCAAGCTCTCTGGAGGCTTTCATCTGCTTCCTGTTCAGTCTGAAACTGTTCCCTTGATGTTGGAGACATCAGTTCCTCATGGGATTGTGGACCTATGCTTGGTCCCTCTGGAAGCGATGTAGGGGATGGAGCTGTTTCTGTTGACGGTGAACCGCTCTCCGCAGGTGCACTATGTTGGGATTCAGGCTCCGGATGAGCCTCTTGTGTAGGATTATCGGCTGCTGCCAGTTCAGGTTCGGTGGGGCCCTCTGGTGTTGAGGTTGCAAGTACTGGATTCAGTGCTGGCAATGGGTCTGGTGTTGGTTGTTTGGCTGGTTCCGGTTCTGGGACTGGTTCCATCTGGGTCTCTGGGACTGGATCCACTACTGCTGTTGCAGACATTGGCCTGGAGTCCGGGTCCATCACCTCTGACCGGGTCCTGATAGAAGTTTCCGGAACAGAGCTAGGCCTCACGGCTTGTTTAGCCTGGCTGCGGGTGACCGTTCCCACCCTCTTGGCCTGCTTCACATGATTGGCCAAGTCCTCCCCCAACAGCATGGGGATGGAATAATCATCATAGACTGCAAAAGTCCACGTTCCTGACCAGCCCTTGTACTGGACAGGCAACTTGGCTGTATGCAAATTGAAAGCGTTGGACTTGGAGGGTTGAATCGTCACTTGGATCTCTGGGTTGATTAAATTGGGGTCCACTAAGGAAGCATGGATAGCTGACACTTGTGCTCCGGTGTCCCTCCACACGGTGACCTTCTTCCCGCCCACACTCACAGTTTCCCTCCACTCCAAGGGTATCTGGGAGGTATCTGGGCCTGCGGACCTCTGGTGTGATTCCGGTGCAATGAACTGTAAACTGTTGGGGTTCTTGGGGCAGTTGGCCTTTACATGCCCCAGCTCGTTACATTTAAAACATCGTCCAGCTGACAGGTCACTGGGGCAAGGTGGGTTGCTGGAGAATGGGGTGGTGGGACGATAAGGTGTCTGGAGGGTTCTTTGGGAGGTAGGTGGGGCCTTGGGCAGCCCCCGGTAATAGGGTGTGGTCTGGGGTTGTCCCTTCTGGTCTCCGCTCCAACTGCGACCAGTTTTCTTCTTCTCTGCCACCTCCACCCATCTGGCTCCAATCTCTCCTGCCTCGATTACAGTTTTGGGCTTCCCATCTAGGATGTATCTTTCTATTTCCTCAGGAACCCCCTCTAAGAATTGTTCCATTTGCATTAGGAAGGGCAAATTTACTGGAGATTCAACACTTGCTCCTGATATCCAGGCATCCCAATGTTTCACAATGTGGTAGGCATGTTGGGTAAATGACATGTCTGGTTTCCACCTTAGGGCTCTGAACCTCCGACGAGAATGCTCGGGTGTTGTCCCCATTCTGACTCTCGCCTTGGATTTAAACAGTTCATACTTGTTCATGTGTTCTTTAGGCATTTCAGCTGCCACCTCAGCTAAGGGTCCACTGAGCTGCGGCCTCAGCTCTACCATGTATTGGTCAGTAGAGATGTTGTACCCAAGGCAGGCCCTTTCGAAGTTTTCTAGGAAGGCCTCAGTATCATCGCCTGCCTTGTAGGTGGGGAACTTTCTGGGATGGGGAGTGGTACCTGGAGAAGGATTGCTAGGGTTTGTTGGTATATTCTGCTGAGCCTTTACCTTCTCCATCTCCAGTTCATGCTTCCTCTCTTTTTCCCTCTCCTCCTTCTTCAGCCGCATGAGTTCTATCTGTTTTTCATGTTCCCTTTGTTTTTCCTCAGCCTGAAATCTGGCTAATTCCATCTTTTGTCGAGCCGTGGATTTTGTCATTCTAACCTCTCTGTTTTTAACTAACTTTACACCCAAGGTTTAGAAATAAACAAACAAAACTTGGCTGTAAAATTTTGCTGTGCTGGAATAGAATACCTATTCTCTGATAGGTTTCAGAGTAACAGCCGTGTTAGTCTGTATTTGCAAAAAGAAAAGGAGTACTTGTGGCACCTTAGAGACTTACCAATTTATTTGAGCATGAGCTTTCGTGAGCTACAGCTCACTTGTCAGCCTACAGAAAAAGACAATTCCCTTGTCTCTGCTCTGGGCCCAAATCAAAGCAAAAAACCTCCAACTACTTGGAAACCTGCTTACCAGCAGCCTAAAGGAAAAAAAAATTCCTTTTCAAACTTGTGCTCCTTGTAAAAAATCAAAATCCTAAAAAAAAAAAAAAACCCTGCCACTTTTGTCTCCAGGCAAATAGGTAGAACACTCCCACCCCCCACCCCCGTTGTTTACTTTTAGGGGAAAAAAAAACTCTGGGTTGGAAGACTGTGAATTTCCCTGCAGGAGTTAAGTACCCTGCCTCCAGGCAAAGAAAACCTGCAATTCACAAAGATAATCCCCTTTTGTCTCTGCTTGGCCACAAAGCAGAGAAAAAACAAGCTGCTTTCAGTTTCAGCTGCTTTCTGGACTTCCTTTCCAAAGGCAAAAAAATTTCCTTTTTAAAATCTGTATTTCTAGTTCAAAAAATCTCAACTGGATCTCAAAATGATTTCAGGTTAATCCCACCACTCTGCCACCATGTCAAGGTTCCTCCCCCACTCTGAACGCTAGGGTACAGATGTGGGGACCTGTATGAAAACCTCCTAAGCTTATCTTTACCAGCTTAGATCAAAACTTCCCCAAGATACAAAATATTCCACCCTTTGTCCTTGGATTGGCCACTACCACCACCAAACAAATACTGATTACTGGGGAAGAGCTGTTTGGAAACATCTTTCCCCCCAAATACTTCCCAAAACCTTGCACCCCACTTCCTGGACAAGGTTTGGTAAAAAGCCTCACCAATTTGCATAGGTGACCACAGACCCAAACCCTTGGATCTGAGAACAATGAAAAAGCATTCAGTTTTCTTACAAGAAGACTTTTAATAGAAATAGGAGTAAATAGAAGTAAGGAAATCCCCTCTGTAAAATCAGGATGGTAGATACCTTACAGGGTAATTAGATTCAAAACATAGAGAATCCCTCTAGGCAAAACCTTAAGTTACAAAAAAGATACACAGACAGAAATAGTTATTCTATTCAGCACAATTCTTTTCTCAGCCATTTAAAGAAATCATAATCTAACGCATACCTAGCTAGATTACTTACTAAAAGTTCTAAGACTCCATTCCTGGTCTATCCCCGACAAAAGCAGCATATAGACAGACCCTTTGTTTCTCTCCCTCCTCCCAGCTTTTGAAAGTATCTTGTCTCCTCATTGGTCATTTTGGTCAGGTGCCAGCGAGGTTACCTTTAGCTTCTTAACCCTTTACAGGTGAGAGGAGTTTTCCTCTGGCCAGGAGGGATTTTAAAGGGGTTTACCCCTTCCCTTTATATTTATGACATCACATGATACCAGTGCTATCTTCTGAGCCGCTACATCAAGACAGTTTTGCAAACGTCAACTGCCATGGGCTGTGATGGATTCACTATTTCCCTTGTCCCTGGCTGAGCCTAAAAATGTGATTTGTTCAACCTGAAGGCAAGAGTCAAACACAACTTGCCTCCCCCATCCCCTCAGTCACTTAGGAATTGGATAAACTTTAGAAAATGTCACGTACATGAGAAACTACATTGGGCACTTCACCTCAGTGATAAGAGAGTCAAACACTGGGTCTTCTGGCAAAGCCCAGACGATCAGAAAACCATCCAGTGGTCACAGTGCGTCAGACCTCAGCTGGTGTAAATCAGCATAGTTCCATTACCTTCAGGTCCCCCAGTGTCTATGTAATTAGAAGAATTCACTGGGCCATAGCAAATTGACACTAAACTCGATAATAATCAGCATGACTTAGATCCTCAAAGATATTTCCATTGGAGTTAGGTGCCTAAATATCTTTGAGGATCTGAGTCCATATTGCTCTCTCTCTCTCCCGAATGCTCCATAGTACCCATCATTTGCTCTTGCCTTAAAATATGGTCCACCTGTCCAATAGATGAACACATTAAAATCCTACACCTTGGGATAGTAAATTAATATGAAACCTGCTCTTGATGTTCGACTAAAACTGAAATGTTCATTTAAATATTGTGAATAAACCTCTGGAAAACCACCATTGTGACAAAGACTCAAAAGACACAGGCAACTGCATAATATTTCCACAGCAGGATGCTATAACTGTTAAGGAACACATGCTTTGATGCATTATAGGCCTGATCCAAATCCCAGTCAAGTCAGCAATGGGTTTTGAAGTAGGGCCCATACATTTTTTGTTACTGAATAGATATTCAAAATGAAGGCATCTCAAATGCATTAGCCATGCAGTCCTTGGGGGGATAAGCATTCTATTATTTCCCCATAAATCCAGGATGGTTTTCTATATGAGAACAGGAGTAATGGGTTAGTAAAATACTGTTGTCATCATCAGTTGAAATTTCATGCTGGGATTACACTAATTAGATTGCCAGGGAGGCTGTAATTACAGGCCCAGGGGAGTAGCAAGGGGATGCTAGGGAGCAATAATTTCAGCTAATGTTGTTAAGAGGCTTGAAAATGAGACTGAAATATCTGCTGCTCAGGGCTAGATTGTGGCTGCCATTTTGTGGGTGCAGAAAGGCATGGAGAAAGTCCAAAGAATCTTATTTTCCTTTGCACCTGCTGCACAAGGGCCAGCTACAATTGCATGCTCTGTGCTCAAACATAGCTCCTTGGTAACACCCCTAAAAGATCATGGAGAGGTAGGAGGACCATCTACAGAGAGGATCATGAGCTGTACCTGTCTAATGGGTAGCACAGTGGCCATGATTCTTTTGTGGGCCAGTGAGAAAGAGGAGGAACGGAGCCCAATCCCAGAGCACTCTCAGGGGAGGTGTAGCATGTGAACCTGTGACTTCAAGACACAGTCTGGCCAGAGTGGGACAGTGATTCCAAGCTTAAGAGCTCACCATGTTGCTAAAGAAAAGAACCAGAAGACAACCCTATAATCATGTAAAGCTAGGCTTCTGTCTTTTTTCTATGCTTATCTGTTTTCTCTCTAAAGTTATGGGTAGAAAGAATGTGAATTGTGTGTAACCTGTACTCCCCGTTTTGGGGAAAGAATTCCTTATACAGATAAGCCTCCATGTTCATACCTACCCCAGAACTTCAAACAGACTGGGTTAACCGGTTTGAACTGGAAGAGATATCACAATGTATGTTGAACCAGGCTATAAAAGCTCATCTCTGTTCTTTGTTCGGGGCTTTGCCATTTTCCTCTGTGAAGGAATTGGTGAGACCTTCAGCTGTCGTACTTGCTAGCATTAAAGTGCCTCACTTTATCCAAGAGCCACAACTCTGTGTTTTGTTTGGCTAATAGAGAAGTCCAGGGAAGGCTATCCTCCTAACCCTAGACGGGAGGGGAAACCTTTTTCCCTAACAATGTGGTTTGAGTTTGGAGGAAACTTAGTGAGAATAAGATCACAGAACTTTCCTCCCCTGAGCTGCCTGCTCTGAGATTGCCCTTAAAGGAGGTGTCCTGATGCTTGGCTCTAGAATAAGCAGTTTGGGTTTTATCTCTAGCTTCAAGATTTAGGCTTGAAAGCAAGCACCTCAAAAGATAATGAGGAATCTGCATCCTTTGTTTTATTCATAGGGGATCAGATTTTAGCCTCATTGAAGTCAGTGCCATGGACTTCAATGGGCTGCGCATTATGTATGGAGAGTTTGCTGACTTAGCTTGATGTAATTGCTTATAATCAGCAGTCACAGTATGCAGAGTTCTCTTTCTCCAAGATGGAAATTATTCTTTCAGCACAGCCTGTACTTTGTCTGCCTGTGGTCACTCTAATGACTTGTGAATTATTCATTATTTTCAGGCGTGATTTAAAATTTTTGGTATCTGGGCTGAATTACAAGTACATCAGCTACTTCATTTAGCTTTGTACATTTGGGCTTGTGTGCCAAATGGAGGAATATTACCTAAGATACAATAAAGCCTTCCAGCAGGGTGCTTGTTTTGAGATTCCACATCTCTCTGTCAGGCCCCTCAGCCTTCATGAGTCTCCTCTACCAGGAAACCACAGGAAAAGAAGTCTTTTTGCCAAGAATTTTAGCCATAAAACAAAACGGTCTAAGCTGCCTCCTGGTGAAATTTTCAGGTACAATTTCTTCAGAACTGATTAGTTTATTTCACCCCATACCTTTTGTTACCCTCTTCTCTCTTCCCCAGCCCCCTCCCCCACCCAGCCATCCAGAGGTAGATAACTTACGTCTGCTTTCTTCCTTTGAAAGCTGAATGATCATCTTCCCAAACGCACTATTACCAATTTCAGTGAGAAATAACCTTCTACTTGCACATACTAGGAAATCTTACTCTGCTTTTTTTATTTCTGCCACGACTTATCTGAGACTTATCGGACATAAAACTTTCTCTTGAGTAGAACAAAAAAAAAAGACAAATAATATAAAATAATAATTCCACACTCTCCATCACAGTGTTGAAAGCACACCTTTCCCTGCTTCAAACAGTCTATTGAAATAAAAGATTTATTGTTTACTTATTCAGCCAATTTATATAGTATATCTGCAAAAAAAACCCAACCTCTAAGCAAATGCTCAAAAAATATTAAAATACATACACATTATATGCTTCCTGAAAATAAAATCTGTCTAGTTGGCTATCTAGAAACACAGGATGAAACCCTGGTCCTATTGAAGTCAATAAAAACACTCCCATTGACTTCAGTGGGAAAATAATTTCACCCAGGGACTCCATATGTGTGTTTTATATATTAGGACTATTTTTATATATTAGCCTATATATATTATGTTTTGGATATAATATTCCTCCATACCATCAATCTTTCTAGGGTTCAGTAGATGACAGTCCTATTCCTGAGCTTCTCATTAGAACAAGACTAACATCAAAACTCTAAAGTAGCAAATGTCAGAGGAAAAAAATAGGAATTAAGTATCAAAGCCAATTTCAGCTCCTCCCAGTGACTTTCTCAAAGCATCTCATATTCTGCTTATGATTGTTACCCAGAGAGCATGGAAAATGGCACATCCCAATGGTCCTGCACTATGAAATGATAACATGTGCGCAGATATAAGTCTCCTGTAGTGTAGATTAAGTAAAATGTCAGTTGTCTGGTAGCACGGGACAAGGGAAATGATGATAAATTCCTAGTTTCTCCAGTGCTTTGTAGGGCACTGTTGAAAGAAAGTTAAAAAATATACTTCCAATACGTACAATTAATGAACATTCCCATAGATAAGGAGAGAGAGTTATAACAGAAAATACTAAAATAATAAACAGGAGTTTTGGAAGAGTTATAAACTCTCCTGCTTCAGAACATAAACCAAACTCTAACTAATGGGGACTAGGAAGAATTTTTTTCTATGGGCAGGTTATTCCATAACTGCTCACTGCAGGGCTTCTTACACATTCCTCTGAAGCATCAGGTACTCGCCTGGTTGACGATGGGCTACTGGACTAAATTGACCATTGGTCTGACCAGTATGACAAGAATTTGTGCAGCAGTGTGTGTGTGCATGTAATGTATGGAGGAGCAGCTTCCTAATTCCACATGAAATAGTCATTCCTTGCAAAGTTTCTTTATGTTAAAGAGGATTTCACTTGTTACGTTATTTATCATGGCCATCAATTTCTTTGTTTTGTGATAAGGTAGAAAGATGTTTCACAAGCCCAGTACCTAAGGGGTTAACCCAGACCTTTGCCTTTCACCTGGGTGTTCGGGGTGGGGCTAGGAAAGTGAGGAGAAAGTGGTGTTGGAGAAACTGTTGGGAAACTGGAAAGGTCTTTAGCAATTGGGGCTCCCTGTTCTGAGTAGTTGAGTGGCCTGAGAAAAGACACTGAAACTCTGCTGCTGTTGAGAGCAGTATTTTTCTTTCCAGGCTCGTGGTTTTATCCATCGGCCTACATTTTTATTCAGAACTTTTCTTAAGAACATAAGAATGGCCATACTGGGTCAACCCAGTGGTCCATCTAGCCCAGTATTCTGTCATCTGACAGTCACCAGTGCCAGATTCTTGAAAGGGAATGAACAAAACAGGTGAGCCATCCCCTGTTGTCCGAGTCCCAGATTCTGGCAGATGGAGGTTTAGAGACACTGTGAGTATGGTTGCATCCCTGACCATCTTGGCTAATGACCATTGATGGACCTATCTTCCATGAACTTATCTAATTCTTTTTCTGAACCCAGTTATACTTTTGTGCTTCACAGCATCCCCTGGCAACGAATTCTACAGGTTGATTCTGAGTTGTGTGAAGAAGTACTTCCTTTTGTTTGTTTTAAACTTGCTGCCCATTAATTTCATTGGGTGACCCATGTTTCTTCTGTTATGTAAAGAGGTAATACTTCCTTATTCACTTTCTCCACACCATTCATGATTTTATAGACTTTTATCATATCCCCTTTAGTCGTCTCTTTTCTAAGCTGACCAGTTCCAGTCTTTTTAATCTCTGCTTGTATGGAAGTATTTCTGTACCCCTAATCATTTTGTTGCCCTTATCTGCACCCTTTCCAATATATCTTTTTTGAGATGGGACAGCCAGAACTGCATGCAGTATTCATGGTGTGGGTGTACCATGGATTTATACAGTGGCATTATGATATTTTCTGTTTTATCTGTTCTTTTCCTCATGGTTCCTAACATTTTGTTAACTTTTTTAACTGCTACTACACATTGAGCAGATGTTTTCAGAGAACAATCCATGATGACTGTAAAATCTCTTTCTTGAGTAGTAACAGCTAATTTAGATCCCATAATTATGGATGTGTAGTTGGGATTATTTTTCCAGTGTGCACAACTTTGCACTTATGAACATCAAATTCCATCTGCCATTTTGTCACCCAGTTTAGTGAGATTACTTTTGTAGCTCTTCGCAGTCAGCTTTGGATTTAACTCCACTGAGTAATTTTGTTTCATCTGCAAATTTTGCCACCTCACTGTTCATTCCCTTTTCCAGATCATTTATGAATATGTTGTACAGCACAGGTCCCAGTACAGAGCCTTGGGAGACTCCGCTATTCACCTCTCGCTATTGTGAAAACTGACTATCCAATCCTACCCTTTTGTTCCTTCCTTTTAACCAGTTACAGATCCATGAGAGGAACTTCCCTCTTTCCCATGACAGCTTAGTTTGCAAAAGAGCCTTTGGTGAGGGACCTGGTCAAAGCCTTTCTGAACATCCAGGTACATTACATAAGTGGCTGAATTTTTCCCATGTCTATAAAACTTGATTGAAGACTTCTTCAATTTTGTTATGACCTTCCACCATAGGGAAAGAGCTGCATGATGTTATACAAGAGAAGGACCGGCAAAGTGTATGACAATCTATTACTATATTACTTAGTCTTGGACACTTTAAGTTGGAGGAGACGCGCTAAGAACTCCTGATGGTCTCTAAAAGTCCTATGATGATCTCTTTGTCTATGTTTCTTTGATTCTTTACTGAGGCTTTAATTAGTTAGAAGGGTTGCTGACAGTATTTTTATATTCACTTGCACAAGTTCTCTTCTCTTCTCTTACTATTCCATGCTGGTCCAGCCTTCGGACACATGACCTCTTTAGTGTGACATACACTGATCTAATTTTGAACACTGCTCTTCTTTTTAGTAACGAGCTTGGAGAGGTTTGTGTTGCATCCGTGGTGTGATATTCTGCCTTTTAATTGTGTTCACGCCTTATGAAAACTTAATTGGTGCAATCAGGTTTTTCTGTGAGGGAATAGCATGTAGAGTTCAATTGCTATAGGAAAACTTTGCTCCTCTCGGGAGTGGTTTTACTGCAACTGTAGTTACAATTCACCTTGTCTGTTCAAACGACATAGAGTGCACCACCATGTCAGCTAACTTAAGAAGACCATACCACGCCAGGGTAGAAATGAATATTGATAATGGACTCCAACTGAGTGAAGAGCCTCAAACCAGAGGCAGATTTACAGAAGAGATCCTGGTAATCACTAATAGTTTTCATGCTGAATGAAGTGGGGTGAAATGAGCCACTTGCAAGACAAAATAAACAAGACAAATTTCTGATTTTCTGAAGTACAAGAAGAGCAAATCTCTATTATTTATCCTGCCTCCCTCCTTGTTTTGTCTCATCAGCCTTGCTCATGTTGAGGACAGTGGCTTTAGGTGGTTTAAGCAATGAACACCTGACCAGGTGTATATTTTCAGATATCACATGGGCCAGGATATACTATTACTTGTAGAGTATTTTGGTAGCATATGCTGGTGTGTGGACTATTTCAACAGCCTGTCCACCATTACAGAAAATAATATTTTCCAAGTAGGGTGGCCAACTTTCTCATTTGTGAAAACCAGACACTGAGCGCCACAACCTCCCCCCGCCCCCTGCTCTGCCTCTTCCCCTGAGGTCCTGCCCCTGTCCCCTTTCCTCCCCCTCACAGAGGATGGTGGAGAGAGCAACGAGGTTTCCTTTTTGACTGGACATTCCGGTTGAAAGAGCATGTGCTCTTAACATGAGCTGCTAGAATATAGTCCTCGGTGACCCTATTTCCAAGCCATATATTGGAGATTCAAATCCTGCATTAGCCGAATGTATACAAATAGCTTAATCAAGGCTTTGAAACTGTGACCTACAAAGAAGATTAACAATATTGTTATTTTAGAATCCAGCCTCGAGTGCTGGAGCCTCGAGTGCTTTACAAAGAATGAATTAATCAGAACACCCAGTGTGGAAAATATTGTTATTCCAGTATTACAGACAGGGATACGACTTGCTCATCATCACACAGCAAGTCAGTGGCAAAGTCAGGAACTGAACCCAGAACTCACACAACCCACACAGATGATGTAGGTATCAGACCTGTCCCTCCTCAGTTAATAGGGTTATTAGTATTCCACAGTCAGAGTTATAGGGCTTCGCTTTTTGTGAATGCGGTAGGCACAAGATTCATTAGTATCCTGCAGAATACCATAATCCAACCACATGTGCTTTGAAATAGCACAAAATCAGTGGTAAGTGAACCCAGAAGAGTTTGTGTTTGACTGTTTACAGTAGCCCAAATTCAAACTCATACTGAAGCATAAGGGGGTCTGCCTGGATGAGTGTATTAGAAAATGGTTGGCTTTGCTTTGCAGCATGTGCTTTTAACATGGGCTGCTGGAATATGGTCCCCGGCAACAGATCAACACAGCACTGCAGTGTGGTGAAGCAAGGTCACAACTCAAACATCTGCTAAACTTATCTTGGCACATGCAGATTAAAAATTAGATTATTAATAATTAGATTATTACTGCCCATTTCCTCCCTTCAGCCTTACACTCAATTATATGGATTGAGGTCAGTGTCCACTAAGACACCGACAGATGGGAGCAGACAGCATTGTTGCTGTAGGCTATTCGAGTTATAGTAGAATAGAACCTGCCTTCTGCCTGCTTGCACAGATTGATCATTATCCTAGCAGGGTTCATTTGCACAGCACTGTGGTCCACTCAGATGGAAATTATTCAGGCCTGTATTTAGAGGATTCAGAAGTATCTCTCGTAAGCAACCATAGGAACTTGCCACCTCATTTCCCCAGGCAACTTGCTTCTTGGGCCAGATTCAGCATCACCATCCAGCCCCGTCCCCTCTGAGACAGCACAAAGGGCTGGATTCTGGCCATAACTTGACAGCAAAGTATTCCCCAGGTGGAGTGAAACTTCTCCAGTAGGGTAAAGCTGGGAAAATCAGCTCCTGCACCAGGTGTTCCAGCAACCTGTGTATAGGGGACATGTCAGAGGAAGGAGGTGTGTTGTGTGTGGGAAGAGATGGACCAGCACTGTGGCCTGCTTCTGCCAACCCTTCAGTGGTGTAAGGACCATTAGGGAATATACATCAATGGCATATATTATAGCAGCCCCTAAATTGCTCTAGTTCATGCCTGGATTGGGCCATTGCAGAATCAGAGAGCCATAACCAGGCCCTTTCCCCCCCTTCTCCGTGTGCTAAGCAGAGCTCAGATGCAGGAGAGAACTGAGACCTTTTGACTGGAAAATCAGAATTTGGAGATTCAGCATATGCACCATTCTGATTTTGTTTCTGATTTGGAGCAGCAGGAATCTGACTGCACTGCCGCTGAGTCACCATGCCGGCATTGCTGCTGCTGTTTGAATAATTAAACTACGCTCCGTTAAATCAAACGACACTCTGGGAGAACTTGAAAACTCCCTGTTATGGATGCAGTGAAATGAAAAGGTTGGATGCCTGTGGAAAGAAAGACTATAACCTATTTGCAGGACCGCTAGCTGTTAAAAACATTGTGTACTCTAGTCACACAGCGATCTCCCACCCAATTCAGCTTGAAAAAAAATAATCCAGACATCTGAAAACTACTGTTAAAACTAGTACAGGCTTCAGGTCCTTTAGCAGGGCTCCAATGCACTCAAGTAGTATACATAATAAATAATAATAGTGTTAATATTGGGTTTGTAGTAACATGGGCATTAGCAAATAAATCGAGATATTATGTTTGCATATGTACACAGTACACTGTGTCTTTTATTGGGAACAAAACATTAAAATGGAAAAGTAATACTTTATTATTTTATATTAATTTATAATCTTTATTATATTATTGTGTTTCTATATTATTGTATTCATGATCTTTATTATGTTATATTAACTAATTCATAATCTTGAGTCCTGAGTAAAAGTCTTGACAGACCTGCTTTGCTACAGACTTGCTGCATAAACTTGGGCAAGTCACTTATGCACGGAAACACTGAGTCCCGCAGCTGTTCAATGGAACTGTGATACCACTGCCCATAGCTGGCAGAGTATAAGAATAAATATGTTAAAAGTTTTCAGTGCTCAGACACTATGATGATTGGGGGGCATATAAGTACCTAAGAAAGATCATGACTTGAAGGTATGAATCTGACTTACACCAGCTGAAAGTTGGCCCTTCTGTTTCTGGGCCCAGAATATGAAGGATGGGAGGTCGCTATGCAGGAATTATTGTATTTCAAGGAGCAAGCTTAGTGGAACTCACTTTTTAAACATGAGAAGCAGCATAGTCAAGTGGATAGAGGCCTGGAGTGGGGCTCATGTGATTGCTGTTAGACCTGGGACAAGTCACTTTCTCCCCACCATTTCTCCTCCTATTTCTTGTCTACTTAGATTGTCAGTTCTTCAGGGTAGTGGTTGTCTCTTATTATATGTTTGTGCAGTGCACAGACCAATGGGACCCCTAAACATGATCGAGACTTCCAGATAACACTGTAAGTTAAAATAATACTGCTAAAAATGGATGTTAACATTCCATGCACAATTTCATAATCCATCCATAGTCTAAGCAGTATCTTTAGCATGCCTGAGATAGAACTGTAAAATCTCATTAGCAATGAAAGGCCGGATTCTGATCTCAGGTACACCAGGCTAAATCTGGACTTAACTTCACTGAAATCAATGGATTGAGAACTTTCGAAAACAATATATCATAATGGAGAAGGAATTTCACAGGTGTAAGATTAAGGGGTTTGTTACACAGAGGCATTATTGTCATAAAATTAAAGTTTGTGCTGGCTACTGTTGATCTCTGTTTTTGGAAAGGTCTAACACGCAAGAGGAGATGCCTATCACTCCAAAGGAGGTAGCCATTACACAGTTATTCCTGTTGAAATTACTCAGACTACTTGTGTGAGTAAAGTGAACTGGATTTGGTCCTACTGTAGGTATCTGCAACTTCAAAAACACAAAAAAGGTCCCCTATAAAGCATATTTATCCAAATAGAATGCATGTGATAGCATACAGAATTTGAACTGATTGGGTGCTAATAACAGCTGTGTGATCCACCGGAGTCGAGTGAGAAGCCAAGGGACTACTGTAATACTGTTGGGAAATAGCCAAGACTGGACTAGTGTAAGGCAAACTAATAATTGTTCCTCCTGAATATTGGACCTGTACTACTGGCCTGAGTAGCCTGGGCTATTTCAGTGTAAGAAGGTGCAGTGCGTTTATAGGCAAGAGACTGAGTAGTGGAGTTATTAACCCTGACAATACAAATAGTTGGTCTTTGATTTTCCTCTTTCCCTTCCCAATAAGGTCAATAAATTGTCTTTTCACCTGTGTGGTAAAAATACTTCAACTGCTCAAGATGTTTTTTTCTCTGTAGTTTCCTCTAGAGTGTAGGGACATTTTCAGTATGATTCATACAGCATTCAAATATCACAAACCAGGGCCCCAAAATACTTGATAGGTTTCAAAATCATTAGATTTTACCAAATAATGGTTTGGAGGCTCTTTTTATTTGCCCTCTGGTTTGGGGGTCTTTATGCTGCACAACTTGGGAAAAGGCAGACTACCTTGAGAAAGCTTGGACTCCACATCCAGGACCATAGGATTAGGGTGGAGTCCATGTTTGGGGGCTGTGTTGCCTGCTTTTGTTAACTTTAGTTTTCTTTTCTGAGGAAAAGGCTTTGCTGCATCTTTTCTGCTTAGTCATCCCAAATCTCCCCCGACTCTTCAAAAGAAAATTCCACTGGTGTCCAGTTCAAAGCAGATCCTTTCCCTAATCAAGCACTTCTATAGTGGTTGGATTCCATTCTGGTCACCTCTTTTATCTTCGGATTAGCTACACTCTTTATCTCTGCAGCCTGCTGAAAACTGTGCAATGACCATTACGGTGACTTTTCTGTCTCTCAGGTCTTTGTGTTTGAATTATAACCCTGGAGCAGAACCCTTTACTTGTCTATAATGGATTGAGCTAACCCCCTTTATCTAAACAGCCACTGCTCACTTGGGAAATTTTGAATCTGGATTTTATGGCTTGTGTCTGCCTGCTCTACATCATCTACTTATCTGCAGCACAGTTCTCTTTCTTCCCAACTCTTGTAAGGAAGTGCCACATCTACATCTGTGCACCTCTGTTGGGATTATTTCATTTTGTATACTCATAGATGACATTATGGGACAAATTTCCAGAAGCCTGCATGATCAAAGTGCAGATAAAAATACAGATATTTGCATGCCTATGAGTGCCTTTTCCATAACTGCATATGCACTTGTATTAACTGTTTGCACAAATGATCCAATTTGTCCTTGGGCCATTTTATACTCTTTCTTCTGATTATAAATTAAGACCAATTGTGACAGCTACCATCTTGCCGAATAAACCATGGATTAAGCCAGCAACTTCGAGTCTAGAGCAATAAGCTTGTGTCTCTACTTCTTGAACTAAAGATCCAGTTCTCTGTACTGGGGGACTCTAACAGACTCATATCCTTTGTGGTCTGGGTACACTGGGGGACTCATAACACTAACCAGTGGGTTACATAAAGTATATACAAATTGTATGTCCTTCTCTCTGTGTCTTTCATATTTCCAAGGTGCTTATAACTGGGTGTCTAAGTATTGCTTGAAATACCCATGGGAATTTACATGGCATTTATTGTTCTTGTGGGCAAGCCCTAACACAGAATGAATCAGGGTCTTCATTTTGGCCATGCCTCAGAAGGGGATTACAGGAAACACAGACTCCTAATTTTCTCTTCCTCATTTGCCTTTAAGTGGGATCTGTGCCTTTATGACAGTCATAGAATCATAGAATATCAGGGTTGGAAGGGACCTCAGGAGGTCATATAGTCCAACCCACTGCTCAAAGCAGGACCAATCCCCAATTAAATCATCCCAGCCAGGGCTTTGTCAAGCCTGACCTTAAAAACTTCTAAGGAAGGAGATTCTACCACCTCCCTAGGTAATGCATTCCGGTGTTTCACCACCCTCCTAGTGAAAAAGTGCACTCCCCCATTGCAACTTGAGACCATTACTCCTTGTCCTGTCCTCTTCTACCACTGAGAATAGTCTAGAACCATCCTCTCTGGAACCACCTCTCAGGTAGTTGAAAGCAGCTATCAAATCCCCCCTCATTCTTCTCTTCTGCAGACTAAACAATCCCAGTTCCGTCAGCCTCTCCTCATAACTCATGTGTTCCAGACCCCTAATCATTTTTGTTGCCCTTCGCTGGACTCTCTCCAATTTATCCACATCCTTCTTGTAGTGTGGGGCCCAAAACTGGACACAGTACTCCAGATGAGGCCTCACCAATGTCGAATAGAGGGGGACGATCACATCCCTCGATCTGCTCGCTATGCCCCTACTTATACATCCCAAAATGCCATTGGCCTTCTTGGCAACAAGGGCACACTGCTGACTCATATCCAGCTTCTCGTCCACTGTCACCCCTAGGTCCTTTTCTGCAGAACTGCTGCCTAGCCATTCGGTCCCTAGTCTGTAGCTGTGCATTGGGTTCTTCCGTCCTAAGTGCAGGACCCTGCACTTGTCCTTATTGAACCTCATCAGATTTCTTTTGGCCCAATCCTCCAATTTGTCTAGGTCCCTCTGTATCCTATCCCTGCCCTCCAGCGTATCTACCACTCCTCCCAGTTTAGTATCATCCACAAATTTGCTGAGAGTGCAATCCACACCATCCTCCAGATCATTTATGAAGATATTGAACAAAACCGGCCCCAGGACCAACCCCTGGGGCACTCCACTTGACACCGGCTGCCAACTAGACATGGAGCCATTGATCACTATCCCATTGAGCCCGACAATCTAGCCAACTTTCTACCCACCTTATCGTGCATTCATCCGGCCCATACTCCTTTAACTTGCTGACAAGAATACTGTGGGAGACCATGTCAAAAGCTTTGCTAAAGTCAAGAAACAATACATCCACTGCTTTCCCTTCATCCACAGAACCAGTAATCTCATCATAGAAGGCGATTAGATTAGTCAGGCATGACCTTCCCTGGTGAATCCATGCTGACTGTTCCTGATCACTTTCCTCTCATGCAAGTGCTTCAGGATTGATTCTTTGAGGACCTGCTCCATGATTTTTCCGGGGACTGAGGTGAGGCTGACTGGCCTGTAGTTGCCAGGATCCTCCTTCTTCCCTTTTTTAAAGATTGGCACTACATTAGCCTTTTTCCAGTCATCTGGGACTTCCCCCGTTCGCCACGAGTTTTCAAAGATAATGGCCAATGGCTCTGCAATCACAGCCACCAATTCCTTTAGCACTCTCGGATGCAACTCGTCCGGCCCCATGGACTTGTGCACGTCCAGCTTTTCTAAATAGTCCCTAACCACCTCTTTCTCCACAGAGGGCTGGCCATCTATTCCCCATGTTGTGATGCCAAGCGCAGCAGTCTGGGAGCTGACCTTGTTAGTGAAGACAGAGGCAAAAAAAGCATTGAGTACATTAGCTTTTTCCACATCTTCTGTCACTAGGTTGCCTCCCTCATTCATTAAGGGCCCCACACTTTCCTTGGCTTTCTTCTTGTTGCCAACATACCTGAAGAAACCCTTCTTGTTACTCTTGACATCTCTTGCTAGCTGCAGCTCCAGGTGCGATTTGGCCCTCCTGATTTCATTCCTACATGCCCGAGCAATATTTTTATACTCTTCCCTGGTCATATGTCCAACCTTCCAATTCTTGTAAGCTTCTTTTTTATGTTTAAGATCCGCTAGGATTTCACCGTTAAGCCAAGCTGGTCGCCTGCCATATTTACTATTCTTTCGACTCATCAGGATGGTTTGTCCCTGTAACCTCAACAGGGATTCCTTGAAATACAGCCAGCTCTCCTGGACTCCTTTCCCCTTCATGTTAGTCCCCCAGGGGATCCTACCCATCCGTTCCCTGAGGGAGTCGAAGTCTGCTTTCCTGAAGTCCTCCCCTCCCTATTGCTACATTTCTGTAGAAATGGCCACCTTCCTTCCTTTCCTCTCTCCTGTTACTATGGCAGCTGGGCTTCCCTGATGCAGATGCTTGTTACTTGGCTGAGTGCCACATCTCTCAACAGAGCCCGAGTTTTCGCTTTCCCTTTGGTGGCAAGTTGTTCTGTTTGTTCTTCTTCTGCTTGCCCAGGCAGCCCGTTTCTGGGATGCTTAGCTGGAGCGAGAAGGGAATGTTACTGCAGAGTATGCAGTGCCGAGACAGCCAAACCCTCCGACTGAAGTCAAGCTCACCTTGTATTATTCCCCCTTCTCTTTTTGCTTTCTTCCTTCTTCAGGCACTGGAGAGCAGCCAATTCTGACACTATGGAGTGTGGCTGGGATGCTGAAAGGAGCCCGGAGAGGTACATGTGGCAACAGAGGTAAAATCTTTCTTATTGCTATCTTGGAAGCAATACATCCTCCTTCCTGACATGTGGGAATTGACCCTTACAATACCTTTCAGCAAAGTTCTGGTCAGAGGTGGGTCCAAGCCAAAACCCCAGAACTGAACAGCCCTCAACTTTGGACTGTTTTGAATTCAGATCTGGATCTGAACGTTGCTGCTGGTTAACACCGGAAACACCGGAAATTCAAAGAGCTGCACTCATGTAGTCAGTGGAAAGAAGCAAATCACATGACCTTTGTGTCTAGTCCAAGCAGCAAGAATTTCACATTCTGAATGCTCATCTGAAGCTGCTGGTGAACATACCCCCTGCTAGGCACCCTTTACTGAATTCATGTGGGGAATACTTTTGAATAACAAATACATTCAAGAAAATTGTAGATTGTGGGTGGATGAGTCACAGCGACAACCAAGAAGCTACATTTCTTGACTACATTACTTGCTATGAGTTACTTGCCAAGCTCTAGATAAGACACTGTTCTGAGGCCCCCCAGAAAGGAGACCTTCGGTGCTGCAGCGCTTTAGGCATATAGGGTCAGTTCACAGCCTCATAGAAATGACAGAAGGAAAATACTTATTAAATCCTGTAGTCTGTCCCTCCACAAGCCAGGTCAGTTCACCACCATACATTCTCAAGTGCTTTGCCAATCTTGGTTTAAATTGAGTCAAACAATGGGATTATTATAACTTTGTACGTGGTCCCTAGAATGCTATTACACAGTCTAATAGATTCTGATATTGAGACGGGAAATGCTATAGTGCTTGAATGTAGACACTATTTACACTGACAGGAGACGTTCTCCCGTCAGAGTAGGTAATCCACCTCTCTGAGAGGCTGTAGCTAGGTTGATGAGAAGAATTCTTCCATTGACCTAGCGCTGTCTACACCGAGGATTATGTTGGTATAGCTAAATCTTTCAAGGTGTGGATATTTCAAATCCCTAAGAGACATAGTTCTACCAATGTAAGTTCCCAGTGTAGACCAGCCCTAACTTTATCCTTTGCTCAACTTCACCCCATTACTCCCACTTCCCCTGCAGACTCTTTCTCAAATACTGCAGCATCTCTGAATGGATAGAATTCTATGATTCTATATTATTTATGTCTTAATCCCAGCTTTTTAAAGTGTCTACACATTAGAAACCTGACTATATATGAAAAAACCTATGCTCATTCACACAGCTCTATTTTACAGAACACTCTGGCTGCAGTGAGGCTGCTGCATCTTACTACCAGCTACATTTGTACCCCTCTGCTCAAAATTCTTGCCTTCTAAAGATAGGGTTAATTTTTAAAAATGCAGCAAATTAGACCTCGTTGAGATCTGATACACCAATTATGTGTTTTTTATTTTTCTTTAAAAATACTTAGACAAGAGTTCTCTTGTTTTATGTTTTAAATTTGAGATAAAATATGCATCATGCTCTTTTTTAGGAACAAAGTTAATAGGAAGCAATATTTCCCATAGAAGTCTTTGTGTTCATTTTGCTTATAGCCATAAAAACATGCTCTGTGTTTAAGCTGCGTCTTGGAAAAGGCACTGAAACATCTTAACAATTTTGACTTCAAAATGCAATAGCTTTGGGAGGCTCTTAGATACTCAGAGATATTACTGAAGGGATTCAAACTTTTTATATAAATGTAAGTAGAAATTCAAGGTTACATAGAACAGAAAATGATCTCTTTAAATCCCAGTCTTCTGTGCAATCCTTAGCCTTATTGAAAGACATCAAATATCATGACATATCTTTGATGTGATTGCATTCTGTGCCTTTCTGAATTACTACTTTGACAATAAAATGACACAGCATATTGTGCAATAAATGTGAAAATGGTTAAATTAAGCCATGCACAATAAACTGATAAACTTATCTATGGCATCAGTGGGGAAAAATGAATGTGGCTTGTTTCTTTAATCTTGGTGTCAGTATTTTGAAAAGTGTCATGTTACTTCCAGAATCAATTTGTGGAATGCAGCATGCGGAAGAATTCAGCGGTAGTTTGGATGTTATTATACCTAAAATCACATTACATTCTTATCTCCATTTCTTTTCTTATTAGAACGACAGATCTTTAAAACATTGAAAGTTTCTCCTACATATGATATACGTTTGATTTTATTTGCCCTTAATTATTTTGGAGAAGTGTTTTGAGAGGGTTTATATGTACTTAATGGGTTAAAATTTCAGCAACCCTTTAATAGTGTTTCTGCAATTTTTGTGTGTGCCAAATGCAGGGTACTACAGACACAAAACTTGTGCATCCATTTTGGAGGCAAACTTTGAAACTCCGCTTCTGTGGTGTTGTTTGTTTGTTTGTATATCATACTGTGTTATCATTGTACAAAATGTAACACAATATTGTTCTGGAAAAATTATTTCAAGTCTCCTAAAATAATAACTACATCAGAGTTGATCTAGTTATCACAACAGAAGACAACTTGCTATTTTTAAAAATAAAGATGCAGGGGAAAATATTTCTTTCACTAAGTCCGGTTGAAATATTGCTGATAACCAGAGTGGATCCTATGGTAGGATAAAGCATGTGGTAGATGAAACTCTGCTATGACTGAGTGTGAGACTCCTGCTAGCAGCAAATAAAATAACTTTTGTTAACAACGCTTTCCTAAGCTGTGGGTAAGGTGGGGGGAATGCTGTGTTACAATGTTGAATACTCGGTATTTGCTAATTGCATGCATATTTGCTAACTGTATGATCTTACTTCTTTGATTCCATTCAGAAAGCCTTTTCTATATCTCTGGCTGGCAAGCACTACAAAACTTTGTTTAATTCTTTGTGACTGAATATGACTTTGAAACTGATACAAAGTCAGTTTCAGGAGTTATTTCTATTTATAATAAATAATATACATAGGCAAATTTTGATATTGTTTCCTGAGGATTTTCTCTGAGGATTGTTTTATATCTTTTTGTGATGCATGTTTAACAATGACAGGTTTGTTTCTTGTAACACTATAGTAGGTTTATAGAGGGTTGTAATACTAGCTGAAAGGGGACTTACTTACCCTGTCTTCTTCGGCTCTTAAGTCCGGCATTGTGCTAACACAAAGGCTTATAGCTGTGGTGGCCACAAAGAGGATGGAGAGACAAGCAAAGACTTTTCCTGGGAGTCCTGACTGGGGATTTTCGACCATATCCCTGAGTTTATTCATAAATTGTCCAAATTGTGTTTCCTCAACCAGGACACATGTGGTCTCCTTGCTCATTTGCATCTCTTCCTCCTTGTGCATCTCTGCCAGCTCCTGCAGTTTTTGAAACAGTTTTCGGAAGCAGCATTTCTCCAAGTTGGATTCCTCAATTCCCCAGTATCTCAGCTCCTCCTGGAATGACAAGGCACACATGTCTTGGAAGAGCATCAGCTTCCCTGCTGCTAGAAAGCTGACGATCATCCCAAAAGCTTTGGGATTCCGGTCGAAGAAGAACTCATGGGTGTCTTCATCATAATCATCACACAGCTGAATAATTTCATCGTAGCTGCTGCAAAACTTTAGCTTGCTTAGCCGGGTCAGTGGGAATTCGTCTAAAGTGCTCCAAGGCAGTAGGTATTTGATTCCTCCAACATTTATTATGATCTCCCTCTTCACATCAACAGTACAGAGCTGATCAGGGTGGTAAATCCTGCTGGCCCTTTGATAGTGGACCCCTTTGACAGAAGGGGTGTCAACAGAGATAGGGAATAGATGGTTCAAGGAACTACAAGAACCGAAGCTAACATTACTATAGTCCTGGTTGCTGCCTCCCGAGACAATAGGCATTTCTGAGAGCTCTTACTGGGACATCCGAAATGGCACCAGAGCAGGGTTAACTCTTCACCCTAAAGATGGGGGTGGAGGAGAGAAACATAGTAAAGGTTATTATGAGTTAAAAGGCATCACAGGCTACTTTCCCAAGACATTCACAAAGCGCGTGTGTATATAAGTCATACTGCACCTCTTTTTGAAATCTGCAGCCTGTGAATCCCCTGTCATTAATTTTCTGGTAACACACACACATATACACACACAGAAAAAATGAAGCCTTGTTCATTATTATTGCAGCGCACTGGATGACTGCAAGTCATAAAGTGAACAGATCGGTCTCTTCCATTTGGAGCTCGTTTTCGTCACAAGCATGTCTTTGTATTTGCTAGCATTTGCTTGTCTCATGCCTCTGCTATTTCTATAAACACTTAAATATGTACCAGCTAAAGGAAGCTGCTTAATAGTTAATAAAGTTAGACTGGTCAATTACCCATCATCAGCTGGATGCATGGTTCTTCTAAATTGTTTTAACTTGAAATGTACACAGATTGAAATTCCTCCTTCTCCTTTTCACTATGCTCCCTCCTTACCAACTTCTCCTGGACATTTGTACAGTACTTTTGAAGATAGAAAGGGCTATATAAATTATGAGTAGCCTTATTTATCTACCGCTGTTCATTGCAAATTACTGAGAGGACATAAGTAAAATTTGCCCAGCCAGAGAAAACTTTGGAGTATGCACAATCCCAGAGAGCAAAATATTATCCCAGTTTATGGGCTGATTTATAGTCTCCTAATAAAGAACAAAACCCTCTTTTTGTCCTAGATCTGTAACAATCATTAGCAACTAATCTCCTGAACCCACCACAACAATAAAAATCCCAAAGCAACTTCCCCAAAGTTACTTACCACCCTGACACAGGCTGCTTCCGGGTATCCTGCTCCCCTGCACACATGCTGCAAACTGAAGACTTTCCTCTGGTACCAGTTAGCAGAGAGACTTGGGCATATTTTAAGAGTAGTGATTACATGGAGAATCTCTATTGCACCCAGTAAATCTCAGTCCCTCCCCTCTCTCTCACTCTATCCCCTGTGGAAGGAATATATCCATATATTGACCAGCAGTCCCTTTGCAAAAGGGCATCCTCATAGGCTATCAGAGACTCAGGAGGCAGCTCCTTATCTGGACTCCTGGGGCGACATGGTGAAATCAACTGAGGGAGAGCTGGTGGAGCCTGCCCTCTTCCCCATCTGTCCTCTGCTTCCCTTGGGGATTGTCAGTGTGGTCCTGAAAGAGCAGGGAGGGAGAAGGAGGAAGGGCTTAGAAATAATCTCTCCAGCATCCATCCATCCAGCAGGCAGCAGCAGCAACTCAGTAGCAGTCTGCAGTGAAAGAGGCATCCCCTGTAATCATGTGCAGTAATAAATAAATTCTGGCAAACAGAGTTAATAAAACAACCCCTGTCCCCATTAACACCTGCTACCTATATGAATCTTCATAGAGTTGTTTGCTTTGGAGACACCAGCTGAGTACTTTGGGAGCAGCTTCCATTCACAGCACCGCTGGCCATCTTCTGAAATAGGGACTGACTAATGGGATTTTATGGGGAAAGGTAAGTTGCTTGGTTGCTGGGAGGATGTATCCCGCCTCCCTCCTGGTTGCTGGGAGAAGACATTCCCCGGCACAGTGGGTCTCCCTACCCACCTGCCCCCTGAGACCTGGGCGTGGGGTCGGAACCTTCCATTTCCCACAGAGCTGCCCAGAAGACTCTCAGCCCCCACCCCCACCCCCCGCCCCCCAGGGCAGGGAGAGTATTCTCATCTTTTTATTACACAAGCAGTTGAGGCAGGAGGATATTCCATATATTCCTTCTCTCCCTTTCTTCCACATTTGATCAAGGGGGATTGGATATACCTGGTGGCTGCAATGCTACTGGGACTTGGGGTTGAATGATGGGAGTGTAAGAAAGGAGGCATGGATTAGATCAGTATTCCACTCACCGTGCCACAGTAGGATCAATGAGCTGATCAGCAGATCCCCAAAGGCTTGTGCTCCCAAAGGGTGAGCTAACTCTGCCCAGGCAACAGCCTTAGGATGTATAGTACCTGGGTTGTCCAAAGTCAGAGCTCAGATCCAGAGCTGGATTTTAACACAGGGTGTTCAGACCCAAAGGTTTTCTTTGGCCCATTGCATGGATAAGGGCTATTTGCAAAAGTGTTCCTCAGAGTTTGGATTTCATTGGCTCTTTGGGTTTTGGTTTGAGTGCCTCTCTCATTCACACAGTCAATATATTGTGCACTTTGGCCCAGATCCTCAAAGGTATGGTGCCTCCTACCTTCCATTGAAATCAAGCCTAAATATCTTTTAGGATCTGGGCCTTTGTTCCCTTGGCTCATTTTCCCCCACTCCACTTAACTTTTGGAGGAATCACCTACCACCGAATTGCAGCCTCTTTGAAGCAGAATGGTGCAGCTGTTGATCAATGTACAGTTATGCTTGGGCACCGTTTAGGACAGGAAGGCAACTAGTTCTAATTGGTCACTTTGGCACATCTCCTTTGGCCCACGTGGTGCCCAGATGATGAACTTCTTATCAAGTTCCCGCACTGGAGTTTACACACAGGTGCTAATCATGCCATCTACTGAGAAGATGAGATAGATGCCTTTAGTCAACAGACCCCTGGGAATGTAGCTCAAAATCACTAAATCCTAGCACATTAAAAAATGTAGCTGTTTACTCTTCATATCAGCCATTCCCATGGATTTCTGTGCAAAGAAAAAACAATCCCATTCTAATTAACTTTGGATAAATTATTTCATAAAATGGCAAATCAATCAGCATCGCCGAGTTACCTCTGCACCCACCCCTCCCTCCTTCCCCCCGGTCTGGTATATTTAAAGGTAATGTTTCTGAAGTGTATTGAGACAAGAATGTGTCCAACAGCAATGCGCAAAATTGCACTACGATGAATAATAAAATTTTATCAGTGTTCACCAAAAAATGTGTGTTTATGACTATTTAATGCCTCATCCCTGGTATTAGGAATCTTATTATTTGTTTTACAGTAGCGCCCCCAGCTGAAATCAGGGCCCCATTGTGCTAAGCAGTATTAGCATTAGACAGTCCTGAAGAGTTCACAGTCTACATAGACAAGGTGGAAATATCATTATCCCCATTTTGCAGATAGGGACTGTGGCACAGAGAGACTCAGGGCTTGTCTAGACAGCGATGACAAGCTGGGGAATAAATCTACAGCACACTAGTATGCTGTGCACTAACTGTCCATGTGGATCTTGGTATCACACACTGAAAGTTCCCTCGTGCACACTGACCTACTCCCATTTCAAAGCAGAGTAGATCAAAGTACACTAGGGAATTTTTAGTGCACGGTAGCAGAATCCACATAAGAGAGTGCATGTCATGCTAGTCCACTTGCCATGCACTCGCTGTTCACTTAGACAAGCCCTAAATAGCTTTGCCAAGGTCACCCATGGAAGTCTGTGACGGGGCCAGGAATTGAACTGAACCAGATCTCCTGCATCCCACTCTTAACCCTCAGACCATCCTTCCACTGTATCCAATTCTTGCTTTCTGTTTCTCCTATTTTGTGCTTTTAAGGACACGTCACTGTGTCCCCTCTACCCAATTCATCTCTCTCTTCTTATAGTTGCACTTCTGTTACCTTTCCTTGTCTTTTAGTTACCGGTCTTTTTTCAAGCTCACTCCAGATGGTTCCCAGGTAATTTTCTTTCACTGTAAATTTCCCTCACTCACTCAGTTTGAAACTCGTTATCCCTCTCTCCCTTTTCCTCCCTCTCATTCGATTTCTCTTGCAGTCTCTCTAATTCTTCTCATCCCTCCTTCCTTTATTACCCACCCCCTCAGTCATATCAACTCCTGTTATCTTTCTGCTACCATAAATTCAGCACCAGCCTCCTGATTATTTTTACCTGCTAAGTGATGACGATGTCCCTATCTCCCTTTCTTTTGTTCATGGATGTTTTTGCTATTCTACTGTAACTTGCTTTTATGGATGCCTAGTGCGTCTCCTTTGTACCCAGCCATCCTATGATTAATAGTGAGGACACCCTGAGGACGAAAGCAGGAAGAACTCTCTGGGAAATTGTAAGTGTCTTTCTGTTTTCTGCAGAGGGAAAACAAATACTGAAAACTCTAAAAGGCCCAAATGCTGCCACATGCAATAATTGTTAATGTGACACAAGCTGGCTGAGTTGCACCGGACTATAAGTAATAATGCTCATAATGGGCTAAATGGTCCCCATCACTTACTCAGCCGAGCAGGGGAATAGGAGTGAGTAAGGACTCATGTACTCTTGTTTGGCCCATGTGCTTCTTAAGAGTGGGGTGAAGCCCAGTCCTTGCTCTCCAGATACATCACCTGGGGGTAAATGTCTGGAGAGAGGTGGTTTCCCCATCTATTTGCTGACCAGACTTGGGATGTTAGCTGCCTCCTTTTGAGGGGTGTAATTCTCAAAATTCCCCCTTTCCTGAGTAAGAGTGGAACAGGTGAGGAAGTATGACTCTGCTCCTGGGGCAAAGCAGTTGCATATTTCCCCTTACTCAGAACCAAGGCTAAAGACTCAATCTAGCCATGTGTGAACCTAAGTAAAAGTTTCAATCCTGGTTCCATGAAAATCAATGGCAAAACTCCCACTGACTTCCAAAGGAGCAGGTATATAACGTTAGAAATGACAATTCAACTATGTATATCCAACATGAATCCACCCAGGTGGTGGGTGAGTCTGGTTATGTGTGGGTCTTTTCCAGTGGCCAAACAAACTGGAACATACGTGAGTCTGGCAGTGGCTTTTTAAGGAACAATAGGCCATATCTAACTGCAGTGGCAACACAGATTTTCTGGATTTCCATAGTTCGACACTGACGCAATTAACATCGTTGCTCATTAAGTTTTTTTATCAGTATATAGATTCTGCAGAATATGAGGAGAAACAGTGGACGTTGACTCCATTTGAGTCTTCTTCATTGTGAAGATTTAATGATCATTTTCTTTTCCTTTACCTTCACCTCCAGTTATGCCAGGATCCCATATTGATTCAAAATTTCTGCCTTCCCAGTACAGAATGAACAGGGGCTCTGGTATTTCTTGGTGTATCTTGTTTTCTGAGCACACTGTAAAGTCCCATGTTCCTCAAAGGATTCAACTTTCCAGGCGGTGCATGGCCATTTTCCAGATTCACGCAGAGACCATAATCTTCTGAGCATCATTGCTGTATGCATTTACCATTCTAGCTTGTAAAATTTGTTCGATCCATTTGGAATATTCTTTCTCCAGGCATGTCCCTACATAAGATATGGGCAAAAAGTGTCCTGGGAGTTGCTAGTTGGCCGCACTCCAGTTTCTGGATTTGTTGCATTGCCAGAGCAGCACCAAGCTGCTGGAATCAGGGCCAGATTATTTATCATTCATTGCTAATGTTACTTGTTTGTAACAGACAATCTCATGGAACATAGATTTTACATTCTGAAAATTTACATTCTTTTGAGGCTTCCAATCCTTCTGCAATGAGCAGCCATGTAATTTCATAATGGCGCTATTGTCAGTCTTCCCCTCCCTCCCAGCCTCTTTGTAATGCTTAAATCTAATATGAAGATAACGCTTTCCCTGGCATCTATAGCCAGCAGAGGCATTTCATGCTTCCAAAGTGAGAGAAAATAAAAGTGTGAATGGAATTAATTATATAGAGAAATATAAATGCACAGTAAGAGCAAAAATGTAAGCACCCACAAACCCCATTCTGAAAAAAGAAAAACCAGCACACACAGCAAAAAATAATCCACCTGTAATCTTTCTTCATTGGTTTAGAAAAGATCTTGGGCCCATAGGTGTAATTCCACTGAAGACAATAGTGTTGTGCTCATTTACACCAGCTGCAGATCTGGTCCTTTGTCTACTAAGAATTCTTCTCTCTAGCTCAGCTTGTCCATAAATGTATTCATCCTGCCTTCTGGTTCTTGTTGCTCATACCACATGAATTCCTGAGATAAATAAAATGATTCTCAATTCCATTTGCAGAATAAATAAGACGCAGAGTCCAAAGGAGTATTTTAACAATCGAGAATTAATTTAAATCTTTCCATTGTGTTTCCAGTTGGTTAACAGTTGCAGCATTAATTGAATTTAGATAGCCTTGTTACCTGGAAATTCAGTGTGCTTTCAGATCCCCATCTTAATATTTGAACATAGGTAGAGAGCTTAGTTTTCTTTCCAAGCTTAATTATGACATAAATTTCCAAGTAAACTTTTAGGATTTACACCAACATTTGATTCAATTCAGCAGTATTAACTTCACGCTATGATGTCTCTCCCCAGGATTTGTTTTTACTACACAACAGAAATATTTTTTCTTGATAAATGCCTATTTTGTATGCATAATTAAATTGAATACACTTTGGCCAGCTACTGCATTACTCCAGGTTGACACCATTGTAGCTCCATGGAGTCCATTAGAATTATGCCAGTATAAACCTAGAATTATCCAGTGGTAGATTAGGCAATGTGTACTGCTGCTTTGTTACACAGTATGACAAGGCACCCCATTTAAACCACTAGACAGCTGACATTTTAAAATATTGAGTCACATCTTCATTGTATTTTATTCTTGTCACTCACTGTCTTTTGTGAAAACTGTTTATTTTCTTTTTTGGATTGGATGAATGAACTGATCGGGTCAAATTCTTGGCAGCCATGACTCCATTGAAGTCAGTGGATTATTCACACGCATAATGTTACTCATTTATGCAAATATCTGCAGCACTGGGTCAATGGTATGCAATATGGACCAAATCTATATATTCTCTCTCTCTTTTCCCCAATATTTTCACTATATGTGGGGCAAGAAGACTAGAACAGAACAGGGAATTTGCTTCAGTTTTATTTGCACCTTTTATGTGCTCATTTTCCATGGATCTTCCAGAAAATGAGTTAACAGGTAGGTTTGTTCTCCAAAACAGCGAATTTTAAGTGAATAATTGACTGTATTCGAGGAAAGCAAATGTCAAATGACCGATCATGAGTATTCACAATGGAATTCTAAGAGTGACATTCAACTGGAACATACCAAGTAACCTTTATGTCCCACCTAAACAGCTTTAGTTTTGAACAGTGGACAACAAAACTATTTAAATAAGCTACGGGATAAGAACAGATGAAGAATTTTAAATAATGAATAATGACTATCCACCTGGGACCAGTTTCTCAGTAGGACTCAACAGTTCTCATTGAAAACAATGGAAATTACTGGTCCTCAGTCTGGAAAATCTGGCCATTCATGAGCAGAATAAGAGGCAAAATTTGTTGACAACATTATTCATTAATATTAATTATTACCTTGGATATTATGAAAATCAATTGTGTGGCCTACATTTTGTCCCTCCAGTTACACCTATGCAGTCACACTGAGAGCAGGCCTACTGAAAGAGCTGGAAAATGGTCCCTGGGAGCAAGCAAAATGGCGCTGTTGGTACTGGCATAACATGCAGGAGCCTTCAAGTTGCTCTAAGATATATTGGGGTAGCGCAAGGTCCATCTCTACGATGCCCCTCTACTGTGCAGTCCTCAGCCACAGCAGAAGAGCTGGTCCATTCTTGCAAACCGTTCCCTCTAGTCTCAACCTGTACTTTACTTCCTGCCCTGTAAAGTCAGAAGGTATCACCATCTACCAGTGATGTCATACCTTAGGGAAAACATGCTCATTCAAACACTGTTTGATTTCTTTTTGATCTTAGAACAGTCATCACACTGATTTTGAAAAGGTCTGACTTTTGTGGGGTAGAAGAATACCCCATGCACTTGTATAACAGCAGATGTCTCAAATACTAAAAAGGCATTTTAATGAATACTAAAGCCCAGGGAAGTGCCCAGGAGGATAGAGAGAGAACCATAAATGGACTTAGTAAGATTAAAGAAAATGGCAGGCTTTAATAAAATTAGATTGAACCTGGAAAGCTATTACAGTCTGGTGTGTGGGCGGAATAATCTGAAGGAAACAAGGCTATACGATAGGGCGGGAGAGGTGTATAATGGAAGAGAGGTGTCTAGAAAGCAGTAATGCTGAAAGAGCTTGTAATGTAATATAGTAGCATCAAACAAGAGAGAAAAAAACTACCGCCCGCACACACAGACAACCAACAAATCAGAATATACTGGTACGTGTACGCATAATGTCTTGGATTTTCTTTATGTAGAGTTGGGTTTGTTCCATTTCTATGTCCCACGTTGGATTTTCATAGCTCAAAACAAATATTAAAAATATGGAGGTGGTTCCAGGGGAGATTGACAAAGTTGACTAAGGACTTGGAAGTACTGACTGACGAAAAGAGGCAAAAAAGAATAACAGCTAGAAGATTGTTTATGGGTTATATGAAAACTGTCTGAAGATATTAAAGGTGTCAACGTTAAGGAAAGTGAAGAATTCTTCAGAGTGGTTCAGGGTGGAATACTTGGCAAAAATTGACAATTTGAAGGTTTAGACTGGACAAGAAAAATATCCTACCAAAAAGTTCTATTAGACTTTGGAAGGGAAGTGCTGGAATCTCTCTACTTAAATTATTCAGTTGTAGCCTTTGTCTACACTGGGGATTTGCTCTGACTTCAAGTGTCTTTTGGGAAGGCTAAAAAGAAGAATAAATGAATAGCAGCACTTTGTGTGGGGGTGTGCATCTTCCAATAGGATGTATTTAAACTTGTGTAAGGATTATGAATATCAAAGGACCCTGGCTCGGAGGGAACAACACAAGATGCCATAAATCAGGATAGTATGGATTCCCTTTTCAGCCAGAGTGGATAGTCAAAGTTTGGGGCCCTGTGGGGCCCAGCTAGGAGAAAAAATTGACAGTGGAGTTGAGTACCTTTGTTGAAAAACACATTTTTTTTAATGTATTTTCCTCACAACACCTCTGTGAGGTAGGTCAGTGCTATTTTCCCCACTTTACAGATGGGGAACTGAGGCATAGAGTGACTAAGCAGCCTGCTCAAATTCACGTAAGAAGTCTATGGTAGGTTAGGGTATTTAACCCTGGTCTCCTAAGGCCCAAACTAGCACCCTAATGACTACACCATCCCCTTTTCCATGCTGCTTCTTACCCTAGTACAGTGGCCTTCTAAAATGAGGAGAAATCCCTTACCATTTATGAGCTTGTGGGGATAACATGAAGTTTTGCAAATGTTTCTGTGTATTTATCTCCATGGAATGTAGTACATGGTATGCAGCAATTAGAACCTCACCAGAATCTGGAAGCTGACTGAAGTGTTGACCCACGTCCTAACTCTCTCGAAATATTTCTGTCCATATGTCAAAATTTTCCAGTGGGAGTGGGATTTGAGAAGACTGCTCAAAGAGAAGATAGATTTTATGAGGGTTTTTTTTTCCAGTGGAAAAAATCAATGAAAACAGTTTTGGCAAAAAACTTCTTCATAATTTTTGGACGATTGTTGAAAAACCAATACATTGAAAACTGAATCTTGTTTGGGTCTTGGTAACAAACAAAAAAAGAGGTTTTAAATGTATGGTTTTGAGTTGCTGAAAAGTGATACATTTTTGGTTTTCATGTTTCCAGGTTCTTTTTGTCAAAAACCTAAACATGTTTTACAAAAACAGAATTTTTGTCTTTTACAAAAATGTGTTTCTTCAGAAAGCCATTTTCCAGTGAAAAACATTTCAGTAAAAAAAAATATGATTAGCTTTTTAACTAGGTTCTGGTTTATGAATTGGTACAACACTCTCCGGGATGAGAGACTGGTCCAAATTCAAACCTTGCATAACTACACTGCACCCCAGGGATGACTTTAACCCACTCAGTTCAAGAGCTGTCTGTAAAGGACTTGGTCCATCTTGATTGGTACTTTAGTAAACCATAAAATAAGTGAGTTCAGCTGCCAAGGTCAAATGAGTAAACATGTTTCAGAGAGAACTGAAAAAAGAGGATGAAAATAGCGGGCTTTTATAGTTAATTTGATTATTGATAATAGTAATTGTAAGAGTTTGGGGTGCTGTGAAACAAAGCTGTGTCCTTTTCTTTCAGAGTACTGATGCCAAAGTGTTTTAATTGGGTTCAGAGTTGAAAGTGTGGCAGCTTGCCAAGGTGAGAGCTGGTTTTTGAGATACTTATCCTGTCAGCTTTTTCAAATCTCAATCTGCAGATCTGTAAAAGCTGATTTCCTGCCTGCTTCTTATTAGTCAAAACAGAGTTTTCTGGCAGGAGAAATTAAGCCATAGAACAAAAAACTGCACATCGGTATGAGTGATCTCAGACCCAGGTGTACTCTCCAGTGCTCTCCCACATATGAAGAAGATGCCACAGTGGGGCTGCACAGAGAGAGAAAGTTGCTATGTAAAGGAAAGTGGCATCAATGCAAAACATATTCACAGCCCTTTGACTGTGTGGAGAATGTGGTCAGAACCAAAAGTGGTTCTGTGGGAGGACCCAGGAGGAGGCGCATTAAATAGCAGGCTGCCCAGGCCAAGAGGGTAGACAGCCACAAGAAACAGTTATCAAGAACTGATGCTGCTTCATTCCTTCATATTTTTTCCCCTCACAACGCCCAAATCCTGAAGGTCTTACTCAGTCCTTACAAAGGCAGAACTCTCACTGGAGTTAATGGAGTTTTGCCTATTTCAGGGCATGGTACATTGTTTAAAAATCTGTATGGTCAGTACAACTTATTGAAAGTTTTAGAATGAAAAGGGATTTTTTTTTAAATGAAAAATTGGCTTTTATGGAAAATGGAAAATGCTGTGAAGCTGGTGGCTTTTCTACAACTTTTACTTTTTGCAAAAAAAAAATTGAAACATTTCTAATGATTAAGTTTTTCATTACCTGAAACCCCATTTTTCAACAAACGAAAAATGTCCATAACTAGTTTGATAGTGGTTTCGAAAGCATTGGCAATCAAAACAATTGATAAAAAGCTGGATTACAAAGTTCTGTAAAATAATCAAAACATTGTAAATTGGGTCAGTTTTGACCACTGCAAAACGGAAACAACTTTGAAGTTTCAAAATTTTTCATTCCCCCCCGCCCTCCCCCAAACAAGTTCAAATCCCAGGAGGTGTACTCCTAAACCACAGAGGAACTTTTGAAAATCTCATCCCAGCGTTAATGCTTTATCACAGGGGTGGGCAAACCTTTTGGCCTGAGGGCCACATTGGGGTGAGAAACGGTATGGAGGGCTGGGTAGGGAAGGCTGTGCCCCCCAAACAGCCTGGCCCCAGCCCCCATCCGACCCCTCCCACTTCCCTCACCCTGACTGCCCCCCTCAAAATCCCCCACTCATCCAACCCCCCCCCTGCTCCTTGTCCCTGAATGCCCCCTTCCGGGACCCCCGCCCCTAACCATCCCCTCCTGGGACCCCCCACCCCTATCCAGCCCCCCCTGCTCCTATCCCCTGACTGCCCTGACCCCTATCCACCTGACCCTTATCCCCTCCCCCTCCAGGGACCCCCGCTCCCTGGCAGGCCCCCCCGAACCCCATCCCCTATCCAATCCCCCCTGTTCCCAGTTGCCTGCCCACCCCAAACCTCTGCCCTATCCAACCGCCCCCTGTTCCCTGTCCCCTGACTGCGCCCAGGACCTCCTGCCCCATATCCAACCCCTGGCCCTGGCCCCCTTACCATGCCGCTCAGAACAGAATGTCTGGAGCCGCACCGCCCAGCCGGAGCCAAACACTCTGCCCTGCATGAGCGCACAGCCCCGCCGCACAGAGCGCTGCCGGCGTGGCTGTGGGGAAAGGGGAACAGCAGGGGAGGGGCCAGGGGCTAGCCTCCCCGGCCAGGAGCCCAGGGGCCGGGCAGGACGGTCCTGCAGGCCAGATGTGGCCCACAGGCCATAGTTTGCCCACCTCTGCTTTATCATGAACCTTGCATTATTGTTGTTAATCATGTAGTGTACGAAGTAACAATAGAAGACATTGCTATTACAATAAGATGAGCCAGAGTAGAGGTTACAAATGTTTTGGGACATAAAAAGACAGCAGATGAAAAGTATAGTGAAAAATACCAGGATTATACAGAACTGAAGCGAGGGAATAAATTAAGCACAGAAAACCATTTTCAAAGGCCCAAAGTTAGAGTACGCCCTTTCAAGTATGACCTATATGTTAATTCAGCCTTGTCCACATGACTGGAAATGGAAGGAATGAACTATTCTTTTTTTACTGTCATGATTTTGTATTTGAAAGTAATACCAACAAGGTTAAACTAGATCCTTCTTTTGTTGGCTTGTGTATCTATATCTTTCACCTTGACTATGTTGCTCTGGTTTTAATAATATATCTAGATGGCAGGGGTTATGTTTCTGTTTTCATAGTCATTGTGCTGCTGTTTTAAATCATTTTCAGGCAGTTGAGGGTTATTCACACTCACATCTCCAGATAGTATGTAGCATAAATGGAGATTATCACAAAGCAAATGTCAGATCATATCTGTGTGGCAGAACAAATAAGTATCCAAAGAGCAGGCCATAATGGATCCTAATAACCAAACTGCCCTTTGTGAAATAAAACATGAACCAAGCAGTTGCTTTAACTTTAATGAGCTCCAGCCTTTTGCATACTTGTTATGGCTGATTGGTTCCAGATCCATGCAGGTTATAGAACCTGAGCTTTCTAGAACGTTTTACTGTAGCACAAACCTGTAGCCTAAACCATTTTTGAAGAGTTGTGGTGGGGATATTTTTGGTTTAGGATGTAATTCAGAAAATCAGGTAGCCATCAAATATATCAGTCAATACGTGAGCCGGTGTCCTAAGCAGAATGGTTTCTTGTTGCTCTTTTATGACTTGGTTATTCCAAATAGAAGTCAATTTAGATATCGTGAGCCAGCCCCTCACCTGTGGTAAATCAGCATAGTCCATTGACTTCATGGACTACACCTGCTGGGGATCTGACTCCATAGTTTTATTTCTGGAGAAATCAAGCCTTCCGAAGAAAGATCTCCAAATGGTTAAATACTGTGGTTAACTATTGGTAAGATTCCTTTGCAGAACAGGGTGAAAGTGATGCGTGACAGACTGCTTTTGGTTCTACGTCCAACTAAACTGAAGTACTTGAAGGATGAAGGTGCCAGTAATTAATTATGAATATTGTAGAAATCATTTTCAGCACCTGACGTTAGGTTACAAAGTTTTTGGCCCTGACTCTGAGCTGTGGATGGCTAAATTCAGCTCACTTTTGTGCATCATCATGGCAAATCCGAAAGGGACGTAGCCTCTTTGCAGACTGAGCACCACTTGGATCAGTCTGTAGCTAGGTCCTTAACATGGTCTGGCTGCGTATTCAATTTGTGTCCATCGCTTGTGATCTTATTGCTCCACTGAAGCTTTTGGAATCCGCACAACTGCTAGCTGTATTCGGGCTTGGAACACACATTTCATTGGGTTGCCCCACTGCAAACCTGGAGCCATCCACTCTTGCTACACCCCCTTTTCCAGAGAATGCAAGCCGGGGGGGGCGGGGGAAGCCTAGTGCTAGTTTAACACCAGCTGGGAGCCCTCCTAAAGCCAGGGATGTTCAAGGGTTTCAAAGATTTTGTGGCTCCATTATTACAGGCCTGACAACATAGGGGAGCATGGTGAAGGCCAGAATTGAGGTGTTTATGTCTGAAATATCACGTCTAGGGCAGTTGGGTTTGACAAAGAGCCAGAATGCAACAGAACCCTCTGTCTGTGGCGGCAAAAGTGGTTTAACCAGGATAGGAGGACAGATTGTCTGTGTCCACGTACCACTATGCACCACTGCTGAAAAACAAAAAAAAACCATACAGAGTCTAAAGTAGTTTGAAAATGACAGGTTTCTGAGCTGTCGTGCTCAGAAAAGAAGCAGTTCAAAGGCTTGTCATTATCAAGCTTCAGAGACAGCCCCCATGTGTGTCTGACAGCATGTGTGGTGAGGGGAGATAAGTAGATGAGAGATGGAGAAGATGACACCGCAAGGAAAGGCATGAGGCAGCCAGGCAGAGAGAAAATGGAAACTGAATTTGATTGAAAGATAAGTGAGCTGGAAACGGGTACAGGAGAAGAGATGGGGGGAAATGAAGGGAAAGCAGCAGTTGGGAGACAAATGAGAAAGAGGATCAAAGAAAAGATCAGAAGGAAAGAATCAAAGGAAAATAAAACAAAATGAATAATAAGGTCAGAATAAAGGGAAATAGATATGAGGGAACAATACTGGTTAGTGGTAGGCTGTAGTGGCTGTCAAAGAAAGGGTTAATGCTCTCTCCCTGAACAGAAGGTCTATCACAGGTGTATGCCTTCTTTGAAAAGATGGCCAAGCACCCAACCCTGGGTGAAAGAAGGCTGAGCTCAGCTGGAGTGAATGCCTTAATCAGGAGGAAATATAAGAGGAGCGAACTCGGTAGCATCTTTCTTTTCCTGGGTTTAGACTGAGCTTAGAAAGTAGAGCCTGTCTGAAACCTTCTGCTTTCATTTATTTGATCCCCAAAGTCATGAGTGGGGCCTGCTTTCTCATGCTGCTGACTTTTTGCAGAATGAAAGTGTAAAATGAGGTGGGAGGGGAGAGAAAAATAGCATGAGAAACAGCGAGTGGAAGGGATTAAATGGTAAGCAAAATCCCCAAGCCGATCGTGAAGGTTTAAAATCTTTTTTTGCCCCTTTTACAGTTAATTAACCTTGCAATGGGAGGGAGACAAACATGTTTAGTTGGGTATGTAAAGAAAATGTGTCACTGTATAATGTGACCCTGTACTTCTTATATTAAACTGACATTAAAATACACAATAACATTTGCATTTGGGGGGGCGGGAGATGAAGAAATATTCCTCTGATCCCCCTGTGCACACACGCACGCACACACTTATACATTCCTACATCCAGGGGGAAGGTTTTACGATAACAACTAGGAAGAATATGTTTCATTCACCAAAGCTCAGGCTTATTTTGGAACTTTCAATAACTTGATAGAGGGATTTTTAACATTTGAATTTTCCCCTGTAAAATATTTTAATGAAACTCCCTTCTTCCTTCTCCCTTTCGCATGGATAGGTCACATGTTAAAGAAGAGGGAAAAGTCATCTGATAGTATCTCATATTAAGGAATTGCTCTTTTATCCCTTTTGGAAGGACTGCCCTTTAGTACAAGTTGAAAATCACCTCCCTCCTGCCGAAATATGCATGTTGTGCTAATGCCTGCCATGCATGTAACAGTTCCCAACTCTTGAATATTCATCAGAACATAAGAATGGCCAAAGAGGGTCCATCTAGCCCAGTATCCCGTCTTCCAACAGTGGCCAGGACTAGTTGCTTTAGAGGGACTGACCAGAACAGATCAATTTTTCAGTGATCCATCCCCTGTCATCCTCTGGCAGTCAGAGACATAGGGACAGCTAGAGCATGGAGTTGTGTCCTTGTCCATCTTGGCTAATAGCCATTGATGTATCCTCTATGAACTTAACTATGTCTTTTTTGAATCCAGTTATACTTTTGGCCTTCACATCTCCTGGCAACAAATTCTACAGGTTGACTATGTATTGTGTGAAGAAGTACTTCCTTTTGTTTGTTTTAAACCTGCTGACTATTAATTTCATTGGGAGACCCTTGATTCTTGTGTTAAGTGAAGGGGTAAATAACACTTCCTTATTCACTTTCTCCGCACCATTCTTGATTTTATAGACTTCTATCGTATTCCCCCCTTAGTCGTCTCTTTTCCAAGCTGAACAGTCTCAGACTTTTTCATCTCTCCTCATATGCAAGCTGTACCAGACCCCTAATCATTTTTGTTATGCTTCTTTGTACATTTTCCAATTCTAATGTCTCTTTTTTAGATGGAATGACCAGAACTGCACACAGTATTCAAGGTGTGAGCGTACCATGGATTTATATAGGGCATTATGATATTTACTATCTTCTTATCTATCCCTTTCCTAATGCTTCCTGACATTCGGTTAGCTTTCTTGACCACTGCTACACATTGCACAGATGTTGTCAAAGAACTATCCACAATGACTCTACAATCTCCTTTTGAGTGGTAACAGCTAATTTAGACCCCATCATTTTGTATATGTAGTTGGGATTATGTTTTCCAATGTGCATTACTTTGCATTTATCAACATTAAATTTCATCTGCCGTTTTATTGCCCAGCTGTGTGGTAACTTATAGCTGCTGGCAATTACACTGTTCATAGCCTTTGGAGAGAAAGCAAAGCACAGATGCTGACCTGATGAGTCAGATTAGCCTGCTGGGAATATCAAGTGTTGGGAGGGAACTGTGCAGCCTGAAAAAACCCCGGTGAGAACGGACAGAGACACAGGTCTCTTCCCAAAGGACATGATGGGTGAGCCTAGAGTGGGTGCCCTTGAGAGACCATGGAGGGGGAATACAGGTGCAGTTGCTCTGAAGCGTGACAAGTGTAATAACCATTTGAGTAGCATTACAATCTCACCTGCTCCAGTAAAATAGACTGAGCATGCATCTGCTTGTTTAGTTTTTCATGCATGTTGTAATTCTTTCCTTCTTACAGAGCGTAGAGGAATCCAATACAACAGGATGTAGGACACCTACAAGTCGTTAAGGATTATGTTTGAATGGAGATGGACAAAAAGAAATTTCTTTCTAAGAAATATTTCTTAGGCTGTAGAAGACTGGGTTCAGCATTTGCAGATGTGTTTAGCAAGATGGCCACTAGATTTTAATAACTACAGAATGAGATGACACTGTTTAATTTGGGGTGATCTCCATTACCCAGGTCTGAGTTAATGTCTGCAACTATTTTTATAATAGCTATATCTATATCTGTATCTATCTATCTATCTCTAGCTCTCTCTCTCTCTCTCTCTATCTATCCATCTATGCACAGTATGTGTTGGGGAGATAGATATAGGTACGTATAAACAAATACAATTTTAAAAATAAATATCTATGGCCTGATTCAAAGCCCATTAATATCAGTAAAAAGGCTCCCATTGACTTCAATGCGTTTTGGATCAGTCCCATCAAGAACAGGGCAGTTATGTTATTTTACGGGTGTGAGTTTGCACAGAGTAAAAGCAAAAGGAAATTGTGCAGGTCCCCACAAATGAGTCCCAGTAGCACCTCTGTACTGTGTCACATCATCATCTACTGCATATACAACTTTTTAACAGAAAATAATATTTTGCAAATGCTTAGAAAGTTTCTAAAAATTTTATTAGTAATATTTTTTGTTACATGCATCCATCCATCTCTAAAGACAGAAAGCAAACTATCCAGACCATTGAAGGAAAGAAGAAATAAAACAAAGTTTTAAAATCTAAAAGTGCTTGTCTAAAATAGCCTCTGTATAAAAATTCAGTTGTATAATCTGCTGTCTCAGCACCCTCAGGGCTAAAAGCAAACCTGCTGTTGTGTATCCCACTGGAAAGCTTGCTAATCTCCTTTTCTAAATTTGTATCAAGCTTCAATTCTAGCCATGTAGGGCTGAAATATGATAGACTTCTGACAGCTCAGTGTTCCAGGCCTCAACACTCTCCATGCTGCACCACGGGCTGTTGTTACCTTAATTATGGTAACAATTATTATTATGTTGTTACCTTAATTACCATGATCTGGGAAGAAAGAAGCAAACTTTTTGGGAGTAGGTTCATTCTCTTTGATGTGCTCAGAGATTTAGAATGTTAGAAGCTGTTCCAGCAGCAACCCAATAGTGGGGAAAGTGTAGGTGAAATGGTCAAGGCTGACTGATAAATGCAGTTTATCAAATTTCTCTGCATTTTATCACCTGGATAACTCCATCACCTATATTTTATAAGCGGGGAACAATGCGGACCCTTTCTAATTGGGGCCTCTAGGCATTACTACAGTACAGATAATAATAATAATAATTAATAATTAGAAGCCTTCGACTTTTGAATGATTTGACTTTGGGTACTTCATTTCTCAACCTTAATGGTGCTGTAATGCCAGTTTTTTGCATTTTGTCACCCTAGCTTTTTAAAAGAAAAAAAATAATAAGAGAGAAAAGGAATACAGAATTTCTGGCAGTCTTTAAGTACTTAAGAGAGTTCCACACAGTCTGTGATGACATCAATAGATATTAAAAAGCACTTGGTTCAGGCCTATCTTTACCTGAAAGCAAGCTGTCTTCAGGTTACTTTTTGTTAATCTCTGGTAACTCTTGTTGTACTTTGGAGGCGCTCCTCTCTTCACTCATTTTCTGGACACCAGGGATGCGGTGTTTTCAATAAGCAGAGGAAGCTAATACTGGCTCTGTGTCTGACACATCCAGCTGTCAGGTCTCTGCCGTAATTAAATATAAGAGCATTTCTTACAATGGCCAGAAAGAACAACTGATACTCATGCATTCATTCGCAATTCAGTATAGCTACAGGAAACTGTTACCAAAGTTTCTGAGATCACATGGATTAGGTACTCATTCTAAGCGTTACAACTAAATTTGATACAGTATTATGCCATTCACCTGACTGCCTCTTAACAATCTTCTGTAGAGCTAACAGGGTTCAGCTAACATCTCCTTGTTACAAAATACTTGGCCTTATTAGAACTGAAATATTTGTAAATACATGGCATGGGAAAACGCACCAGCATTAAGCATAACAAAATACAGTAGAGAATGTTCATGCTGCTTGATTCTTGAACAACTCCTTATATTTTTAAGAATTACATATGAAGCCTAATCTTGCTTCCATAGAAGTCAATGGTAAAGTATGTGTGTGCACATGTGTACATATAAGGCCAGAAGAGACCATTAGCCTATCTAGTCTGACAGACTCTCTGATTTCCTTCCCCAGACTTGAAGAAGAGCTCTGGGCAGCTCGAAAGTTTGTACCTTCCACCAACAGAAGTTGGTCCAATAAAAGGTATTAGCTCACCTACCTTGTCTCTCTCCTGGGACCAGCACAGCTACAACAACACTGCACACTCCTGCGTGACACAAGCCATAGAATTTCAGCCAGTTTTTCTTGCATTGAACCCAATAATTTGTGTTTGGCTAGAGCAAATCTTCCAGAAAGGCATCTACTCTTGATTTCAAGGCTTCAAGCAATGGAGAATCCACCACTTCCTTTGATAGTTTTCGCCAGTGGTTACTTACCCTTCCTGTTAAAAAATTGCCATTCATTCTCATTATGTCTATCCATGTATTTTCTTTTAATAAATTCAGAAAAAATAGTGAATCTATGCAAGATCAAAGAAAGAACTGGTAGATCTCAGTAAAATGATGATAGATGCGAAGTGTATACTGTATAATACTGTGATCTGTTTCCATGCTAAAATATTAGCTGTTTACTTTTCTATTTCTCCTCTTTCTTAGATTCTCATGCTAAAATAACGGGGATGTAATAGAGCAGAATAAAATACCTGCATGAAAGCTATACCTCCTATACCATAACCGAGGTATCTCAAAGGCACAGAACAAGAGGAAATCTGATTCCTGTTCAACAGCCTTTTAGCCAATTCACAAATTGTGCGTGCTCACGCACAGGTTTTCATTACAGTAAAGCCAACTGCTAATTTTAGGTCTTAGGTTATTGATATCAGGAAGGGTTGCACAAAGGAATAAGTAGCAGGTAGGCCTAGTAACTATTCATTTGTCATAGGATGTCCCAAAGACCTCTGGATTCCTCACAATCTACATGAGTGACAGCAGCTATCTAAAAAAATAAAATTAAAAAAAGTAATGCAGCATATTAAATCAATTTCTGCATTGGTGCAGATACCACTAATTTAGTAGATCCTATACATCCCCCACTGTCTGACAAGATTTTGCTTAGGGGAATAGGGTTGCTTTTTACCCAGAGGGGAAAGCTCACTCCCAGAATCCTCTACGCCTAAAGGGAATATGGAAATCATTCAATAGTAGTGTGTAATTATACTATTTACAGCTCCACCGTTACATTTTTTATTATTATTTTAAAGGATACCAGGGCATCTTCTATTGCAAACTCTTTGGCACAGGAACTGGCTCTTATCCTGTGTTTGTACAGCACCTAACGCAACAAGCTTGGTTGAGGCTTCTCGGCATTACAATAATGCAAATAATAATAATAATAATCAACCAGGTTCTGATTCTGCATGATTGAAGTAACAGGAGTTTTGCCACTGATTTGGAACAGTATTGAGGCCCAGGAGAGAATTATATTTGTTTTTTGTTTTGTTTCTTTATGACAGTTTCAGCAACCCAATAATATGCTGAGCATGTACTATGTGGACTAGGTTGTATTATAGACCAAGGCTATTAAGACTAGACATAACTACAATACCGCTGTAACAAAAAGTGATAAACAAAAATATGCTGGACTGTGAATAATTCATTGATTCTAAGGCCAGAAGGGACTACCATGATCATCTAGTCTCACCGGCATAGTGCAGGCCATAGAACTTCCCCAAAATAATTCCTAGAGCAGATCTTTTGGAAAAACATCCAATCTTGATGTAAAAATTGTCAGTGAGGGAGAATCTACCAGGTCCCTTGGTAAATTGTTCCAATGGCTAATTACTCTCAGCTCTTTATAAAATTAGTGATTTAGGTCCTATTGAGAATGTATGCTATGAATATTTCTGGAAACATTTACAAAAGAACTCTTGAGTTTCATCTGCCATGCCTTACGGACACCAACTGACATTTAATGCCAAAGATTTATATGGAAGACAACATAAGGGATGAATCATTTAAAGCTGATTTCTAGATTTAAACACTAAAATTCAACATAATTTAAAATGAGCATCAGAGCAAGATTTAGATTCCACCGGCTTAGAAGTGAAATACAATGATTTGCTAACTTCTAACTATAATGTAGCTAAAGATTCTAGTTCAAAATGTACACAGTGAAGGTCATTGTGAATTAACGACAGTAGAAGCCTGCAGGAATGATAAATCGTGGTTTAATATGAGTAGATGTACACCAGAGCACTTAGGAACACATGTTATAGTCCTTTGAGGTTAATTAAAAAGATTCTGGACTAATGTGCCTGATAGAAATGATGATATTATTGCACTCTAATGTTACTGTGTCACAGAACTACTCTATATGAAACCTCTTGACACAACAAGGAATGAGGTAGGCTCCATGAAAGCACGTTTGTGGAGGGTTGTAGAGAAAATGATTCTCTCTCACTGGAATGATCAGGTTCTTCCAACAGTACATATTAATGAAAGGATAACATTTAGAATAGAAGACCATCTGCTGGAGAAACTCAATCTATTATTGAGCTATATAATAATAGGTGTAAGTTAAGTCTAAAAAGGCCAGGTGGTAGGAGAAAACAGGTAAGAAGAATGAATGTCCACTTTCCTACACCCTGAAGTTATTGGTTAAAAGTTGAGGTGGGGTCATTAGCTCAGGTCTCCCGGAACCAGAGCAGACTACAATCGTTTTTTTTCCCCCAGCATGCACAAGAAGACACAAACAATGCAGCAGCAAGTTTAGCTGGTCCTTATAGCTCTATACACAATGCAATGCCTCAGGTGTGGAAATTATCCTGCCTCGTGTGAAAGTGCCCCTGCTTCCAGCAACTGTCCTGGGCAGTATGGGAGAGGTACTTGTAGCATTACGTATGAAGATAGAGAGATGCGTAAGAAGTCATAGAATATACTGATTCAACCCTAGTTGCAAGGTGCCCTATGAGCAGACACCTCAAAACTATCCTGTTCAAAACTGTTGGCTATGCAGAAGGGGACAAGGTAAGTCACGACAGAATTGATCCTCTAGTCTTTCTCTCTTTTTATTTCAATGGGTGGCATGGGGTGAAAGTCAGGGCAGAATTTCGCTGTAAGCCTGCATTTGACTATATGCATCAATGCACTAAAACCCTGACAGAGGATTCCTTGTCTGGCACATATTATTTCATCAGATGCTCTTGGAGCTCAAATGTTTCACCCACCCAGTTAGGTTCAGAGAGTGCTAGCAAGTTTCTTGTATTTTTTTCCTGTTTGCTAATTGGTTACAACTTTTATAACATCAGTTCCTCTTGCCATAGCAAATTATACAACCTAGCTCTGAGCAAAATGTGCCCAGTCTACTCCCTGCCAAAGCCTGAAAGAAATGTCCTTAACTATTATATGTCAAAACATGTAGCTGTAGCCTGACCTGTCAAAGCTGGTGGCTTTCATCCTTCCCCTTGTCTGGTGGATCATGACCGTTTCAATTTCTTTTTCACAATTTTCTCCCCATATCAGGTGATGAAATGCGGCACACATGGCAGCCAGAAATAGCCTGACCTTCTTCCAGCAAAATATCAGATACCCGATAAAGATCCCAATAGCTTTCGCTTCAGTGCAGTTTCCACCACACACATAAGGTAGATGTGCATGCAAGGCTATAGGAATGGCCATCTACTCAACATACACAATGCCTGTGGTAAGGAGTATTAGATTCAGCCACTCCAATTTCAGTAACATATGGAATGGGTGGCCATCAATAAGAAATGAGATGGAGTCAACAAAAAGGAAAAAGACAATGCTGATATCAGCTGTGTGATGTACACGTGCTACAGTGTTCACTGGAATCTTCCATCTCCTTTAATAGAGTAATAAATATTACATTAGCTGTATGTTAGCTTTCTGATGAATCAATCCAGGAGAGGGGTTTCCTTTTGTAGCCTACATCCAAGGCAGTCTGGTTCTTATATTTCAAGCAAGTGAAAAGGTAAAAGCTGTGGGCCAAATTCTGCTCTTATTTACAGTGGTGTAAAGCTATAGCTACTCCATCAAAGTCAAGGTGTTTACTCTGGATATGCACCAGTGTAACCAAGAGCAGAATTCAACCCTGTTCAAATAACTCATTGTATATGCACAAATCTATGGGCCTGATTCCTCTCTCACATGTCCCAATTTTACTGGAGGTAAATCAATGGGAGAAACCTACAAGATGAGCAACACAAAGCCAGTCGAACAAAGTTTACAGCTCACTCTCTGGGCCAAAAGTATGGTGCAGGTGTAGAGAAATCAGCATAATCTAGTGGACTGAGTATGGAACCAAGAAGTTTCAGTCTGGACCTGCCATTCACTCACTGTCACTTTTCCTCAGGGTCTTCATCTGGTCAATGAGAATAGCAGCACAGATGGGCTGTAAGGATTAATTGATTCATATTTGGAAAGTGCCTTGAGGATGAGAAGCAATAGAGATGTGTTATGTGTTAAATAATAATAACATACATCAGTGGTGAGTCTGTGGAAGCTACAGAAGCTTGTAGCAAGGGAGAAGGAAAACAGGTCTAATGTGAAGGAAAAAGAATGCCGATTCAGAACCATACCCAATGCGCACAGTAGAATGTATGGCACTCATCCTGCCCCCGTTTACTCACACTGAGGAGTGCCTTGCTTTGTGAGTAGTTCCGATGTATTTCAGTGAGACTTCTCTCAGTGTGAGGTGCCAATCTATGTGACCCTAATGTCAGAGTGTCAGAATTCAGTCCTTCCCTATTTTTATATAGCGTCTTTCTTACTCAAACATGAATAACACTTTCCCTGTTGTCTGCAGCTTCACTACACAAATATTTTTGAGGCAGCATACACAGGCACTGCAAGCAACCAGCATCAGCACTTAGCACGGTTCTCCCTTGATCTTTTATGTCACGTTTTCCTAATAAATTAAACATCTGCCATATGAATATACTGGGCAAGATGGCTACCCCCGGCACTGCTTTTCAGCATCACATTTGCACTGTCTTAAAACATTTATGGTTAATGCTTGGTTTTATATGGCCATTAAGTGAGTAGAACACACTGCCGATGAAAAGAAAAAATGTATATTTTTGGTTGTATTGAGTCTTTATCCCCTGTTGTTTGCAATCTCCTTTTTAAAGCTTGAAATAAAGACTAAAAATCACCTAATGCTTTTAATCCTTTCTGATTTGCAAATGTTATTTTCTATTTTGAATTCTGGTGCAATGAAAGAACAAAAATGGAGCGATCTGGAGATCCAGGGCGCTAAAATTCAATATGGAGATTTTCTACACTGTGCCCTAATTTAGCAAATTAAGTATGTGCTTCACTTTAAGCACATGCTGAAGTCCAATTCACTTCACTTGGATTTAAAAACGTGTTTAAAGAAGTATTTCCAACAAGGAACATTAAAAAATATGAGTCAACACCACCACCACCCAAAGTCACGGGATTGACTCAAAAATCATGAGATTTTTTTTTTTTTAAATTGGCAATACTTTTATTCGCCTGCTTCTTTCTTGCCTTTATGGTCCATTCCGGTCATGTTTTCAGCTTTTCTCTGCAACCCTAAAGCGTAGAAATTCACTTTTATATTTAATGAAAACTGAGATTCTCACATAAATTAATTGTCTCCAGGACTTGGAACGTCAAGAAAAGAACCAAATATCGTGAGACTTGCACCAACATTGCAAAGGTTGACAATACTATTGAAGTTAAGCATGTATGCTGTTGAATCAGGGCCCTAAAGACTGAATTCCATTGAACAACACTGAATTGCTGTAACCAAGACCCTCCTCTGCAAGACAAGTTGAATTTTATGCCTCTGGGGTTTGGTTTTGGTTTTCTTTAGCAGCAACAACTTTAATTGAAGCCTTATCGTGCAAAGATGGTTCCCTTGGAAGAAGCAGGGCATCTCTACAGTCTCTCATCGATTTTTGTGAAAAGATAGTAAGTAGAACATCGTTCCAAAACTGAAAGCTTCTTCAAACAAGTTTCTACTCCGAGCAAATGTTTACCCCAGAGTTTATAGCCCCCTGAAACGTTTAATGACACTTAAATAGAAAATTTCTTGTGGGCATTGCTAAAATCGTCTTATTTTAAATTCATGTTCAGTCTTTTCTCTGATTTACCGTAATTTTATTGCCTCAGGTTTAAAATTAACAGCTGCAAAGTAATAAGCTCAGACTATACATTCTGTGAGCAGAATACTGGTTTCAGTCATGATGGTGTAGATCTAGAGTGACTCCTAGGGAGCTACTCAGGACATACTGAGATCAGAATATGGTCCAGTTGCTGGATCAGGATTAACGTATTCAGTAACTTGCAGGTTTCAGCTCCTAATGAGTAAGCCAGGGATGCCAAGCCATACCATCATAAAAGGGCTAATTATTTAATATCCCAGCTGGCTATTTAATTTGTTACCTCTCTCAGTGGGAAAATTGCTTTTTAATTTAATCAAATGCCTGCTTTTTGTCAGGCCCACGCCATTTTTTCTCCTGGCTACGAGCACCATGCCAGCTGCTTCAAACACACCAGAAGAGAAGGTATAAGAGGGGTTTGGGGGTTAGTTTCTAAACTGATCTGTATCCATCAGCCTGGCATAATTAATTCTTCTGTAATTTGCAGAAATGGAGCCTGATGCTTCCTTCAGTGCCCACACCAGCAAAACTCCCAGTAGGAAACAATGGGACCTTTGCCTGAGCAAGGACTGCAGGCGTTGAGCCAAATTCAAAAGTGTCTAAAGGAGTTAGGCTTATAATTCCCATGTAATCACAATGAGATTTGGACCCTTACTTCGCACAGGCCCCTTTGATTATCCCAGCCTTAATTTTAATTGTGTTTCTCAGTGGCGCTGTTACTTGAGATATGTTTCATTTCTCCTCGCTCCTTGCCCTCGCCAGCCCCCAGTCAAACTCCCCTGCTGCTTTTATTCCTCCTCTATCTAGAACCCTACCAGTCCCTGATATGTGCCAGGCTTTCCTAGCTGCAGCAGAAGAGAGAGAGGAACAGAGGGAAGGACTGAGAGGGAGGAAGAGACAAAGACAGAGAAAGGAGGATGAGGGGCAACTTACATTGCAGAAGCGAGTGGAAAAGAGACCTCCTAGATACATGGTAGAAAGAAAGAAACACTGAAGAAGAAATCAGAGAAGACAGAGGCTGAAGGACCAGTGCAAAGGAGACAAATCCAGTTCAGATATTTGTTATTGCCTAAGAGAAAACGTAATGCTATAGCATTATGAAAAATAACCCAATTAAAAGGTCATTAAAAAGTAGATTGACTGAAACGGAAGGAGCAGGGGAGACAACTATATTCTGAAGTTTGCTTAAGGCTGCAATTTTACTAAGGCCATCCTGGTTCACTGAGGAAAGAGAGCAGCCAAACTGCACCATTGTGCAACAGCACATGAGCTGGGCTTGGGGAGGAGAGTGCGTTTGAGCATGTATATCAAATGTTGCCAGAGGGGAACATTTTCATTTAGCTTCTTTAAGGAACCATAGGTCTGATCCTGTCCAGTACTAAACAGCTGCCGTGCAACCATTTTGACTCTCAGGACATTGTACTGGGCCCAATATGTCAATGTCCACATCCTTGCTCTGAATTTGATGATGGCTGGGGGTTTTTTTCCCAATATAGTTGACACTTATTTACAATGACTGTTCTTCAGTATGCTTTTCACCCCATATCCCACATCACTTTGCAGTGTTATTATTATGTATTATATATAGGTTGTACCTAGAAGCCCTGATCATTCACCAAGACCCCTTTGTGCTTGGCTGTTACCTTAAGGCCCATTCGCACTGTGAGATCAGTGTAAGAGTGGCTTTGTGTCAATGAGATCCAGGCCTTTCAAACAATAGGAATTTTCATATCCCAGAACTCAGCTTCCTATTTCACCAGTCTCTCCAAATTCTAACATGTGATGAGGCTTCAGAAGGAATGGGATAGCATGTAGATATCTAGACAAAGGTACTGGAACAGCCTTTTTCTCTACAGAAGTGACTGGCGGTACCCTCGAGACAGGATACCTCTTTCTTCCTTCTGTTATCCAGGAAAGCTACCATGAGGTAGATGTTAACAGACCTGCGGTGCAACTGACTATTCACTGTAAAGTTCTAGGGTGAAATCTTGGCTCAGTGGCAAAACAATCATTTACTTAAGTGGGGCTAGGATTTCACCTCAGTGCATTGCTTTGCAAGCGTGGAGCTATACCACTTGTCCTGTAGACTGTTTGACAGAAAGGTACTATTACCGTTATACAGGATGCAAAATATGGGCCATAAAAGCATGATCCTTCTAAACAAGGAGACAAGAAATTTGGCCATCGTGGTAAAATAGATTGAGTTTATCTGGGTAGGAACTTTTTCTCCTAGTTACATAACAGTCCCGCAAACATTTTGCCACATGGTGTTTCTTAACTACTTACTTGTCACAATGACTATCGGTCTGTGTCTTTTGTCTTATACTTTGATTGTAAGCTCACTGGAACATGGAACATCTCTTTGTTACTTGTCTGCACAGCTAACAAAACTAACGTGAAAAATCCCCCCTGCCCCCAACCAATTCTTGATCACGGTTAACCAGTTACTGTTTTATTATTTCAGCAGAGCAGTGACCATTCACCCTTAAACCAATCCTCAAGATTTTTTTTGTGTGCTGCCTTTTCTTCTTCCATGTCCACAGAGGGTAGAGAGAAAGCAAAAATCCAAGCAGACAAACAAACCAAGCATGCACTGGGCATTGCAATCAAACTGCTCTTTGTTATAGGTCAGTCCATAACTGACATTTATTGACATGCTCTGTGTAAACTAAGGATTGTACTGGTTTCCTCAGTGAGTAAAACTGCATGGATGCTGGGATTTTCTGACATGTATTTTATTTCTTCCTACACACTAGCAGACCAATATCTCACTAAAATTACATAACTTTACTTAGCAGGTTACTTACATAACTTTTGAGAGAGAAGCAAGCTTCTGATTGTACACTGAGAACGATCTGTTGAAATCCTAAAGTCGTTAGCTTTATATACCTGAAATTTTGTCAAATGGGATTTAATATTATGGTTCGTACAGTACAATCAACACAGCAGCCAGGCCATTAAGGCAAGTGAATCATTATATGTCCCTACATCTCTGTGCGTGTGTGTGTATGTGTTCTGTTTAATGTACAGTGTGTGAAAACTGCTTAAAACAACAAAAACAACCAAAGAATTACTGCCTAGTGTATTGCAACCAGCTGATCCTGGTGGTGTTCAAATATCCCCAAACTATGGGGACATTCAGATCCAGCTTTGAACTTTTCAGCTTGGACTCGCCTCTACTAAAGCCATACCTGGACAAAACCATTTGCCCCCTAACCACAAAGGATCTTTTGTGAGCTTCTATACCCTAAAATGCAAATTTACACTATAACTCAGAGTTCTAACAGTGGTTACAATGTGACTGTCAGAGTTTTGAAATACCATGCCCTCTCCAAATCTGTTACATTTATAACGATGCAATCCAAAGCACACAGAAAATGCTGATGATGAGTGTTCTACACTTCTCTGGGACAGACAGCCTTAGAAAATGAACATTACATAAAAACAATGACACAGTATTGTTAACTGTATCTCTTTACTAGAAAAAATATGCTTTAATTCCGATAAGTTTCACTTTAAATAATAATTTAAAAAATGCTAGAAATTACCATCTTTTTCTTGATAAAGAGCTTGAAGAAGGTACGTATACATCCTTTTATATCTGCACAATACCACAGATTTATGAGCTGTTTCCTCCCCAACCGTTCTGGTTCCACCTGCCAAACATCATTCATCTCACCTCCACACCCCACTATTCTTCCAGTGTGACCCTCTCTCATCTCTGTGCTCTTTCACAAGCGGGGCTGTGCTGGTTATGGAGTGATTCCATTGCTAAGATTCTCTCTCTCTCAGAACATGTTATTCTAACCCGGGCCATATTCTCAAATACCTTGGTATGATCTGGTGTCAGTCCCATTGTGAGGCACAGTTAGTCTACAATATTATTACTCTTAGGGATCTTTATAAAGGGCCTGGAGGAGGAAACTTCCAAGTCATTGCAGAGTGATGGAGCTCAGTGCCATCTAGCAATTGGATGAGGACAAACTAGACAGCACTGCAGCAGATGTTTGCGACAATTTCTCTTTTTAAATCAGATTACAGCACTGTAGTGGTTCAGTCTATTCGGGATTGCTGTACAGTGACAAAGGAGATGGCATGTGAGACCATGTTCAGACAGCACCATAACAACAGGTGTCACGGCATCTGCCTTTAGCACTTCCCGAGCCAGGCAGGATATGCAAACACTAATCGCAGATCCATAATCTCCTGCTACATTTCGTTATTGTTTGTTCCAGCATGTGTTCCAATGGCATTAAACCAAATAACATTTGAATTGACCTTTCAAAATTAACCAACCAAAAAAAAAAAGAACCCACAACTTGGAGACTAAAAGAAAAATAAACCTCCAAATTTTAGAGCTGAGCCAAGACCAAAGCCTGTATTATAGTTACCATTAAGAAGCTAGCATTTATCAGAAAGTACCAGGCTATGGTATCATATACATATCTATGTGTGCGCTGTATCTTCTGGGTAATTTACAATAATTAAAATGCAATAATTGTAAATAAAACACAAATAAAGCACAGGAAGGAACCTCCCAGCTAGGACCATGGAGTCTAGAAAAATAATCATTTGAAGTTAATAAAAACTAATCCCAGGATGGTGTTGTGGCTATCTCTCTTACATAGAGATCTTGGTTCAGTTTCTCGCTCAGATATGAACATCTCGTGTCGCCATGGGCAAGTCACATAACCTCTTTATGTTTCAGTTCTCCACCTGTAAAACTGAGGTAATTGTACTCTCTTAACTCTGGGGCATATTGTGATGATAAAATCTTCAATATGGGTGAGGCACTCAGATACTATGGTGAAGGGACAATTTATATACCTAGGTAAATAGATAACTCTGGCCCCAACCCATCCTGTATTTTGTACTATATCCCTGTATTTGGAATAGAGAATTCTTGTTAGCTCATTGTGATGTTGATTCTTTTAATGGTGATGTAGCTGCGTAACTGGTTCCCACAAAGCATATGATTCCGGAAAAGTGTTGTTACCTTCAGAAATTGCTGCCTGAGGATGGACCAACTATAGTCATATTAATATTCAACATAACAGACAGCCTGAACCATTGACTCCATAGGAAAAGAGGAAGTAAAAGCAAAGAGGTAAGAAGGAAAATGTAACTCCAGAGGCGACTGGGGTTTGGTTGGGGGCAATGAGGCATTTCTCTTCAAGGTCTCTCATTTTTATTTGGCCCATGGACTGTAAAAAATGTTACCACGCTCACTCCTGGTCCTGTCTGGCAGCCAGCTCTTACCTGGCCCTGTGCAAGTGGGAGGAGAAGATGGCTCCAGGAGACTTCTCTCCTCTTTTCCATGTGGTGCTGTGTCAGGAGCCAATTGCAGTCCAGGTGGGAAGTGCAGGGAATGCACTGGCTATGCTAGCTGTTCCAGTGAGGATGGGGAAATGGAGGAGGACGAGAGGGAGCAACCACTGCTCACTCTCAAAGAGTGGGGTTGAAGCTCTACCACCGCCAAAGTCCCTGAAACAATTATTCCTTCAGAGGTTCCACCTCACCCCTGTTACCCCAAAGTGATCAGTGCCCTTAAACTATGATCTAGCCTTTGTTGTCCATCTAAGAGAGTAAACCATGTCAAAACTGACACCCCTGTGAGCAACTTCAACAGAGAAGGAGTGGACGGTATGAGGATCAAGGAGGATGGGCCCAGCCAATCTCAGAGATCCTCTCTTCAAGTCCAGGTTGAGACACCATTGCAGGAGACCATGAAAGATGACACTGCTATTGTCTGTGCTGTATGAGTCCTGTGGATAAACTACGGCAACTTTCACACATACTTACAACTTATTTTAATAAACAAACTTTGCAGCACTTCAGCTCATCTCTAGGCATGGGTAAGTAGATGCTGACAGAGAGAATCCTCATTGTCCCCCAGATACAAAGTGCAAGACTGTGCACAAACTCTCTCTCTTGCTTTCTCTCTGTGTGTAGTTGGATTAATTTCAATTTTTTCAGTTCACTTTCCAAATTTTTTGAAAAGTTACTGCCATAAGCATTTAAACATCCTGAATAGTTCTTCAAAGAAAATAGCTTCCATTTTCAAACAAGAAAGCAATATGTGGTTTAATATTGCTAAATGTGTATATTTAGGAGCAAAGAAGGTAGGCCATACTTCTACAACGGGAGGACTCTATGTTGTGAAGCAGTGACTCTGAAAAAGTCTTGGGGGTCATAATGGAGAATCAGCTGAAAATGAGCTCCCAGTGAGATGTTGGGGCCAAAAGGGCTAATTCAATCTCGGGACGCATAAACAGGGGACTCTCAAGTAAGAGAAGAGGGGTTATTTGACCTCTGTATTTGGCATTGGTGCAACTGCTGCTGGAATCCTGTGTCCAGTTCTGGCGTCCACTATTCAAGAAGAATATTGTTAAATTGGGAGAAGAGCCAAGAGAATAAATGAGGGATTAGAAAACAGACCTTATCGTGATAGACTCAAAGAGCTCGATCTCTTTAGCTTAACAAAGAGAATGTTAAGAGGTGAGTTGATTACAGTCTGTATGTACTTGAAAGGGTAACAAATATTTAATAATGGGCTCTTCAATCTAGCAGAGAAAGGTATAACACAATCCAATGACTGATAGTTGAAGCTAGACAAATTCAGACTGGAAATAAGGTGTAAATTTTTAACAGTCAGTGTAATTAACCAGTAGCGCAATTTACCAAGGGTTGTGGTGGATTCTCCGTAATTGACCATTTTAAAATCTAGATTGGATGTTTTCCTAAAAGATCTGCTTTAGGAATTATTTTGGGGAAGATCTATGACTTGTGTTATAGAGGAGGTGAGACTGGATGATCACAATAGTCCCTTCCGTTCTTGGAATCTATGAAACCAAACTTTCCATGCCATTAGCTGTGTTGCGGTTGAGAGTCATAACTATTAAGAACAAGGATGACTCTGGCTATTCAGCATTGAGCTTTATAAACCACTGCAGTTAGAGATATTTCCTGAGGCTGATAGAAAGAATGCAGAGAAATTATAAGATGTGGGTATAGGATCTAAATACAATGGTGATTCTAGCAGATTAACCTCCAATGCTCTGAAATATCTACCTATACAGGCATATACTCAAAGTGCGGACACAGTGTTAAATGACACATGCAAATGTCCATTTAAATGCAACATAGTCCATATCCTGAGAAGTTAAATCAGGCATGGGGGGGTTTAATTATTAACATATTTTTTTATAATATGGACAAATTACATCTAGTGATGTTTTGATTGGAGGATTAATTGCAGAAAATCACTACATATGAAGAGGCTGCTTGTCAGAATTTAATATATTTTAGCAATGGATTCATGTTGATACACAGTGAATGGGTTTTGAATATGGCTTCTATGCCCTGAACGTAGAAAAGACTTGGTCACAGAGGGTAAATAAAGAAGGTCCCCTTGGTTATGTAAGAACTAGAGAGAAATATCTCACTTAAAGCTGGATTATAAAATCCTAGGCAAAGTACAGTATTAGCCAATAGCTTCACATCTGGAGTCAGAAATCAGGTGGGGGTAGAGGGAGCATTCATTAAAAATAGATCTGCAGAACAGCTAAGATGATTATTGGACCTGATTTGCAAGATTAGAGACATGCAACATTCTGTTGGTCCGTTTTTTTCTCCTGCAGCTGCACAAAAGACCTTTATCGCGGGAGGCAGGGAATGCTCAGACTTCTCCAGGGTTCAGACAGAAATTGATTGTGTGGCCAGAGTTCACTGAAGGGGAGAGAAAAGCAGTAATTGTAGTGCGGTGATGAAAGGGGTGTTCCATCTAGCTTACTCTCATCTGAATTTATGGCTTCTTCTCTTATATCCTTCTCCTTTGTGTAGTGATGTCTAAGGGTATGTCTACACTATGGAATAAGGTCGAATTTATAGAAGTCGGTTTTTTAGAAATCGGTTTTATATATTCGAGTGTGTGTGTCCCCACAGAAAATGCTCTAAGTGCATTAACTCGGCGGAGCGCTTCCACAGTACCGAGGCTAGAGTCGACTTCCGGAGTGTTGCACTGTGGGTAGCTATCCCACAGTTCCCGCAGTCTCCGCTGCCCATTGGAATTCTGGGTTGAGATCCCAATGCCTGATGGGGCTAAAACATTGTGGCGGGTGGTTCTGGGTTCATATCGTCAGCCCCCGTTCCCTCCCTCCCTCTGTGAAAGCAATGGCAGACAATCGTTTCGCGCCTTTTTTCCTGAGTTACCTGTGCAGACGCCATACCACGGCAAGCATGGAGCCTGCTCAGGTAACCGTCACCGTATGTCTCCTGGGTGCTGGCAGACGCGGTACGGCATTGCTACACAGTAGCAGCAACCCCTTGCCTTGTGGCAGCAGACGGTACAGTATGACTGGTAGCCGTCATCATCGTGTCCGACACGTGTCCTGGCCACGTCGGCTGGGAGCGCCTGGGCAGACATGGGCGCAGGGACTAAATTTGGAGTGACTTGACCAGGTCATTCTCTTTAGTCCTGCAGTCAGTCCTATTGAACTGTCTTATGGTGAGCAGGCAGGCGATACGGATTGCTAGCAGTCGTACTGTACCATCTTCTGCCGGGCAGGCAAGAGATGAGGATGGCTAGCAGTCGTATTGTACCATCTTCTGCCGAGCAGCCATGAGATGTGGATGGCATGCAGTCCTTCTGCACTGTCTGCTGCCAGCCAAAGATGTAAAAGATAGATGGAGTGGATTTAAACAAGAAATAGACCAGATTTGTTTTGTACTCATTTGCTTCCCCCCCCTCCCCTGTCTAGGGGACTCATTTCTCTAGGTCACACTGTAGTCACTCACAGAGAAGGTGCAGCGAGGTAAATCTAGCTATGTATCAATCAGAGGCCAGACTAACCTCCTTGTTCCAATAAGAACAATAACTTAGGTGCACCATTTCTTATTGGAACCCTCCGTGAAGTCCTGCCTGAAATACTCCTTGATGTAAAGACACCCCCTTTGTTGATTTTAGCTCCCTGAAGCCAACCCTGTAAGCCATGTCGTCAGTCGCCCCTACCTCCGTCAGAGCAACGGCAGACAATCGTTCCGTGCCTTTTTTCTGTGCAGACACCATACCAAGGCAAGCATGGAGGCCGCTCAGCTCACTTTGGCAATTAGGAGCACATTAAACACCACACTCATTATCCAGCAGTATATGCAGCACCAGAACCTGGCAAAGCAATACCGGGCGAGGAGGCGACGTCAGCGCGGTCACGTGAGTGATCAGGACATGGACACAGATTTCTCTGAAAGCATGGGCCCTGCCAATGCATGCATCATGGTGCTAATGGGGCAGGTTCATGCTGTGGAACGCCGATTCTGGGCTCGGGAAACAAGCACAGACTGGTGGGACCACATAGTGTTGCAGGTCTGGGACGATTCCCAGTGGCTGCGAAACTTTCGCATGCGTAAGGGCACTTTCATGGAACTTTGTGACTTGCTTTCCCCTGCCCTGAGGCGCATGAATACCAAGATGAGAGCAGCCCTCACAGCTGAGAAGCGAGTGGCGATAGCCCTGTGGAAGCTTGCAACGCCAGACAGCTACCGGTCAGTTGGGAATCAATTTGGAGTGGGCAAATCTACTGTTGGGGCTGCTGTGATGCAAGTAGCCCACGCAATCAAAGATCTGCTGATATCAAGGGTAGTGAGCCTGGGAAATGTGCAGGTCATAGTGGATGGCTTTGCTGCAATGGGATTCCCTAACTGTGGTGGGGCCATAGACGGAACCCATATCCCTATCTTGGCACCGGAGCACCAAGCCGCCGAGTACATAAACCGCAAGGGGTACTTTTCAATAGTGCTGCAAGCTCTGGTGGATCACAAGGGACGTTTCACCAACATCAACGTGGGATGGCCGGGAAAGGTACATGACGCTCAGATCTTCAGGAACTCTGGTCTGTTTCAATAGCTGCAGGAAGGGACTTTCTTCCCAGACCAGAAAATAACTGTTGGGGATGTTGAAATGCCTATATGCATCCTTGGGGTCCCAGCCTACCCCTTAATGCCATGGCTCATGAAGCCGTACACAGGCAGCCTGTACAGTAGTCAGGAGCTGTTCAACTACAGGCTGAGCAAGTGCAGAATGGTGGTAGAATGTGCATTTGGACGTTTAAAGGCGCGCTGGCGCAGTTTACTGACTCGCTTAGACCTCAGCGAAACCAATATTCCCACTGTTATTACTGCTTGCTGTGTGCTCCACAATATCTGTGAGAGTAAGGGGGAGACGTTTATGGCGGGGTGGGAGGTTGAGGCAAATCGCCTGGCTGCTGGTTACAGACACCAGGGCAGTTAGAAGAGCACAGGAGGGCGCGGTACGCATCAGAGAAGCTTTGAAAACCAGTTTCATGACTGTCCAGGCTACGGTGTGAACTTCTGTTTGTTTCTCCTTGATCAAACCCCCCGCCCCTTAGTTCACTCTACTTCCCTGTAAGCTAACCACCCTCCCCTCCTCCCTTCGATCACCGCTTGCAGAGGCAATAAAGTCATTGTTGCTTCACATTCATGCATTCTTTATTCATTCATCACACAAATAGGGGGATGACTACCAAGGTAGCCCAGGAGGGGTGGTGGAGGAGGAAGGAAAATGCCACACAGCACTTTAAAAGTTTACAACTTTAAAATTTATTGAATGACAGCCTTCTTTTTTTTTGGGCAATCCTCTGTGGCGGAGTGGCTGGTTGGCTGGTGGCCCCCCCACCGCGTTCTTGGGCGTCTGGGTGTGGAGGCTATGGAACTTGGGGAGGAGGGCAATTGGTTACACAGGGGCTGTAGTGGCAGTCTGTGCTCCAGCTGCCTTTGCTGCAGCTCAACCATACACTGGAGCATACTGGTTTGGTCCTCCAGCAGCCTCAGCATTGAATCCTGCCTCCTCTCATCACGCTGCCACCACATTTGAGCTTCAGCCCTGTCTTCAGCCCGCCACTTACTCTCTTCAGCCCGCCACCTCTCCTCCCGGTCATTTTGTGCTTTCCTGCACTCTGACATTATTTGCCTCCACGCATTCGTCTGTGCTTTGTCAGTGCGGGAGGACAGCATGAGCTCGGAGAACATTTCATCGCGAGTGCGTTTTTTTTTCTTTCTAAGCTTCACTAGCCTCTGGGAAGGAGAAGATCCTGTGATCATTGAAACACATGCAGCTGGTGGAGAAAAAAAAAGGGATAGCGGTATTTAAAAAGACACATTTTATAAAACAGTGGTTACACTCTTTCAGGGTAAACCTTGCTGTTAACATTACATACATAGCACATGTGCTTTCGTTACAAGGTTGCATTTTGCCTCCCCCCACCGCATGGCTACCCCCTCAACCTCCTCCCTCCCCGTGGCTAACAGCGGGGAACATTTCTGTTTAGCCACAGGCAAACAGCCCAGCAGGAACGGGCTCCTCTGAGTGTCCCCTGAAGAAAAGCACTCTATTTCAACCAGGTGACCATGAATTATATCTCACTCTCCTGAGGATAACACAGAGAGAGAAAGAACGAATGTTGTTTGAACGCCAGCAAACATACACTGCAATGCTTTGTTGTTCAATGATTCCCGAGTACATGTTACTGGCCTGGAGTGGTAAAGTGTCCTACCATGAAGGACGCAATAAGGCTGCCCTCCCCAGAAACCTTTTGCAAAGGCTTTGGGAGTACATCCAGGAGAGCCGCGAATGCCAGGGCAAAGTAATCCTTTCACATGCTTGCTTTTAAACCATAGTATTTTAAAAGATACACTCACCGGAGGTCCCTTCTCCGCCTGCCGGGTCCAGGAAGCAGCCTTGGGTGGGTTCAGGGGGTACCGGCTCCAGGTCCAGGGTGAGAAACAGTTCCTGGCTGTCGGGAAAACCGGTTTCTCCGCTTGCTTGCTGTGAGCTATGTACAACCTCATCATCACCATCATCATCATCTTCTTCGTCCCCAAAACCTGCTTCCGTGTTGCCTCCATCTCCATTGAAGGAGTCAAATAACACGGCTGGGGTAGTGGTGGCTGAACCCCCTAAAATGGCATGCAGCTCATCATAGAAGCGGCATGTTTGGGTCTCTGACCCGGAGCGGCCGTTCGCCTCTCTGGTTTTCTGGTAGGCTTGCCTCAGCTCCTTCAGTTTCACGCGGCACTGCTTTGGGTCCCTGTTATGGCCTCTGTCCTTCATGCCCTGGGTGATTTTGACAAAGGTTTTGGCATTTCGAAAACTGGAACGGAGTTCTGATAGCACGGATTCCTCTCCCCAAACAGCGATCAGATCCCGTACCTCCCGTTCGGTCCATGCTGGAGCTCTTTTGCGATTCTGGGACTCCATCATGGTCACCTCTGCTGATGAGCTGTGCATGGTCACCTGCAGCTTGCCACGCTGGCCAAACAGGAAATGAGATTCAAAAGTTCACGGTTCTTTTCCTGTCTACCTGGCCAGTGCATCTGAGTTGAGAGTGCTGTCCAGAGCGGTCACAATGGAGCACTCTAGGATAGCTCCCGGAGGCCAAACCGTCAAATTGTGTCCACAGTACCCCAAATTCCAGCCGGCAAGGCCGATTTAAGTGCTAATCCACTTGTCAGAGGTGGAGTAAGGAAATCGATTTTAAGAGCCCTTTAAGTCGAAATAAAGGGCTTCATCGTGTGGACGGGTGCAGGTTTACATCGATTTAACACTGCTAAATTCGACCTAAAGTCCTAGTGTAGACATAGGCTAAGCCATAGCTGGGCACAGAATTGATCCCTCAGAGATTTATGTATCTCACATGGTACAGATGTAAATTATTAATATGATCTTCCTACCTTATGCTCTGAGCCTCTTCCCCTTTGTGTCTAGAGATTTACAAAGTTTGTTGAAATTACAGAAGTAATAGAAAGATTGTAGGTCTTTTTACCTGCCAGGAACAGTAACTGAGGAAAGAGCTACATATTATCCAGAGATTTCTGGGCAAATTGGGCTGAGTAAAACCAGTGGCTAAATTTCATAGGCCAGAATTAAAGATCTCAACATGAAAACCTCTCAGTAAAAGAGCTGGCTGATTAACGGGAAGAAAAGTGAACATAATTGTAAAATCCAACTCAAGGTTCAAACTGGTGGGATTAATTTATCTTTGTTCATTATCTCTGCACATTCAGACGTGCATTTCTTCTGCACAATTGTTTGTGGAGCTACTGTTATTTGTAGGAAAACCCATAATTGAGAGTGAACATTGATATTCACTAGTTGCTGGATAAATGGAAGTTTTATTCATCCAATCAAGGAACAGAAACAATTTTCTGTCAGAGAACAGAATACCATGTGTCGTATGTGACTAATCTCACATAATGAATAATCATAGTGATTTATTTCCACACAATCCAGAGGCTGTAATTTACTCAGACAAATGACATGACAAACAATTAGGAATAACAAACACATTCAGGAAAGCAGCAATCAGTTCTTGCAAACAGGAAAAAGGGTTACATTAATCAAAGAAATGGTTACAGATTGTTTGTTCACTTCTGCCTAATTCTAATGGTTGAGAGAATACCCGACTTCTTGTCGAGCCATTCTAATTAAGGGCAAAGTGAAGATGCAGCCCAACCACGTGTATACAGAGAACTCATGGACCATTACTTTAACTGCACATGCTAGGACTGACTATAGACCTACTACGTTAGAAATGCAGATTCATGCAATGACTTAATTATTGTTGCACGGGGTAGTTTGCCACCGGATAACTACACAGATACAGCTTTAACTGTGGTTGGCTGTTAGTCCGTGTTGACAGTTGTCCAAACCATCTCTGCACATACTTGAGTATCAAAAATGCACTTTTCTCTCTGTACTTTGAGGGTAAGTATCTATGATTTGGAAACAGCATTTAAGGAAATGTTGCTATACAAGTGCTTGCTCGTGACAGATTACTGTAGTTCGGGACAAACAGAGGTTAAACATTTTTTGATTCCCCGAAGTAGGTGGATGAGAATGAGTTCCACATCTCAGCTAGTCACCAACAAAAAAACAAACAAAAGCTCACAAACCCAATTATTGAGACTCTTACATGCAGCAACATTTCCTACAGCTAATCGCTATCTCAGCATGCAATTTGGAAGGAATCTAGTTCAGTGCTTCCCCTGTAAATAATAAAATACACTGGATCTGTGGGAATTAAGTCAGGCAGTGAGGTCATCTGCACAAATTCAGGCCTCTCTTCATCTAGAGAGCTTGCATTTTGGAAACGTGTCATCATTATATAATATTCTTCAGTCCATGTTCGGCGTCGGCTCTGTTGCATCAGGCTTTTTCTCATTACTCTAATAATCTGCATCTCCAGCCTCTCACAGTTTATCTGAAATATGTAAATAGGCAAAAACAAATCAAGCCTGTATCTTATAAACCCATCATCATTGCTTGTGAAGATATAACGAATAGAGGTTGCCTTATCTAAGTGCAGTTTGTTTCTTATCTCCAGGAATATTAATGCTTTCTTTCCCATTATCTAATTCAGCATAATGGAAGGGATTTATTAGAGATTAAGAAGGGGGGCAGTTTAGGATGAATTTGTGGTCTTCAGACTTGATCCTGATGCCAGGGAAGTCAATGGGAGTTTTACCATCAACTTCAATGAGAGCAGGAGCTCATTGTCTTAGAAATTAAAAATAAATCGGAAAAAGGGTCATATATTATCCTAGAGCGAAAGAGTCTCAGGAGAAGGGAGAAATGAGCAGTGGAATTTCAGACTCCTTGCTGCATAGCTGGAGGGGCACATTTGTCCCATGAATCACTGCTCTCAGGCCTTGATCCTTGAAGGCACTCAGCAAAACTAATACCACCTGATTTTCAGCAGCCCAGCCTGGGGCAGAAATGGAAGGAAAGGCAGAGGTGGCTTTAAGGCGACTTTGGCTTTGCTGTATTATGGGGTCTGACAAGAGCACAGTGTAAATGACACTCTGCTTCCCAGAGGCCTCATGGGCATTGAGAAGCAGAGACTAGCCACAGTGTACCCTGGCCATGTCCTCAACACGCCCCCGTCTGCCTCCTTGAGAAGGGGTCTGCTTCACATGGGCACGCCCTAGTGGTCAGATGAGGGCAAGACAGGCGCTTGCCTGTCTTGGCGCCCCCTGCTTATAGCTGCCCCAGTGCTGCAGCGGTCTGTCCCCTTCTGTGGCTCAGCCCTCCAGCTGGGCCAAAAGCTATGTCCACTCCTGCCAGGGTATGTCACATTCTGCTGCCCAGCAAGGGGCTTCAGGCTTCACCTGGCCAAAGTCCCAGAGTCAGGATTTTCTAAGATATGGGGTCTTCCTAGTCCTGAGTGTCTAGTATCAGACTTTTTGCCTCCAGCCCCAACAGGGGGTGAGTAGGGGAACCCAGGCCCACCTTTTCCCCTGGGTTCTATTCAGGGCCCAAAGGTAGGTAGCGGAGTCCTGTCCCCTGGAGCGCTACGCGACTGCCTCCCTACATCTCTGCTGACCAGCCTCCCCACTCAAGAGGAAACGGCAAAGACATATAAACAAAATAAATGAGCTCTCTAACCTTGCAGATGTCCAGAGTCCTGTTCCCCCAGCAGGTCGGACAGACCAGCAATAGTCAGGGGTCCCGGCAGCTGGGCCTCCCACAGGGCTCCTTCTGCAGAGCTTTGGTCTGCTCCCCTCCAGTAACTATGCTGCACCCCGGTTAAGCTCCTCCTCCAGCCTGTGCATGCCTTGCGGCGTGGAGCTGCTTGGGCCCAGAGCAGCTCCTTAACCCCGTCCTCTCCTGTGTGGGGTTTGTACACTCACAACACTCCTATATTGTGGCTGGGAGTAGGGCTGCTGAAAATCCCTGATATTAGCTCTACCCTAGCTAGGGAGGCCCCCTGTACACAGAAAGCCTCCTCAGTTGTCCATTTCCACATCATGAGCAGCATAAAGTGGCATATGTCTACACTGCAGCTGGGAGTGTGGCTCCCAGCCCAAGTAGACAGACTCACTCTAGCCTGAGCCGGGCTAGTGGGCTAAAAAATAGCAGTGTGGACATTATAGCTCTGGTGGCGACTCAGGCTAACCACCCAAGCTCAGACTTGGGGAAATAGGTGGGCTTGAGAGCCCAAGCTGTCTCCTAGGCCTCAACATGCTAACTTGAGCTGAGCTAGTGCAAGACTGTCTGCCCAGGATGGGAGACTCACTTTCAGCTGCAGTGTAGACACACCTTCAGGTAAATCCCTGGAGACAGAGGGTACAAGGCACTTCTGGGAATCACACAGCACCTTGCAAAGTCAAGCCCTACATGAGTATAAGGAAATAATAGGTAAGGCCGTTTGCAGTATCCTTTCTTCACAATAGCTGATCCTAGTAACCAGTTTGATCTATATAACAATACAGTTTGATCACATTTAACCCAGATTGGGTTAGCTGAAGTTATTCAGTCATGTGTCATGGAATGAAGATGGTTCTTGTTTTCTAAAGATTCCAGTTGTCTAAGAAACAGTTTGAACATAACTCCTTGTGCTCTACATTGAGAAATGAGATATGAACTTCTTACCTCTACTAATTAATTAGCTAATTAAATAAAGTGCTCTGTAAAAAGAAAAGGGCCAATTATTATTATCAAGATTCTGTGGTCTGTGTTATCCAGTGCTAATAACAGGTAGTTAAGACAAAAGGTGGCTGGCAGTGGCTGAGAATGTGCGTAAAGTTTTTTTTTTTTTTTTTTCATGATGTCTAGTTTCTACCTGGAGAATCTGTAATTGATATTTGTATTAGCAGTTGCATCTTGGTATGGCTGAAACTGTGCTGTCCTGGGATTAGAATTAGGAATTATATAGTGTTTATACAAGTGTCATTTCTGATATGTCTGAGCCATCTGATCTTATTATGAGAGCAAGAGGTAGCGTATGGTCATAATTGTTCATTATGGTTTTAAATAACAGCAACCAGGTTGGGAACTTGACATTGACTGATCTATAGTGAGAACTGAAACAAGACCCTTACATTTCACACTCACGCAAAAGGAGCAGAGACCGTTTGAGGGATGGTAATGCAGTATAAAATGTATTAAGGATTGGATCTATGTCACAGAGGAACAGTATTTGCAAAATTCTCCTTTCTGGATTTGCTTTCTAGTGTTTGAAAAGATGAAACGACTAAGAGTGTGATACAAAATGCATTGAAGTCAACAGGACTGCACTGCCTTCAGTGGCTTTTGGAGACAGTTCTATGAATTAGGTGTGATTTGTGAGCCGGAAACATCTATATTCCAAATCACCAAGGATTTGGGGCTTAAAACCACGTGCAAGTGGCAAAGCTCATGACCATATTGAAGCATATCAGAGCTCATGAGAACCAGGCCATGTGGGCCCTAGATCATCTCAGTCATATTGTTTTTTATGATAAACAAACCTAGGGGAAAATATTCCTGAACAATATACTATAGCTGTGACATCTGTGCTGTTCAGTTATCTAAGTTCACAATGCCGGCCTGTGTATTTCATGAAAATGCAAGGTTGCAGTAATTCTCTGGACAGCTAAATCCAGACAATAATCTCATAATCCTAGTTACATTTACTAGTTTCCTCTTCTAATCATGCTGGAATCAGCATGAATTCTCCCAAATGTTAATGAAAAGTGGGAAGCCTGCACACACTGGAGCCTCTGGAACTAAAAATCCACATTTCCAGCCATTGATAACTAGTGCCCTGCTTCTGGTTTAATATTGCCATATTATTTGTAGGTTTGACTTCCAGACTTCACTCTTTCTTGGGCTGGAATATCTGGGGACTTGAAATGTACAAGAAAGTGCTTTGCTCATGAAAGCAAGGAAGCGGTCTCCTGTGGAAATCTGTAAATATGTGTCATTATAGCACACTCCTGCTCAACTCTCTCCCCACCTGCTTACCAAATCTCCTCTTATATCGCTTTCCATCTCCTCTTCTCTGCCAATGAGGGCAATTTTGTCTGCTTCTTCCACAGCCATTGTTTTTCGGTTCCCCATGCCACCTCTAATGCATGGAATAACTTCCTGGACATGGTCTTGTGAGGCTGCCAGCCTGTCCATATTGAAATCCCTCCTCAGGAACTACATCTCCCATGATACCTACAGAAAATGGGTCAGGAAGACATTCCTAGGTGTACATTTGTATTGCAGTAGCCCCTAGGAGCCCCAATTATATAAAATTTGCTTTCATGTAATCTGTATGTGTAACTTTAGCGCCATGCTCTCTAAACCCCAAGGGGTTACATATGTGTAATCCATGCTTGCTTGGTGTGGCGCTCTGTCTCCCTCTAGTGGCGCCTTGCCCAGCTAGAGATTAATGAGTGTGTTACAGCTTTAGCTAAGAGTCATGTGGCTTTTAGCTCATGCAGTAGGGGCTCAGCCACTAAGCTTCAGAAGTCCCAGGTTTGATCTCACCCGCCAATGACCAGGGGTTACGTGTGCACAAACCTTTACTATATAACCACTGAATCTTATTGTTGTAGCCCCTGTCCTTCCTCCTCCATGACTCAGAAATGTAGGGCTGGACGGGACCTTGAGAAGTCACCAATTCCAACCCCCTGCGCTGTGGCAGGACCAAGGAAACCTAGACCATCCCTGACAGGCATTTGTCCAACCTATTTGTAAATTGATGGATATTCCCAACCTCCCTTGCAAGCCTATTCCAGAGCTTAACTACCCTTATAACCTCTGTCCATTGTTTTGTTTACTTCCTTCACTGCATCATACCCGGAATTATACTATATTATCTTTGAGACTGAGACTGTGTCTTTCCGAGGGGGGTACCTAGCACACCTGTAGGTGCTGTGAAGTACTAAATATTATTAAAGTGAATAGTCTTATATCCCCCCTTCAAATAGCAGCATTGCCTGCCAGCATGCTTACTATGTGTACCTACATTCAGATGCTGCTGAGCAAGGAATGAATAATTTGGTACCCATAGAGTTGGTCCTTGTGCTAGGAGAAACCTAGTAGACTTCTTGGAGGGCCCGGCAATTCCACTTAGAATGTGTGCTATGATCTGCTAATAAAGATTCCTTCAGGAGATCCGCTGCATGATACATCTGTAAACAAAAATGTGGTACAAGATCTGACATTTGGCGTCACTAGAGTAAAATGTGCTTTCTCCTTTGGGGTTGCTTTGCTCTCAGCTGATTGGCTTATTTTTTGAAGTGGGAGGAGCGGAAGAGGCAGATTTGGGGTCATCTCATGATGTTAGAAAGCATTGGAGGCAGGTAGCAGTAATCAGCAAGGTAGCAGAGGTCACAGGAACCTGGCGTGTTGGTTCTGTAGCCTTTTGAGATATGGAGAGAAGGGGGGGGAGATGGCAACAAACAGAGGCAGCACAAGTCTGGAAATGCTGTCAGAAGCTCTAAGGAAAAGGCTAGGGTTAGGGCGAGAGGTTTTCCTAGAACTCAGAATCTCAGGTCACAGTGAGTTTGTGAGGTCTGCTGGAACTGGAACATCTTCCCAGGTCTGTGAATGTTCACAGTCCTGTACTGAGCTTGTTTGTACGTCAAACCCAGAACCGGGGCCACCTCTAGATGTTACATTCAAATCTAGTCCAGTAATGACTAAAAGTCATTATCATCTGATCAATAGTTCAGTGCCCTAAGTGAAATGAATTGCTTATGACCAGGCAATTCCTAGGGGTTGGGACCGCTCACGAGAATAAACTCTGGCAGCCTCAGTAAAGAAAATCATAATTAAATGGGCACAAGGACTGAAGTAGTCTCTCCACCGTGGCTCAGCTCATCCGTGGCTAAGGTGTAAGAGTGGTATAGTCTGGCTTGCATCACCACTTTGCTGCACTTGCAGTGTGGCCAGAGAGTCTCCATTCCTAATGCTTTCAGATCTGATCTCTTGCGGGAGCATTAATTTTCCTTGTGCAGCACTGTATTTGGTTCAGCTGCGGACACTGCAGGGAATGTGTCAGTGTTCAAAAATGAGTCTGAATGAAGGAAAGAAGTGTTTACCCTTTGACTAATCTCCTCCTGATTTGTTTCTCATCTTGGAAAGCTTGTGGTTAATTTGTAATCTTAGGTAAAGTACCATGTGTGAAGTAATTTGTCTTTCTTCTAATCTGAAATGAGAACCTTAAATCAGGCCTCAGTTTCAACACACTACAGTCGTTTCTCTCAATAGTCTCAGCACTGCAGCTTTCTTTTGTTCTTCCCTATTGACTTCCTGTATCTGTGGTAGATTCCTGGCAAGGAAAAAAAATGCATAGAAAAAAATAATTCTATCAATCCAATTTGTGAATTATAACTGTAAACTTTAATCACATTTCTCTTTCTCCAGAATTGGGGAATTTTAAGAGAGTCCCATTATCAATAATTAATTAAATCAAGTGTGACAGAAATGCTGGATGAAATCCTGGCTCCATTGACTTCAGTGGGGCCAGAATTTCACTTGCTGTGTTTTGGAGTCTCATGATCGTTATATTATTTATTATTTGCATTATGGTAGTGCCTGGAAGCCATAGCAAAGGATCAGGCCTCATGGTGCTTGGTGCTGCCCAGGCATGTAATAAAGACGGAAAGCTCACAATCAAATGACAAACAGGATGCAACAGGTGCATGAAACAGACAGACCGGATGCAGGTAGGTTGGAAGGAAGAGGGAACAATAAAGCTAACAGAGTTTGGCATAAAAATAAACAAACTTTAGTAGAAAACTTATCACAATTCCTCTGTCTCCCTATACTTTGGGTCAATTTTTCAAAAGTGCCTGACTTTCAATGGGATTCCTAAATGACTTAGAGTCAGATTTACAAAAGTATTTTGGTGCCTAAAGATACAGATAGACAGGCACCTAGTGGGATTTTCAGCAGTGCCTAAGCAGGATGGGTGCCTAACTCCCATTTAAAATCAATGGGAGTTAGGCATGTAACCTGTTATAAATCTCAGTTGGCACCTATCTGTAGGTGCCCAAATACCTTTGAAAATCTGGCCCAAAGTTCCTTTTGAAAATTTTACATTGTGTCCATAGTATTTTATTGCACAGCAGTTGCTATACTGCTGTTTATCACTGTACATGCCAGTAAAGAGGATAGATCGTGCAATATCAAGGAGTGAGAGCTAGAAATTAAACCTCAGAATATAAAATATGGATGGGGAAGAATCAAACTATCAAGCACCAACTGGATTCAGTTGGGTACCAAAATCTGAGACAGATTTTCAGTTGGCCACAAACCAACCTTTGAGGTCTCACGTGCAAATGTAGTACAGACGTCTGTTCATAGATATGAGCTGTGCAAATGGATGCATCAGTTGCTTTAATTCTGCTGATATTATTGCAAAGGTTCCAAATAGTGGAGCTAGCATAAGAAGTACATTACAAGAGTATCAATGAGAACGACGCTCAAGTAAGAAGATACTGGGGATGACCCAGTAGTGAGTTAACTTTACATTTTGCTTGAGAAGATTTGGGGGCTAAGTCCCTCCAGCCCCCCGACCCCAAAAGGAGTTAAGACTGTAGGAGTGCCCAGTGGACACAGAGGACAGAGACTTCCTCCACTCCCAACCCCCAGGGAGACCCATGGCCACGTCAGGGTGCCAGTAAGGTCCACAAGGGGTCGCTACTCTAGCCACGCTATTACTGGGTGATAAAGGTGAACAGCTCTAAGATTCATAGATTCATAGATACTAAGGTCAGAAGGGAGCATTATGATCATCTAGTCTGACCTCCTGCACAACGCAGGCCACAGAATTTCACCCACCCACTCCTGCGAAAAACCTCTCACCTATTAGCAGAGAATCCTCCAGCAAGTGACCCGTGCCCCATGCTACAGAGGAAGGCGAAAAACCTCCAGGGCCTCTTCCAATCTGCCCTGGAGGAAAATTCCTTCCCGACCCCAAATATGGCGATCAGCTAAACCCTGAGCATATGGGCAAGATTCACCAGCCAGATACTGCAGAAAATTCTTTCCTGTGTAACTCAGATCCCACCCCATCTAACATCCCATCACAGGCCATTGGGCCTATTTACCATGAATATTTAATTACCAAAACCATGTTATCCATTCATACCATCTCCTCCATAAACTTATCGAGTTTAATCTTAAAGCCAGATAGATCTTTTGCCCCCACTGCTTCCCTTGGAAGGCTATTCCAGAACTTCACTTGTATGACATACTGTAGCTGCTGCTGCTTCACAAATAACATGCATTTGTATGTATACCTTCTCTGTAAGCTTGTCTCTTTCACCAACAGAACTTGGTCTAATAAAAGATATTACCTCACCCACCTTGTCTTTCTAAGTTTTCAACATGCATTTACTGTCCTACTGACAGATCGGTGTATTTACAATGGCAGCAGGGTTTTGTTGCGACTTTCATCATGGTGTGATTTTTCCCCTTTCTGTATCACATACACCGCGCACAAATTCATTTCTCTCTCTCCCCCTTGGCAGTCCCTGCTCTAGTGTAGTTCAGCTAGAAGACAGCATGAGGGCAGTAGCTACAAATCATTGTGCAGTTCTGCATGAACAGGAGATGGCTGAAGAGTCAGACTTGAAAGTGACACATTTTCAGGTTCCTTTGGTTTCACTCTGCTCTGAGCTGTTAAGATCTTGCTTTAAAATTGAGGTATCAGCAGGCATGACCTCCCCGAGAACTATAGCCTGTTAGTATCAGAAGCAGACTTATTAGTGGGGATTCACATGGGATTTTAGGCTAATATGACAGATACCAGATACAGCAGGTTTGGTTCCTGGATTCTCAATTTGCACTCACTACAGGAATGCGTAGAAATAGATCTAGAGCTATGTTTGTTTTTCTCTCCCAGCTGTGCTTTTTAATTGGATAGTTTTCTATTTTGTCAGTTCAGTTTGGTACAGTTCTCATTGGGAAGCAAAAAAGATTCTACTTGGGTCATCACCACAGCAGAGATGCATTTTGTTGTTGTTCTGGGCATCTTTTGGCTTGGAGCCATCAACTGTTCTCATGTTGTCTTTGGAGCAGCCAGGCAGTCAGGATGTTTGGTGGTCTCATTTCCTTGATGGAGGAAGATGTGAAAAGGGAAAAGCTGGGGCAGATTAGTTTGAGTGGTTGGAGTTTTGGGCTACCGCATCAATAAGGAAATAGGATGGCCTGCGTTGTCCTCCACGTGGTCATAACACTCGCCACTCTGCATTAAAACAATGACTGTAATCAAGTCTCATGCTTCTGGGCTTCAGCCCGGCATCTGCAGGGGACAGGAAGGAATATTTTTGCCTGATGCACAATTGGTTGTATCTTGTGGGAATTTCTTATCCTCCTGTGAAGCATCAGAGATGGGCACTGGCGGGAGATGGGACACAGGACAGGCTGGACCAGTGCTCTGAGGCGGTACAGAGAATCTACTTTCTTAGGTGCCTGGCTGCTATGTCTTGTTCACATGCTCTGGGTCAAACTGATGGCCAAATTTGGGCTTTGGAAGGAATTTTCTTCTATGTCACACTGGCAGGGCCCTTGGGGGGGTCTTTGCTTTTCTCTGCAGCATGGGTCATGGGTCGACTGCTAGGATCACCTGGGCATATTTCACCTAACCACTTTCCTGCCATTGCAGGGGCTTCACACATTTGTCACAAAAGTTTAGTCTCCTGAGAACTGAAATGGTGAATTTTTTAGTCTGAGGGCTTGTCTACACGGGGACACTCAGGCATCTTTACACTACACAATGTAAACAAAAATCAGAGTAATTCCACAATACTATGGTGTCAACCACTTAAAAGTAATTATATACATACTGGCACTTGCCATTCACTATCACTTTCTTCCTCAGTATGTGAACACACACATCTGAGTTGAGGATTTAAGGCAAAACATAATTTAGACCAATGAACTAATAGAGTAACATACATTGCAATAGCTGTTCATTAGGGGTCTAAACAGACACAACTCCCATTGACATCTAGCCCTGTCCCTTAATGTAGAAAGCCAGCCCTAGCTGTATAAATGTTATTGACAATGTTTTTGGCATGTCACTTCCCATCTTAGAAGAACCCATAGTTTGATAGTCCAATCTTCAGCTGGTGTAATCGATGTATCTTCATTGAGATTGATGTACAACAAAGACCCAAGGGCTGGAAGTCAAAGTATAAGAAGATCTAGGTGAAGCTAGACAAATTCACACTGGAAATAAGGTGTACATTTTTAATAGAGAGAGTAATGAACCACGGAACCATTTACCAAGAGTTGTGGTAGATTCTCCATCACTGGCAATTTTTAAATGAGGATGGGATGTTTTTTCTAAAAGACACGCTCTAGTTCAAACAGGAATTATTTCAGGGAAGTTCTATGGCCTGTATTATGCAGAAGGTCACACCGGTCACTTCTGGCCTTAGACGGTCTTCCATCAGTGAAGACAGTGAGAGGAGAAAGAGTTTCATAATGGTTGCCCCTTAAATGTGATACACTTAGCAGCTGACAATCTGTGTTGCCGTTAGCGGCTGTCTATGTTGACTATACCAAAAAGCTGGTTGTGAGAGCCTGTGGCAGCCAAGAAAACTGCTGATCTATACATTCTATCCTTAAGGTCATGCAAATGATGGCTAAAAGATAGCCTTTGAACTGACACAAGAACTGAATCAGAACACATGATGGTCATGTATAGGGTTGGGAAGGAATTTTCCCCCAAGTTAGACTGGCAATGACCTTGGGGATTTGTTTGCTATCCTCTACAGCATGGAGGTGTGGGTCACTTGCAAGGATTATCGGGGTATATCTCCCTGCCATTGTGGGGAGCACCTCAAGCACTGGTGCACCTGGGTCCCTCCTATAGCACATAATAGTCTTAGTCTCCCATGGGCTGTAATACTTTGATCTACTTTTGGTTGTTGGGTTTAGTGTGCGGGTGCTGGCTGGTGTTGCTGGAACAGAAGATCAGACTAGATGATCTGGTAGTCCCTTCTGCCCTTAAACTCTATGACTCCATAACCACGTGAAAGTGAGTAAAGCCAGCGTTCAGACAAGGATGGATATTTTGAGTAGGAGGGTAAGATGAAATCACCTGCATCCATTCTCAGCACCATGTTAACTCATTGGGGTGACATCTACACAATCATCCCATTCAGATGTCTTGTATGAACACTCAACTAAAACATCCCTAGCACATATGGTCCAGGTACAATTTCTATAGCACTGTTTCTGTACAGCACTGCTGGCAGGGCTAGCTTCTCCAACCAGAGTGGGTCGGCGATGGGTGAGAGCAGAAGCATTGACAGCATTATTGACAGCAAATTGTCTCACAGTCCCAGCTGGAATTCTAGCCAAATTAACCAGAATTCCTCCAATGGCTACTGCTTCACAGCTGACCTTCCATCCTACCACTGCTCTGTGAACCTGCCCCAAAGCCACTCTATGGGCCAAAGAGGTAATGATGGTTCCCCAGGTTTGTAACATCAGAGTCTGTGTCTGGATATTAGGAATCTTTTCAAAAGATTTAGATTGTAAGGCTCATAGGTTAAAGTGGCCTTTCAAAGAGAAGCTCATGTTTATTCCAACATTTTCTGAGCCTTGAAATCAGTTGAATAAGTTTAAAAAAAAGATGTTTTTTTCAAATTAAATCAACAACAATAGAACCAAAACATGGCTAACAAAATTGCAGTCAGATTCTCAGCTGAGTTTAAAAGAAAAGGAAATAAGTTTTAGATACGAATTAGATATGTTCTTCAAAGGCTATTAGCTGAAATAGTCAGGGATGTAACCTCATGCTCTGGATATCCCTAAACCTCTGACTTTCAGAAGCTGGGACTAGATAACAGGGTATGGATCACTTGATAATTGTTCTGTTCTGTTCATTCCTTCTGAAGCATCTGGTACTGGCCACTGTGGAAGACAGGATACTGCACTAGATGGACCATTGGTCTGACCCAGTATGGCCGTTCTTAGGAGAGGTCATGACATTTGCAGATGACACTGAGAGCAGCATTACAAATAGATGAAATGCATGTCATCTATTTTTCTGAAAGGCTTTTACGTTAAAGACATTAGAATGCCTTTTGGATTATTACCATTGAGGAGATTAACAGAGTATCATACATTTATGTTGGTGTAATTCATCTTTCACCGTACTTGATATGACTGAAGCAATGGAGAATGTCAACTACAATTTAAGGTAGGGGAAAGGTTGGGTTATAAAATATAAGACGCTATCAAATAAGAAAGCAAAAAAGACCTTGAAGATTAGAAATCTGGAGTTCCTGGCTTCTAGTTTATTACTTGGATGACTAGACCGGAAAACTGGCTTGATCTACAGAACAAAATGTAGTGGTTTTGCTTCTCCAGGATTCTTGCAATTACATTTGAGATTAAACACATCCCACATTGAAATCAAAACTCAGTCAAAATGTTAGTTTAATCTCAAAATGGCAAGTTCCCCGTGGTTTTATATGAAATCATGAACCAACTGGCTTGGTCAAAAGTAGTCTTCTCCACAAACCTATAGGTCCTTTTAAAACCAGGCCTGTTTATGAGTTTGTACAAAAACCACAAAGGAGGTGAATTTCATTGGGTTTAGGGATTTGCTGTGACCATTCCATATGGCTCCAGCTTCCACTGCAAAGAATGTAGCTGATTTGTGAAATGAGAATATGTGCTATGGAAGGCACCAGCAGGGGATAAACATGTAGCTAGAAGCAAGCTTGGGGTGTAGCATTCAGATCTTGATACACACTTCCCAATTTGAACGTGTTTGATCTGGGATTTTGGTTCAGTCCATTACCACATTTGAATTCTTCCAAGTTCGGCATTTACTCAGACCTGGGATTCAAGCCCAGCTGTATATAGAATACCAAGGTATTATGATTTTACTCTCACAATTGTGGTATAATCATCTACTTTAAACAGAGTTGAATGTATGGAGTTATAATTCTTGGTAAAATGGGCATGTCATCTCACTTTGATAGCCCTGTATGGAGAGATTCACATGAAATGCTCTTAGGTATTTTAATCCTGACTCCATTAAAACTGCAGGAAATGAATAACCCAAATTGCAAAGTCAAAGAACCGTATTTGTATGTGATCTAACCATAGCTGCCACTTGAAGAAAGGGACCAAAACCAAAACACTCTCATTCAAAATATATAACAAGCAAATGTTTCCTTCCACAGCCTCTCTATTTTCTTTATTACTTAATTAAGTAATTGCACAGGCTGTCATTACAGACTGAAAAATCTGGGTATGTTTATGGAACAGGCAAAAGATTAAAAACTTCAGCCAGCTGTCTTATATCTTGCACTAATAAAGGAATGATAAAATGACCTGGAAATGTATTTTCACCTGCCAACCTGTGATACACAGACAGATCTCAGTGCAGATTCTTGTCTCAGTGACTCTTATGTAAGCTGGGGTAGCACCTTTAAAGTGAATGGAGATGAACCAATGTAAATGAGATCAGAATCAGTCCCGCAGAGTGTTGTGGAAATCCAAAATCCAATTCATGATCTGCATTCATTAGGGAATCATTTTAAAGTTTCAAAACAGTTGGGTGTATTTTCTTTCTTTAATGACAACTTCAGAGATAGCTTCAGAAGGGAGAGAAAGAAAAGAGGGAGGCATGTTGTTCCCTGGGTTCTAAATGTGTTCAGGATGTGAATTTATACCTCGGGATCATTGCTTAAAGGGCCTAATCTTGGTCCCACTGAACCCATTGGCATTTCTCCTTCCTACTGATTTCCGAGGAAGCAGGAACAGACCAAAGTTGAGCTGTGAGCAGAAATTGAGCATAAAGCGCCACAGAACATAAAAACCCAAACAAGTTTTTTTAATCACCTACCCCACTCATGTGCTTCTCTTTAGTTCAGCTCTAACCTGTGGTGCTACAGAAGTACCCAAATATTTGTCTTCTCACTTTGAGTAATGCCTGGGATACCAACGTTCACATTTGTTTCTCTATGCCATTGGCTGTTTGGAAATGCTTTGCATTTGTTCACTGGAAACTTAGACAGGGAGCTCAAGCAAACTGACTAAATTCCTTTTCCAGTTCAAGTTCAGACTAAGATCCTTTCCCGGTCAGCTATTCCAAACAGGACAATCAGTCACACTCCATTTTATAGGCTAAATGGTATTTCTAAACTTTTCACCTCTCTGTTAGGTCTCACAAGTCTTTATTTAACATGCAGCATGGCTTCCAGGAGAGGGAGCTACAATCAAATCCAAAGTCTATAATGGGGCGGATGATCTTGGGGAAAAGCGTGTTTGCAAAAATCATTGCAGAACGATTATTGTTAGCTCAATGCTACAGTTCCAGGCAGAATGATCAGTTTGTATTTGCAGCATCAATTAAAGTAGTGTCCTTTTTAGTGAAATTGTTCAACATGTATTCCTTGTTTTAAATATATTCGCTACCTAAACTGCCAAAGGTGTTTGAACACAGAACTCAAGTGAAATGAATGATGTATTTTACGTGTTATCCACGAGAGTGCATTGCTTTAAACTGACAATCATTAAAATACTCTTCTTTCTCCCCTCTCCTCTGGCTACCAAACCTCTTTCTACTACCATCTTTCTTTGCTGTTGTCATGGGAAAGGAAGAGTGAACTTTACATTTTCTTCCGAAGATCTGTGCTTATTTTAATATCCCATGGAAGTGAGTTCCCCGTGCTCGTTCAGCTGTTCAGAATGCTGTCTCTCATGAATTTCACCCTTGTGATTGACAGATCAGTAGTTCCAAGGAATGTCACTGTTGAGGGAGATCACTGTTACAGAGAAGAGGCAATCTCTTGGGTCATTTCCATGGAGGGCTTTGAAGATTCAGATGGAAACTTTGAATCTGACCTGGTATTCTGTGAGGAGGCAGTGTAATGAGCTAGTGATGTGCTCTTGGTAGGCTGTGTTGCTAAGATATATAGACACATTATGGACCATATCAAGCATCTTTTAAGACCATCATTTCATTCCTAGATACAATGATCTACCATAATGCAGCATACTGACATGGTCAGAAGGAGGTGCAGTCCCCTGGCCACCAAAATTTAGCAGTGGACTTGGTTTCTCATGCTATTTCTGTTGCTGAAAGGAGTGAAAATTCATTCTTACTCTGTCACTGGAAGGTCATAGAATCATAGAATATCAGGGTTGGAAGGGACCTCAGGAGGTCATCTAGTCCAACCCCCTGCTCAAAGCAGGACCAATCCCCAACTAAATCATCCCAGCCAGGGCTTTGTCAAGATATTTGTCAAATATCTAAGGAAGGAGATTCCACCACCTCCCTAGGTAACGCATTCCAGTGTTTCACCACCCTCCTAGTGAAAAAGTTTTTCCTAATATCCAACCTAAACCTTCCCCACTGCAACTTGAGACCATTACTTCTTGTTCTGTCATCAGCTCCCATTGAGAACAGCCTAGATAAAGATGTTGCTGACATTGAAGACTAAGGTGTCTCCAGTAACAAGTCAATGTCTGGAAGAGGGATACTGTCTCTCAAGAAGGTCTCTGGTAGAGAACAATATGAATCCCATTATTCCGTTCTCTTTGAATCATATGACTCATGCACTTCCTGCATTTCTGAGGCTGGAATGGTTGAGCTTGGAGAATTCATGGAATATTCAGCTTTTCTTAACACTCTCAGCCCTTTGAAGAGCTACTTTCTTTTCTCTCCTGTCCTTTTTGTCTATCGCTGCTAATTGTGCTGCACTGAACCAAAGGAGTAAACCCTCCATCCCACATTTCTATTTAGCATCACAAGCTCTTATTTATGGCCATCTGGGCTAGTGAACCTCGACTCTTTTAACTGGTCAAGTCATTTCATTTTGGAGCCCTCTAGAATATGTATGCTGAGAACAATAAGAGAAAAAGGCAGATGAACGCAATTAAAATCCTGTGTGAAAAAGAACAGTCATTGATGGTTATTTTTAATGCAGTAATTTTAATGGTCTCCCATTTCCTGCTATGGAAATGTGAAACTAATTAAATCTATGACAATAAAAAGTCCCTCTTTTCAACAGAATTCTTTACTAAATAAGTGTCTTCCTGAATGGGGGGGGGAACCCTTAAATGAAATAATAAAATAATTTGGCCATAGCCTTTCTACATTCTGATAAAGATGTTGCTGACACTGAAGACTAAGGTGTCTCCAGTAACAGGAATGTTTCAGCTATGCAATAGTTGGGAGTTGGGCTGGAAAATAATAACTCACCACGTGATCTGGAATTTGGTACCAAGATAGGAAGAGAAGAGGAAAGAGACGTTTCCCGTCCATAGCAATAACGCAGTGAGTTCATCTTGTAGACTCAGGTCCTGGTCCTGTTCAGGTATGTCTACACTGCAATTAGACACTCATGGCTAGCCCATATCAGCTGACTAAGGCTTGCAGGGCTCAGGCTAAGGGGCTGTTTAATTGCCATGTAGGGGCTCGGGCCACAGCCAAAGCTCTGGGACCCTCCTTCCCCACAGGATCCTAGAGCCTGGGCACTAGACCGAGTCCAAATGTCTACACTGCAGTTAAACAGCCCCTTAGCCTGAGCCCAAGTCAGCCAGCTTGGGCCAGCTGAGGGTTTTTAATTGCAATTTAGATGTCCTCTTACTGAGCATCAGCTCTGAAATTGCAGTGAGAACCCTATGTGGATATCAGGGGTGGCGAGTTATATGGGCCCGTGCTGCCCAGGCTCCAGCAATATTCAGGGCCTGGGAGCCCAGCTCCACCAGCTCCACCTGCTGCCCCCGTGCGCCTCCCCCCCAGTGTCCCCCAACCTCTACTTGCTGCCCCCACATGCCTCTCCCGGGCCCCGGAGTGTTCCTGCCTCAAGCCAGTGGCTCCGGTCTGCTGGTTCCTGGCATCAATTGCCGCCTCCACCAGCACAGACCCTCCCCCTCCCCACCGCAGTCACCGCTCCTGCCCCACACCGAGCAAGGGGCAGCCCCACACCCTCACCCCCCAGTGAGGCTACAGTGAGGGGCAGCAGCAGGGGAGGAGGCGCACATGTGATGACAGCCCCTGCCCCCCTCCCGGCACCCACCACAGGGGAGGCGAGGGGGCTTCCTTGACCTGAGAGAGGCCCTAGGAGTGGGTGTGGTGCCATGGGGGGGGCCTCCCCCGGAGCTCGCTGCTGTCACTGGGGAGAGGGCTGGGGTGAGTCTCCTCTCTGGCCCCAGACCCAGGGCAACCTGCCTGCACCCCAAACTCCTCATTCCTGGCCCACCCCAGAGCCCTCACTCCCTGCACCCCAACCCTCTACCCTAGCCCTGAGCCCCTCACAAACCCCTCATCCCCTGGTACCCTGACCCTCTGCCCCAGCCCTGAGCCCCCTCCTGCATTGTGAACCCCTCATCCCCAGCCCCACCCCACAGCCCTCACCCTGCACCCCAACCCTCTGCCTGAGCCCCTCCAACACCCCAAACCCCTCATCCATGGCCCCACCCCACAGCCCTCACATTTTTACATTGTTTAAATATATATATATATATATATATATATATATATATATATATATCAGCTTACAAGGCAGATGTGTGTCGGGGGGAGGACTTGGACCTGTTCTGGGCACCACCAAAAATTATACAAACCTGCCGCTCCTGGTGGGTAAAGGTTATACTGTTGAACTGCTGAACCAAAGAAGAGATGGAAAAGATAAGACTAGAACTTTTGATCTCATGCTTCCCAGGTTTGTGCACTGTGTGACTTAGTGGATAAGTGTGTTTGGATCCCTCTCTATTAGCTAGTGCTAGTCCACAAGAAGGTTAAGAATCTATTATTACCAGGAGCACCGACCCCATGGGTTTTCTGGGGCTGGAGCACCCACGGGGAAAAAATGGTGGGGGAGAAGTGAGGACATGGCATGCTTGGGGGAGGGGGCAGAATGGGACAGGAAGAGGTGGGGCAGGGTAGAGCAAAGACTGGTGCTGAAGGTCCCTGCTTCCATCCTTGCTAAAAACCCATGGTGGAGGTCATTGCATCTATCCTTGCACTTCTCCATGGTAGGGAACTCCTTTTGCTCTCCATCTGAGAAATTTTCTATACCTACCTCTCAGGATAGAGCAGTTTCTAGTTATAATGCCAGCATGATTTTCTTTCTTTAAGGTTGATTTCACTGGCAACAAAAGTCAAAGGTCATGTGAAAGCCAGGCTGTTTCCCATTCTTTCTATTTAATTTATGTTGTCAGTGAGGAAATTGTAAACAGAGCTGTTGGAATTAATAATAATATTTGAAATTATTAATATGGGAAATAATTTCCATTAATATTTGAAACACCGATTTAGTCCTAAATTCCTTTATTAAATCCAAAGGCCACAGGGTACTTTACGCCATTTCTCTAAACATGCCAAAAAAGCCTAACTAATAAGCAATTTAATACATCCAAACAGTAACAAAATATTTATAAGCATTTGATCAATATACTTACAAATGGGCTAAACCCAGGGCTCAGTCCCATATTGGTTGCTCCAACGTGGTCAGGCAGGTATTAACAATGAACCCTTTAAGAGTTTACTTTTTATACCCTTTAACAAACAAGTGATATCATTTTTCAGAGTAGCAGCCGTGTTAGTCTGTATTCGCAAAAAGAAAAGGAGTATTTGTGGCACCTGAGAGACTAACCAATTTATTTGAGCATAAGTGATATCATTGCCAATTATTGACTCCAGTTACAAATGAATTTGAGACCATTCACCCTTATTTCCAGTCTTAATTCAGATAAAATTTACAGTCTCTTTTCTTCCCAAGGCCTTTCCTTTCTTATCTTCTTCCCCACTCCTTGCTTACCAGCAGAACATGGGAAGGTTTGGGCTTGTTTCTTTTAAGACTGTTTTTCTTTGTCTTGTTACTGCATCTCTTTATTTTATTAGTTACTTTTGAAACCATACATCCTTCGCGCACAACAAGTAATACTTCTTATTATTCTCACGTCCTCTTTTACTTGATGATTGGGGCCTTCTTTACAACACATATATTTATCCTGAACCAAACTTAAGCTAACTTTAATTCTTTAATTTTATACTTATCCTACAAGAGCTAAGGCTTTTCCTCCTCCAGCCCTCTTGAAATGAAGAAACCAACTGTGAAAGAGGAACTCAGGCAGGTGGGCAGGGCTGGGTTTGCTGTTTTCCAAAGAGTGCTTCTTGACACTATCAAGTTCCATGTTCCTCTTGTAAATTTCCTTCTTCTCTAGCAGATACCAGCACCTGTAACAGCCTCCTATACATCTTAGGGGAAAATCTTGAAAACCCTGTTGCACATGTTTAACTTTGCTCCATTGACTAGGCCCATGATGGCAATGCAACTGCTCACATGCATGAAGTTACTTATAGTGTCTGTAGAAGCATTTGTCAAATCAAAGCTCTAGACTAGAAACTATTTGGGGGCAGGTTTCAGAGTAGCAGCCGTGTTCGTCTGTATTCGCGAAAAGAAAAGGAGGACTTGTGGCACCTTAGAGACTAACCAATTTATTTGAGCATGAGCTTTCGTGAGCTACAGCACTGGCCACTGTCGGAAGACAGGATCCTGGGCTAGATGGACCTTTGGTCTGACCCAGTATGGCCGTTCTTATGTTCTTATGTTGCCACTATACAAATAAAAATAATTGGGCTCTATCCTGTAAGATACTGAGTATTCTGGCCCCAGACCAGTAAAGTCAGTGGGATTACTCATGTTCTTAAAGTAAGCACGTGTTTATGTGCCATGTTGGATTGAGGCCAGAGCTCTCAGAACCTTGCAGGACTGAGCCCCAAAAGAGCAAGTCAGAGAAAAAGAAAGAAATCAGAGAAGGAATCCTTTAGTTATTCCTGGGGTGAGATCTTAGGGAAGGTGTCAAGACAAACCACGAGTAAAGCCTGTGTATTAGTTAAAGCAATTTACTGTAATTTAGTCTTCTGGAGGTTGCAGACATAAATCTCTTTCTGGCTGGCAATCTGGAAATTGCTAGCATTCTAAGTGTTAAATGTAGATTGACCTGTAAAAAGCACAGTCCAAAGAAGATGAAAACAGTTCTGTAAAATGTACTTTATTATGTATCATCTTCCCCTAAGTGAAACCACTTTGAGCGTATTCAGACACCAGCAGGAATAATTCATTGTATCATCTCCGTGCAGGGTGGCAACTTGCTTTCATATCCCCTGATGCTTTGAACAAATAAATGCTTTCTGTGGTACCTGTTGTCATCAAACAGCTCCCATAATAACAATGTCCAGCAAGGCTTGAGGCGAGGAAATTATTGTGACAGGGGGTGGGGGGGAGGATGCAGCTGTTTTCCATTGGGCAAGCCGGTTTCACAGCGCTGCCCCAGTTTCCCTTTAAGATAGAGTCTGCACTTGCACAAAGCAGGGAGGTTTGCTTTGTGTCTGTTCATGTTTCATTGCAACTCCACAAAGTGTTTGACACGTAAACTTCATGCCCGACCCACATCACATACCTTCCAGCAAATCAAGTCATGCACAGTGGCAGGCCATATGTTTTGCTTAATCTATTCAGTTTGCTTTGGAGCTCAGTATGACATAATTTATGCCTGGTTTCTGGGCCACATCTGTTGTTCCTAATTGGAGCTTATTGCCAGTGTCACAATAGAGAACAAAAGGGACAGTTCATCTGAGCACAAGGTAATGAGTTAAAGTTGAAATAATGCACTTCAGAAAGGTTCCTCCTAAAACTCCCTGTGACATCTCTACATCTCCTGCTGAAATCAGCATTGGGTGTAATCTCTGAAAAGATTCCAGCAGTGAAGTGTGGAAAGGAGAGAGAAGAGAGCTGAACAATAATCTAGAATGGACCTTTTGAAGTTTTTCATGGAAAACCAGAAAGAGCCACCCACCCCAGAACAGCCCAGTAGTTAGGATAGTCACCTCACAGACCCAGGTTCAAGTCCCCCTCGGAGAGCAGGGATTTGAATCAGGGTCTCCCACATTGCAAGTGAGTGCCCTAACCAATTGGCTATTTGGAGTAGGGTTATCTCTCTCCCCTTCTCTGGCTTTGACCAGAAATTCCATTCTGGATTTGAGAAACTTTCCCAATGAAAGAAAAGGAGTACTAGTGGTACCTTAGAGACTAACCAATTTATTTGAGCATAAGCTTTCGTGAGCTACAGCTCACTTCATTGGATGCATTCAGTGGAAAATACAGTGAGGAGATTTATATACACACAGAACATGAAAAAAATGGGTGTTATCATACACACTGTAAGGAGAGTGATCACTTAAGATGAGCTATTACCAGCATGAGAGCGGGGGGGCCTGGGAGGAGAAAACCTTTTGTAGTGATAATCAAGGTGGGCCATTTCCAGCAGTTAACAGGAACGTCCGAGGAGCAGTGGGGGGTGGGAAATAAACATGGGGAAATAGTTTTACTTTGTGTAATGACACATCCACTCCCAGGCTCTATTCAAGCCTAAGTTAATTGTATCCAGTTTGCAAATTAATTCCAATTCAGCAGTCTCTCGTTGGAGTCTGTTTTTGAAGTCTTTTTGTTCTAATATTGTGACCTTTAGGTCTGAAATCAAGTGACCAGAGAGACTGAAGTGTTCTCCAACTGGTTTATGAATGTTATAATTCTTGACAAAAATTCTTGGTGTTTCCATGGGCTGTGAATATCCATCCAGTTCAACTGAAATATGCCAATCTTGATGTGAAAGTATTCATCTATTCAATGCAGTATCAGAAGATAAAATGTTTTAAAGGAGAAAAAATTGTTTAAGAGGAGACTTTAAATCTTTTTCTTTCTGTCTGTCTTTCTCTTTATAACTGTTTGGAAACTTGAAATTGCTTTCTAACCAAACTTTATATCCTCAGAACAAACAGTGGTTTCTTACTTACGGTTTCTCATGAGAAGTTCGGGTCCTGCTCGCTCTGAAGTTATTTATTTGAGGGGAAAGAACGGCATCCACGCTGCAGCTGCTAATAAAAGTCCATAATGCAGAACAGTGCTTAGTTTCTTGACCACAGGGTATTACAGTATAACATTTCTTCTAAAAGATGAACTAGCCTTTTTAATGTTTTCAGCTTGCCAGAAAAGTTTGATTTGAACAAGAAAGGAGGAATCTAAAATGAATTTAAGAAGAAATCAGTCAGGTTTTATTTGTGGAACGTATGATCTGAGGACATTAAGAAATTAAATCCATGTGGGTCTTCATTGATCAAAACCACCAACGTCTATAAGCACTATAGAGATAAAGGACTCTAAAGGCATTGATGGTCTTGGAATAAACAGATTTTATATTAGCTTTAACACTGAGTTTCATCTCATGTAGTTATAAGAAAGCCATCCTGATATCCTGCATCAGTGATTCTAACTGCTGTAGTGAAACAAACTGATGGTCCACCTAATCTAATATCTGGCCTCCAGCAGTGACCCAATCACAGGTGCTTCAAAGGCAGGTATAATGTCCCCATAATAACATATTTTTGCAAAGCTATGATACTGCACCATGGTTTAAGGCCAGGGGTCCCCAACGTGGTGCCCACAGGCACAATGGCGCCCGCTGGGGCAGTTGTCTGCACCCACAGGACACCACGCCGCCGAAATGCCACAGACAAGCGTTGCCATTTCTCAGCAGCATTTCAGCAGCGGGGTGTCGGGCGCCCACCACAGTTTTCTGGGAATAGGAATATGCTATTCTCACAGAAAGGTTGGGGACCACTGGTATCAGGCAGTGCAGCTCTATGGAAATTAATGGATTTGTGCTGACACCAAGGCTAGATTTAGCATTTACCGTTCAGTCTTTAAAAGGATGTCACCGTGACGTGTCATTCCATATTCTTTATGAAAATATGCTTATGATATGAATGTGACATAAGTGAGATATACTTTATGCAGGATGGCTCATGTAGATATCATTGCAAAGGGTATGATTTACTGAATGCGATTATCCAATTTGTATGCCTGTGTCATTTCTGTATCTGAAGTTAGGATCTGGATCTGTATTTCAACTATGCTACTTTGGGTGACGCCCACTGCTAACACTTCAGGTACAACAATGGACAATGGACTGTGAAAAGCTTGGCCCTCCTGTGGACGCTCCATACTGCCAATGACTCATAGACTCTGTGATACTACAGAGTCAGGTGGTCTTGTCTCCTGATATTAAAACATTACCTGGAACTTCTTGTAACTTTCCATGGTAAGGGAAGGGGGGGGTCAAGTTTGGGAAACAAAGGATTCCCGCCTTATGTCAATCCTATTTAAGGGTGGGGAGGAAGGCAAACTGGACTCCTCCTCTCCACGGCTGCCTGCCCAACGAGAAAGACTGTCAAAGCCACCTGAAGGGAAGGCGAGGAGGGAGTCCAGACTGAGACGGGGGGTCCAGTCTGAAAAGGAATATAACTGGAACGCTGAACCACAGAAACTTTGCAACCTGCCTGCAACAACATCTAGGGTGAGAAATACTATTTGTAACCAATTTCTTTAGTGAAACTAGCTTAGTTTGCGTGTTTACTGACCAAATGAAATCAATCTGCTTTGTTCTGTTTGTTACTCCTTTTACCACTTACAATCTGACTCTTATACTTAATAAATTTTTTGTTTATTATTAAACCCAGTTTCTGTCATTTCTAACTGGGGGGCAAGAAGTGTGCATGCCTTTCTCCATGTTGAGGGAGGGGGCAAATTTCATAAACCCTTAGGGTTTGTACCCCTTAAAAGGAGTGAGCACCAGAGTGTTGGAGCAAGTCCCTTAAGCTGAGTCTACCCAGAGCTGATCTGCAGCTGGGTGTGGCCCTGTGTGAGAGAGGAGTTTCAATTGCCTGGCTCAGCAAGACGGGTTAAAGGGGGCCCAAGCTGGCAGAACAGGTAGACTCAGTTGTATCTCAGCACATCAGGTGGCTTCCTAAGGGGCATCACCCGTCACAGCCACCTTAGCAGCCAATGCCTAAACAATATGCTACTGGTGCCCTCTGCTCAGAACTACAATTGCTGTCTGTGCATTATAATTTATAAACCCTTCCTTTGCCGTAACACCCAACAGTTCCTGGATCTAAAATGGACCTCAAATTACAGCCTGCTGAAGATTACACAGTGAAACACCCGCTGATTTTTGGAAACAAAAACCTGAAGTGATTTAAAAAAAAAAACTGGTTTGAAAAGAAGCGTAATTCATTCACATGTGGATAGTTTGTTTTCAAAAGACGTCACGTTGTAGCTGTGTATAGTCTTACCCAAAATTAGAGCAAACGGAATCTAATCCAAGATGTCTGAAGGATCCATTGTAAAGTTGAGAACACAAAAGGGAAAATTTCAGGGTGGGTTGCATTTCCCCCTTGAAAATAAAACATCCTTCATCCATAAACAGCTGGCATGGTCTTTACTTACTCTTGGTACTGACAAGCCTTTGAAACGGTGGGAAATCCTGTCCTCATGTATCCCTGATACTCTGTTAAGTTGCAATCTGTGACCTTGCCGTCTGAGCCTGCATGGGCACTGAAATATCTTTCTCCCTCACTGAATCCTAGTGAGAGGCTGAGGTCAGTAGAAGGGCAGAACGCACAGCAGCTACATTTTCTTCCTCTGCGTTGGGGACTCTTTGCTGCCAGTTTTCGAGCTTTCATGATCCCTGTCATTTGGTACCTTAAACCAAAAAAAAATAGCATAATGCAAAAAATGTGTTCTCTGGTCGCTTAGAAGGGCCCTTTACATACAAGCTGCGGCTGATTAACCGCCTCTGAGATTCGCCTTTGCTTACAACAGCATAAATCTGGAGTAACTGCATGTTAATAAGAGGAATTACTATGGATTTACACCAGTGTAGACGAGAGCAGCATTAGGCTCTTTGTCACCAATTTTGACCCTTGTATTATTCTTGGTGCTGTATTATTTCAACTGAAGTGAAACAGCATAAATCTGGAGTAACTCCCCTTTGGGATGAGAGTTTACACAAAATTGTCATTGTTCTTTCTAAGGAATTTCCACTGCAGAGCTACGGTATATGATTCTCTATGTAAATTTTGGTTCTGGAATTGGTTCAGTATGCTTGGAACATTCCACCTGGTAGCTAGGAGGTTGAATGATGTAGTTAATTTTTTCCACTGTATTATAATATATAGCTCGTCTGTATTACAATATACAGTCTGTCCTTCCCCTGGCTGAATCACATTCCACTCTGATTCAGAACTGGGCAAGCCTGTTGAAGTTAATATGGGGTTACACAAGTGTTTTTTTTCTCCTGCTGATAATAGCCCACCTTAATTGATTACTCTCACTACAGTTGGCATGGCAACACCCATTTTTTCATGTTCTCTCTGTGTATGTATATATATATATCTGCCTACTGTATTTTCCACTGTATGCATCTGATGAAGTGGGCTTTAGCCCACAAAAGCTTATGCCCAAATAAATTTGTTCGTCTCTAAGGTGCCACAAGTACTCCTTGTTCTTTTTACAAGTGTAGCTGACAGCTGAAGTGAGCCCGAGGTGGGCTGAAGGAGATGCTTTTATTCTGAAAACTTCCCAAGCGTTCCAACATGCTTCGAAAAATGAAGGGTCTGACTCCTTGGCGCATTAGCAAAACCTGCTAATGGGTTTGAATCACAATTGGTGCAGTTTTTCTAAAGGAAAAACCTTTCCTCAGAATCCCATCTCCACCCAGCAGGCAGCTTCCACAATCATGCACTGTTGCTCCAGTCAAAAGAAATTAAGGGGACTAACAGCATTTCCCCAAGGCTTTCCAATGGAAGCAGGGCTTGCTAATCTTTAGGAAATTATGCTAACAAGATCGAGGCCTGAACTGCAGGAGTTCAATGCACCAGTCTCTGAAATCACGCACGGCCATTAATCTATCAGGGCTTTAATGAACTAGAAAATGTGTGCTAAGCAGCGATAGGAAAGACGCTGTAAAGTTCCTCCCCTTCAGAAACTGGGTTGATGACAGTGAAATATGAAAGCAACAAAGGGCTCAGCCAGCCAGAGACTGAGAAGCTCCTGGTAAATGTTGAGCACTTGCAACTCCTACTGAAGTCACAGCACGTCAGCACCTCTCTGGATCAAGCCATTGTGATTACAGATCAATACGATGTTTGGTGTCAATGTCAGAAGGAAACTTTCCTTTCAGACAATCTTCCATATTTCCTACTGTTTTGGGAGGCAGAATCTGTGAGAGAAACCCTTAGAACACGGGACACATGGCTGATCAAAACACAATCACTCAAACTGGTCAGAAAATTTAAAAATAAGGATGAAATTTTGGCAAATTTAAACTTGTTTTTTTAAAACTCATGTTTTGCCCCATTTTTCCCAATGACCCCTACAAGTTACTTATTTCCTGTGCAATATTCTATTCTGCTTGATTTCTATGGAATAATATTTCTTGATTACTATGGAATAGTATTTCTTATTGGACAGCATGCAGGGTTGATTGGTCGGTAAAAGAAATAAGCTGCTGTTGCATTCATGGTAGATGTCCAATTTAGTTTAATTAGAATCCCACACAATAGAAACTGGAGAGACTAGGAACAAATGATGAGTGAAGTGGGGTGGCCATTTAAGGGCTAGAAGCCTGGAGGTAACCAGCCAGGTCGGTACAATTAGCCCTACCTGCCACACCTGGAAAGCGGGTTGGGTTTAGTTAATAGAACCAGCTAGGTCTAGAGGAGATGATGCTCTGAGAAAGAACAGTGGGACAGGGGATGTTTAGGGAGAGGAACAACAAGAGTTAAGCTGGGGGGTGAGAGGGTTCAGCTGAAGCCTGCTAAGGCAGGGAACGACTGCTAGGAGTAAATAGGCTTCTGCTGGGGGCTCTGAGGTATTAGGTGGGAACTGAGAGACTCTAGAGACTATACACTAACTGCTGCGAGGGAGCAGGCTGCAGTCTTTGGGAAAAGACTCCAGGCAGGGAAGGCCTTGGAGGCCCCAACGTGAAGGATTACACGAGTGGACTTGTGGGAGGTTTGAGAACTCTGTTTTGGGATTGATTTGGGTACTTTACTTGATAAATCCAGCCCCAGGAAAGAGTTTGGCAAAACCAAAATGTCTTTGTTTTTGGAGGTTGATTTAAGGGGCCCTGAGTTGAAGGAGATTGGAGAAACTGAGGTAGGGCTGCTGCAGACTGATCTCTGGCCACAAGAGGTACTTGGGAGCTGGCTGGCCTGGTTACAAAGGGTTTTATTTGCAAGGAATGCTAATTGGCCATCCACAAGCAGCTTGTTTTCATTTGCTCCTTAAAAGAAACAGCCTGAGAACTTTTCTTTCACCAATCCTCCAAAGAGTTCGATCAGTGTACACATGTGCTTAAAGTTATGCACATGTAAGTCATAGCAGGATCAGTGCCTAAGTTAAGGGGTCTCTGCTTTAAAGTTTATAGCACCAGTGCCTAAGCCATCCTCCTATGATAGCCAACAAACTATAAAGCTTGCCAAGAGTGAGGGTGGGGGATAACTAGCTTTTTTTAGAAGTTGGGGGAAAGTTTTTAAAAGTTTCAGGGGAGGGGATCAGAAAAATGTTGAGAGAAGTTTAAAAAAATATAGAGGGGTGGGAAGAATCTTGGAGCTAATCACCATCCTTGTGGGGATGGGAAGGATATTTTCATTTGCTTCGCCCCCTGCCTTCTACTTCAAACACTTGCATTCAAGTCACTGCATATGTTGGCCCCAACTCCAAACAGCTCTGTGGTGGTCTTCAGCAGCACATCAATGGACTGTATACACTGTTTGGCATAGCCCCAGCTTCTGCATGATGTCTTCCCCTAGAGAAGGCCATGGAAGTCTGCATTCTGTGTGTGGGCTTTATATTTGCAGTAATTTAAAAAAATAACACACCATCTTTACTTTTGTTTTTTGGGTCAACTATTTAGCCTTCTAATCTCTGGGGGCAGTTCATCTAAAAACAAAAGGCCCTCAGTGTCTCAGCTGTATTGGGATGAAAGGAGTGTCAATTCTCTGTTGTGTTTTCTAATCTGAGACTGCTCCTCATCTCTCATCAGCAGTTACTGCTTTTATTCTGTAATCTCTGCCAGATTCAAGGGTCTAACAAAGCAAATTTAATGTTTATACATAAACTGCAAAGATATAATACAATACAGTCAGGATTTTCACATATTTCTGATTGTCTTAACCCTTGTGAGATCACTTTGAAGCTTTTAATAAAATGCCCTTTATTTATTACATCATACAATCTACATGATGAAAGGGAAAGCACCAACTTAAACTTGGCTCCGAATTAAAATTTTGTTGAAAGGAGATTCTATGCCCCCTCAGACCAATGAGAACGTTTCCATGCACAAACTTCCCAATGAAAACTTAGCTGAAAGCCAGTATTCACTCCCCTGTAATGCTTAAAACCCACATATCTCAGCACTGAGTCTGTAATTCTTGCCTTACTTGAGTCTATGAGAGTTTTGCCGTTAATTTGAGGGGGGACAGGATTTCACTATACAGTTCTATGAGCCTATGACAATTTATACCAGCTGAGGATCGACCCCCTTACTGTGAAATTGACCGTAACTAAAAGTCACGACTTGAAAACCTAGCCTGTTTCAAACGAGGAGTGAAAAGTCATTTCAGGATCTTGAGTTCCCATTGCCAAATGTTCTCATTTTACAATCACATTTCCCTTTTAAAGAAAAATGTTTTTCTTTTCCTGTTTATTTTGTAAAAGACTCACATGGACAGCAGGGGTAACTGACTACTAGACACACACAGTTATTCCAAGACACTACACTGACTCCTTAAGGTACCTTTATGTTACCAGAGCCATGTAAAGACGCATCAATGAGAATCAGGCCCAATGTGCTGTCCTGAGCACAAAGTAAATTGAAAAGATAGGGAACTCTATTTCAATATAGGGTGAAATCCTGGCCCCATTGAAGTAAATGGGAACACTCCTGTTGGTTTCAATAGGGCCAGGATTTCACTCCTGATCAGTTCCAGAGATCTTGGGTGACACTTGCTTTTTGAGGCAGCGACTATCTTTTGTGCTCTGTTTGAACAGCACTCGGCACAATGGGATCCTGACTAGACTTCCAGGGCCCTGTGGCAATATAAATAATAATACTTTCAACAACAGGCAGTAAAACGTTTTCAGGCAGAAGTGGCAGTTTAAAGTCTCTGGATGTCCCTTGAAATTGGCCTTCATTGATTTTCATGGCCCAAGATGATAGATATTCAAAAATCAACGGCTTGTGTTTTACACAACAAACTACCACTTAACGTGAATGTTGCTTCTTGCAGCATGTAGGACCTCAATCAGTTGCTACTCAGTGTTTACTTCCTTGCTTTAACAACGAGTTCTGCCTGTGTCAGGAGTCAGTGAAGATTCCAGGATTCAGCCGTATGTCCTGATATTTGGTTTTTACCCCCTTTCAAAGTAGGAGTCTGAGGGGGAGTATGAAAGGATAGCCAATGGGAGCATGTTGGGCCAATCCAATTCCCATTGAGTTCAATGGAAAGATGCCAATTGTCATTGATGGGAGATGGATCAGACCCTTGAGGGAGGGAGGGAGAAAGGGAGGGGTGGTGAGCTGGCCATGCTGCCTGGCAGCTGTGGGGCCAGAACAGGAAGCAGAGTGCAGACATGACACATGTCCCAGGATATGCAGGGATGGAGCCAAGAATCCAAGTGGAAACTCATGCCCAGTTTGTTTCTAGGCAGCACCTCCTGCCCTTTTCACTTCCCTGTGGTTCGGCCAGTAACTGAGCCTGCAGGACAATAATTAGGACACCCACTTAGTGTTTTATGAGCCCTTTCCCCTCTTTTGTGGGTTTTTTCCCATAGACTCAAAACGTCAAGTTTGCAAAGAGCTGGTTTACAAAATTCTGAATAAAAAATTCACTGCTTATGGTTCAGTGAAACGATCTGTCTAATCTATCTATCTAATCTATGCTTTTATGTGTAAATATTCTCCTCTCAAACTGTGAGCCCAGACAGCACTGGACTAGTGCATGAGGATGAGATAGTGAAACTGACTAGAAATCCCACCCCCATCCCTGCTGAAAAGTGAAGCCCACCAATCCATTTCCAGTGTCTAAATTAAATGAAAGGCACTGGGTAAAAACATCGGGTAGGGGGAACTGATGGCTTTTGGAGCTGTGGAACTGATGGAACGTATTAGTATTGGGCAGCGAAGAGAAGAATTTTATCCTGGGAATGTGCCACGTACCACCATCTTAGGCTATGCCCACACTTGGAGCTAGGGGCGTGATTCCCAGCTCGCACAGACATGCTCACACTAGCTCTCATTGAGCTACTGCACTAAAAATAGTAGTGAAGCCAGGACAGCACAGGGCATGGCAAGTGGCAGCAGGAGCTAGCTGTGCCAAATAGGTACCCGCAGGGTTCAGTTAGGTTTGTATTCTGCACCGCTCGCCCATGCCACTGCTCGCTGCTGCCCATGCTACCCCCGCTACACTACTATTTTTAGCTGGATGAGAGCTAGCACCTGTGTCTATGCAAGCTGGGAATCACATCTCCGCGCTAACTCTAGACATAGCGTGAGATGGACAGTTTTTACAGGAGCCTCCTGTGACATTACTGGGTAGAAGTGAGACTAATAATAAACCACCCTACTTTTGGGTAGCCACCTAGTTGAGCACCATTTCTCCATACTCGTGTACATCTCTTGAAGTGACAGTTTTGTTTAACCTGCTTCACTGGGTAGACTGTGCCTAATGCTTTAGTGTATGCATTCCTGAATCTGCATTTGGCTCATCAGCCCAGAGGGAACACACGTTTCACTAACAAGCTCTCAGAATAAAGGGCCTGGTTCTGTAAACAATTACTCACATTCTTAAGTGTTAGCAGGATCAGGCCGTTAGCAAAAGAGTAATTTGCAAAGTGTGATATAATGGTGCACCCAATTTTAAATTAACCTGGCATCCGTGATGACGCGCAGACTGAGAACTCGAATGCTGGTTGACAAGAAGCTTTAGAAGAAGTGGATACAAACAGATGTATCTGATTCTGATCTGATTCTGCAAACGGCTTTGCATTGATGCAAGGGTCCATCTGTGCAGAGCAGTGTGTAGGAGTAAGCAGTCTTCACACTAATTTTCCTGCTATGGATTTGGAAGTTGGGTTCAAATTCACTTTCCCTTGATAGGACCGGGTGGAGGTGATCTGTAATGACTTATTAATACTGTATGTGACCTGTGTTAGGATATAGATATTCAGGCCTGTCTGCAAAGGCCTGTACTTTAAGAATTTAGGTGTATTCTTATCACTTGGCTAGTTCTAGAGGTATAAAAGAAAGAATCAAAATCACTGTCTGCCGGTGTAAGGGCCTTCTCTTATTGTGACAGTCTGAGGCCCTGTTCTTAGGCTAAGGCCTTTGGCTAAGCGACAGAGGCAGCCATAAGCTAGGAAGCGAACGGTCATATCCTCACATTCCAAACTAGTCACATTGAAAGAAGGTGCTATTGGGCTGTTAGGATACAATCCTGTCCTGATAGTGCCTATCGCCTCCAGAGAAAGGGAAGTGCCTCGAAAATGTAAAAGGAAACTTAGTTTGATAGCATCCTGTCTGGCAAGAACTCACTTATCAATAGCTGGGATGTGAAATCCTCACTTCTGTATTGTTTTGTCATTATAGTTCCCACTTTGCTATTGTTTGTCTGTATAATCTCTGTCTGGTTCTGTGATTGTTTCTCTCTGCTGTATAATTCATTTTGCTGGGTGTAAACTAATCAAGATGGTGGGATATAATTGGTTACATAATCATGTTACAATATGTTAGGATTGGTTAGTTAAATTTCAGGAACATGATTGGTTAAGGTATAGCAAGGCAGAACTCAAGTTTTACTATATAATCTGCAGTCAATCAGGAAGTAGGGGGTTGGGGGTGGGCATGCGGGTGGGGGAAATGGGAACAGGGAATGGGGGTAAGGAAATTGGAATCATGTTTTGCTAAAGGGGGAAATGGGAACAGAGAATGTGGGTAAGGAAATTGGAATCATGTTTGGCTAAGGGCAGGAATGGGAACAAGGACACAGGTGTAAGGCTCTGTGGTGTCAGAGCTGGGAAGGGGGACACTAAGGAAGGAAACTGCAATCATGCTTGCTGGAAGTTCACCCCAATAAACATCGAATTGTTTGCACCTTTGGACTTCGGGTATTGTTGCTCTCTGTTCATGCGAGAAGGACCAGGGAAGGAAATGGGTGAAGGAATAAGCCCCCTAACAACCTGGACAGTGAATGTTTACTGTATGAATATGTTGGTTTAGTTTAATAGCAGGCTGTTGGAAAAACAAGTGGGAACGCAAGACAATGGCTCCAGTTAAGACACCTCGGGGCTCAAAGACAATGCCTGAGCTATTAACTGGGAAGATCGCACTTCCTTGTCTCCAGCCAAGTTACACAGCTTGGTTCGCCAATGCTGAGAACCAAAAGATCAAAAGGACCAGAAAGAGTTAAAAGGACTCTGGCTAGAGGTCAGGCAGTTGCAAAGGCATAGACTGACCCACAGACACCTGTTTGGGGGGCTGCCAAAGATAGGCTTTCCTAGGCTTCAGGGGATGGTGAACCTTTAGCAAGACAGGCATGTGTAGCTCTTTTATTGTTAAAACCCTCTTTCTCTTATATTCTGCTTTGTTCCTACTGTTCAGAGTAAACAATACTTTGATTTCAGAAAGCTCCTTTGGGTCACTGTGTTTACCGTTGGTCACAAGCTCGCAGAGTATCCACAGATACTCAACCCCATTCAGACCTGTTGGGGTAAGCACAGGTGACTCCCAGGGTGCTGTAGCGTGAAATCCAGTCTAAATGGGGAGAACTGTATGATTCCATCCCTGGGAGGTAATGGCACAAGACCTCATAGTTGTGGGGTTTCACTCAGAGAAAACAGAGAAGGAGCCAGCGGGGCAGCTAACCCTGTAACTGTGACAAGGGCTACCAGTGCTAGCAGCTCTTTAGTTGAGAATCTGGAAAATTTGGCTTTCAGAAAATTAAATGTATTTTCATTGTGTGCAGCAGTAGCATGGATCTATCCAATACACTAAATCTACCCAATGTACACACGATTCTTTGACTGAAGTGCCTATTGAATTCAGAGAGAAAGTTTGCATAACTGCAGGTTCTCTTGAAAAATCTAAAACTAAAAACATAACAAAGATCCCTTCTCCATTATCTCATTGAGAGGTGGGGATTGCTCCCCCACACATACATCTTGCAGAAAAGACTGTGGGGGCTTCCCCCAAACCCAGAGATCTATTTAAGCCCCAGTGCATCTGCACCAGCTCTAGCAGGTCCATTGTGACTGCACTACTAAGGACATCCTGCCACGGAAGTTGTTCCACAGAAAACATAATCCAGCCCCAAGCTGTGTGATCCTTTTTGTCTTAGCTACGCAGCCCCTCACCCACTACTCTCTCAGCTGGCTCAGTCTGCACCCCCTTCCCACACGTGGACCTCAGGCCAATCAAGCACTTTCCATGGGGGTCTGAAGGAAGAAAACTGATTGTGAAAGTGGCTGAGTCCCCACTTTAGCGTAGGTGGGGCGATTATGTAAGGCATTGCCCTCTCCGTCCATGGCTCATGATGGGACAAGATGGGACTTGGAATTTAACCACACAAGAAGCTATGATTTAGTTATTCCACTGTCCTCCCTTTTTTCCAACTCTTTGGGGGACTGAGACCAAGTACGTTACAAAGGAATGCTCCAAGGCTGCCAATAATGCAATTAAAAAATCAGGCCTCATCTGGGATTCTGGTTTGGCAAAAATCTCCAGCCTGCTGGATTTAGGTTGGGACAAAATCAGATTCAATAAAGTCTTTCCAGAGAAGATGAGAGAATTTTATTGTGTTCTCCAATTACCTCTGTAGCCACATAAGTAATTCACATAAAAAAAGTACTGCAGAAATTACAGGAGGGCTGGGCAGAGAAGAATGATCATTTGGAATTGAAGTGGCACAAAAGAATTAGCTTCTGGCAGACCCTCAAAGTAGCGAGCCATGGAATGGGATCAGAAACTCATGCAAAGTCAGCCTGTGTTTGTCTCATCCAGTCTTAAGAAACCAGCTAAAATATGATCCACTAAACCTGGACTTCTCTAACTTTCCCTATAACTTTTGCTATAAGAAAAGGAGTACTTGTGGCACCTTAGAGACTAACCAATTTATTTGAGCATGAGCTTTCGTGAGCTACAGCTCACTTCATCGGATGCATACCGTGGAAACTGCAGCAGACTTTTACTATGTAGGACCAGATGGGTGCTGGATATGTCCCCTCCCAGTAGGTGATGAGGGTATCCATGGCCACAGCATTACAGATATTATGGTGATAAGTATAGTACAGTGTTTCCCAAACTTGGGACGCCACTTGTTCAGGGAAAGCCCCTGGCGGGCCAGGCCGGTTTGTTTACCTGCCATGTCCACAGGTTCAGCTGATCGCGGCTCCCACTAGCCGTGGTTTGCTGTGCCCAGCCAATGGGGGCTGCGGGAAGCAGCGGCCAGTAGGTCCCTCGGCCTGCGCCGCTTCCCGCAGCCCCCGTTGGCCAGGCACAGCGAACCGCAGCCAGTGGGAGCCGCGATTGGCCAAATCTGCAGATGCAGCAGGTAAACAAACCGGCCCGGCCTGCCAGGGGCTATCCCTGAACAAGCGACGTCCCAAGTTTGGGAAACACTGGTATAGTATAAGAACCTATATAGAACAGAACTGTCCCCTTCTTCCTCGTACTCTGCAGATGGTGGTCTCCATGGTAGGAATGTGTAGGGGAGGAGAGGCAGGAATTGGCTGAGGGCAGGTATGAGCAATATGATCCCCCAACGTTTCCACGGAGATCACCCAGGACAACATATAATTTACATGATATATTTAGCTTATATTTCCTTTTTTACTTAAGTTAAGTGTCCTCCAAATACAGAGACGTTAGGAGGTTTCTCTGTGAATTTTGTTCAGGAAAGGAGAAGGAATCAGGAATGTGTTAGGGATGAATGTCTTTTTTTTTTTAAACCAAATACATTGAAATAAAACTGAACTACATACTTTGCAGTGCATTAAATTCACATGACATATGCCAGGAGAAACTACTCCACAGAGAGTTGGGGGTGTACTCTCCTCAGAGTTACAGCTGCGACTGCATTCCAGAGCTTGTACAAATTCATCAGTTCGGAAGGAAATGGCATTACACAGATCTGTAATGCAATCTGATTTTGAGCATTGCTCCTAATCCAAGCTCAGATCCAGTAGGATATCCTTGGTTTTTTTCATTTTGTGTTCAGCAAATGATAACCAGATTGTTTTCCTGCTGAAGCAGTAACGTCCACTGTTAATCCCTCTGTGTAATGTACAATATACTCTCATTCAGGCTTTACAATACAGATATAGTCATTTTTCTTGTTATTTCCTATGATGTAAACAGTTCCCTGATTCTTCCAAATCTTCCTTTGGCCTTGGCTACACTTACAGATGTACACCGCTGTGTGTTAAACCCGCCTTCGTGCAGCTGAGTAGGGAAAGCGCTGCAGTCTGTCCACACTGACAGCTGCCAGCGCACTGTGGTGGCCACATTTGCAGCTGCATTCGGAGTGGTGCATTATGGGCAGCTATCCCAGCATTCAAGTGGCTGCAACGTGCTTTTCCAATGGGGCGGTGGGGTGGAGTGTGTCGTGTGTATGTGGGGGGAGAGAGAGTGGGTTTCGGGGGGGCAGAGAGTATGTCAGCATGCTGTCCTGTAAGTACAGGTCCCCCTCCTTCCCCCGCCTCTCTCTCACTCACTGAAAGCAATGGCAGCTGTTTCTTTTTTTCCTCATAGACGAGATAAGCAGCCGCTCACCGAAACGTACCCCAATCCCCCCCCGCCACACCCCGCCGCCCCTCTCTTCAAGCAAACGTTAGCTGTCGGCACTCCAAACGGAGCCCCCTGCCTGCCTCTCGCTCAGTCAAAGCCAACAGTGGCTGTGTTTGTTTTTTGAATAAGCAGCCCCCGAAGCGGAGCTTTGAAAAGGCACTGCCGCGTCCGGAGTTCACAACCAAACAAGAGAGGACGCTTCAGTTAAAAGGCTTATGGGGAGTTTCCGGAGGTCAATCAGGGCGTAATAACGTTACTCCCCGTTTACACTGGAGCTGGAGCGTCTCAGCCAATGCGCAACAGCTGTTAATCCCCTCGGGGAGGTGGAGTACCAGGAGCGCTCCAGCCAAGGAGTCCGAGCGCTCTACATGCCTTGCCAGTGTGGACAGGGAGAAAGGTAGAGCGCTCTGGGAGGCTTGATTGCGGTATAACGTGCACATGTAGCCAAAGCCTTAGTCTCTGAAATATTTCGCAGCAGACGCACAAAAGGGAACTGAACGTGACTGAGAGTGCAAAACATCAACTAGTGCGGCTACAGCGCAGTACATCCAAAGTATTTCCATGTTTCCCCTTTATCTCTGGAATAGGAAGATCTCCAATAGACAGCACCTATGGAAAATTCAAGGTCTGCCATGCTTAAAAGCTGTGACTTACTGGGGACACTGCACTTCAGTAGGGAAGTTATACCAAGGGACTCCATTCAGCCGGAAAGTTTTGTGCTCAGTGTGACGGGGTGTTCCAGCCCTGCGCTGAGCTGCCGGGGTGGACCAATCATTCTTGGCCCAGGAGGCCATGCCTCCTCTTCCCTACTGCACATACTCCAAGTGGAGAACTCCGACAAAAGGAGGCAGCCCAGGCCAGTCGGAGGGAGTGGGGTGGGGGGAACAGAGGAGGAAGGGAGTACGCTGCTGGCTCCTGCAGCGGTACCTGCAGCACCCCTGGTGGTAAAGTCCAGGGACCTAGACTGCCCGCCAGATGACCCGCCGGCTGCGGAGACCACCGTGGAAGCCGAGCCGCCGCCTTCTGAAACTACATCCCAGCCCAGAGAGACATGAGGCCTATAGACTGATTGTTTGCTTGCCTTGCCCCGCCCTGGGGTTGCCCTGCTTTGCCCTGCCCAGGGGGCTAATTCCCCAGACGGTTGGATTGTTTGCTTCCCAAGCCAGGAGGCTGCCAGGCTATAGACTGCTTGCTTATTTTGTCCCACCCAGGGGCCGCAGCCTGCTTGCTGCTTAGCCCTGACCAGGGGGCTAATTCCCCAGACTGTTTTGCCGCCCCAACCGGGGGCTGCAGAGCTACAGACTGTTGCTTATCGCACCCCGCCCTGGGGCTGCAGCCTGATTGCTGCCAATAACTATCGCCTGCCCCTCGCCAGGAGGCTGCAGGGCCACAGACTGTTTGATAGTTTTCCCTCTCAGAATCCATGGATTACCCATTTAGGTGACCCCGTCCCGGGGCCGGGCCACACTTGGCAGAAATCACCCACTTACCGGGGAAGCCCACGGCCGAGTGGCGGAGCGGGCCACCCCCATACTGGACTGACGGGGGCACTCCAGCTTGACCAGCAAGGCCCCGCCCATCACACACAGATAAAATGGTGGAAATCGTCAATATACACTTCCAGGCCTGCAGAACTTTCATAAGAAATTCAGCGGGAGTACTAAACCTTTCTGTTCTAGCCAGTGACACAGAGACCTCACACTGAGATACTGATGGGATTGAGACCCTGATATTTATGCTTCTTCCAAAACATGCACAAAACTAAGCTATGACTGAGAGGGCCGAAAAAAAGTGACTTGAAAGCAGCTGAGGAAGTTATATCAGCCAACAGCCAGATTAGCAATGACTCATCCCCTTAATTATAGGTTCACAGATTCAAAATGGGCACTGGTTGGGGGATCTTGCATTAGCCCACCTCATTTGATGTTCATAAAAGGTCTGCTAGCTGCCTACATTCAAGTCTCTGCAGCTAGATGGCCTTCTGCCCATTCCCCACTTGTTTGGGAAAGCTATTCCACCGGTACTCAGCAGTATAGGTTAAAGCGGACTAGCTGCATAATTTTTGGAAGCCATAGTACTTCTTCAGGAAGCTTTTCCACCATTGCTGTATTGTTGCCAGGTTTCTTTTTATGTGATTGCACCTGTTGATTGCTGCATGTGCCAAATAGAGTAACTGCATAGTAAGACTGCAAAGACGGGGGCCAGATTCTGATCTCAGTTACACTAGCGTAAAATTGGAGTAAGTCCACTGAAGTCAATGGAGAATGATATCAGAATCAGATCCAGGAGTTCTGCATGCATTAGCAGATTCCAACAAAACCGTGACATAACTGAGAACTCAAGGACTGAAAGGAACAGCTGGATAAAGGAAATATATGTGATGTAACAGTTTCTGGTTTCCAGGTCCCCTTAGGGTTGCCAGATTTGGTTGGACATATTCCTGAGGATTCATCACATGACATAATCTTTAATTAAAGATTCATCTTTAATTCCTGGAGTGTCCAGGACAATCCCGGAAGGTTAGCAATGCTAGCGTCCTGCTTCAAGACATAAAGAGGCACTGGAGGATATAAGTCCAGGCACAAACAGTTCAAAATACCACAGCCCGAGGGACAAGTTATGCACTTACCATGAGAGGTCATCAACCAGGTTTAGATATGGCCTTCTCTGAAAGTGTTAAATGAAGGTCAAAGGCAAGAAAGAGACTTTCGTTATCTTTGTTTCAAGGTACGAGAAGAGAAGACAGACCAGCTAACTCCTCATCTAACCAATAGGATGATACAGCTGGATATGACTCGCAGGGCCCACAATGCTTAGGTGCTTTTTAACAAATCCTCGACAAGCATCCTTGCCGGACAGCCGTTATTGCCCTGCAAGGGTGACTGGCTGCCGTGGTGTCAGTCCCTAACAGCCCCCTTACATGCTTCTTTCAGTGCACTGGGGCCACAGTATGTCAGGAGCATGGCTCAAGTTCTGTATTGCCAGCTTCCAGGGGAATGATTTAGCCACCACTGCTGTGGAGAGAGTGTGACGGGCTGAGGCAAAAAGCTCCCATTTTCACAGACATCCTCATGCATTTGCATTGCAAGAGGGGACTGGCACGTTGCTCACAGCCACTGCCAAAGTCACCCAGTGCCTCTCATTGGACACAACAAAAAACGAAAGACGCAAACACTGTTTTGAGATGGTTACTTTGTTGCGAGCTGGTGTAAAGAGCTGCACAAAGGAAGCCAAGTGCAGTGAACAACAAACTATTGCAGAGATCCCCAAACTGTGGAGCATGCCCCCCTAGGGGGGCACAGAGGAACATTCGGGGGGAAGCGGGGGTGCAGCAGGGCCCCGGCCAATCCCCACAGGAGATGGGAAGGGAATGCCATCCAGCCCCACTCCACTCCCAGCTTTGCTCTGGCCCCACCCCCAGCCTCAGCCCCCAACCGCGGCCCGGCCATGGCTCCGCCCATGCCCTCATTCCCAGCCCCAGCCCTGGCCCTGCTCCTGCCCCAGACCCACCTCCAGCTGAGACCCCCTTACCCCTGTCTGCGCCACCCCTACCCTGGGAGCCGCAGCTCTGCTCCCAGCCCCTTATCTAATAACTGTTTAACATCTATACAGCCATAGAGCACTCTCGTAGCAGGGAATCATTTGTCTCCTGAATTACATGTAGGCACCATTCAAGCTCTCTGGGTGATGCCCTTTAAAACGTCCATGCTGAAAACTGCCAAACTCAGTCCTGTTTGTGACTCAGCCGACCCAGGATCCAGGCCTCTGGGCTTCCAGAGCAGGGGGCGGCTCCGTGTTCTATCCCCCACTGTCCCTGTGGAGCTCTGACTACCCACAACATGGTGAGGGCTCTAGGGTAAAGATCGTGCTCTCCCAAGATTATAGCAGTCTCCACAGGGCAGGAGGAGGGCACAGAGTGTCAGACTGGCTCCACCAGCCTACCTAGTCTTCGCCTCCTTCCCCTTTGCAGATTTTGAATGCTCAGAGAGGCCTCCTGGGAAGTATGGAGAGGTGGGGGAGACTGCCACAGAGGAAATGGACCCAAGGGGAGGGAAACCCACAGTTCTGCAGGGGACAGTCCCGCCCACAGGAGCTATTTTGGCTTCCCACAAGTTCTTCCAAGAGCCTGTTGAAATAATGAAAGCTACTCATTGTAGCGAAAAAAGCAAAATTATTCTCCAGACTGAGTAAATGTGGTTCGGAAGCTTGCCTCTCTCTCCAACAGAAATTGGTCCAAGAGAACATACTACGTCACCCACCTTGTCTCTGTAAACTTCCCCCTTGTAAGTGGTAAAATGTTTTGAACACAAATGTCGACGCTTCCTTCTAATTTTGTTAGCAGGACACAGTGTTTCCCTAATCAAATTCAGTTGCCTAATGTATATCTTATGCACCATAAAACTAGCTAAGAGGAACAAACACTTTATATGCCATTTACAGTGCTTTCCAAGGGATGGGGCCACTTATATTTGACCTTTGCGAGGCTTTGTGATGCCTGAGGCTAGATGCTTAAACAGAATCACCTACCTGCATTTTACATTCCCTTTCATCTTTTATTCCATGCAATAAATTCCCTGCACCCATTGGTAACAAACATCTGGCACAGAACCCAGCAGCCAGCTTTCTGCACTCAGAGAAGGAATCTATATTCAAAAGCAAGATTAATTATCTTCTGATGGTACTGAGCCTAAAACCACCACCTCAGAGGAGAGAGGTGTCATCTGGACTCTGTGAAATGAGCAATGGTCTTAGCTCTGTTCTTAGTGGGCAGTTTTCCACCAGGGGCCAAATGATTATAATTTTTTATTGTGCTCTCATTCCCCCATTTGTCAGATTCACTCACCTGTTTGACCACCTAGAAGTTGCCATAATAGAAATAAATAATAACGCTAATAATAGTTAAGTGGAGTGATGGATATGATGTAGTGGCTTTTTTATTCTACAAGCTCAGGTGACCTGTCTTGCATCCCAGGAGCAGGGTCCAAATTTCCAATTGACTTCAACAGAACTTCAGGGGCATTGCTAGGTGACAAAGGAAAGCAGGATCAGGTGTACAGATTTGCATGCTGTGATCATAAGGCTTCATCTGCCAGGAAGAAGAAGAAGAAGAAAAGAAGAAATAATAATGGTAGATTTTAGCTCAATTTCCTCCCATCCATTCTTCTCTGTGTGCCTATCTCCTTGCTCTAATAGAACAGAACCTAGAGCTGGATGATAATATTGAAGGCTGTTCTTTTGTCATCGGAAGATGTCTCAAAGTGACCAAGCAAGAGGGAGTTTTGTGTGGTTGTGACTTTTTCCATAATATTTAGTTAGTCTTTTGTCAGCGTGGCTAACTTCTTGGTTATGTTTTCCTGTAAGAACACCCCACCAGCTGCATACTCTATCATGTGACACAAACAGTTTTTACTGAAATCCATATGTGTTTCTGTGAGTTGAAGAATCCTCTCCACCCATAGTTCAGTAAGTGCACTTACGCCTGTATTCTCTGATATAAAAAGCCGTAAAGGGAATTTGGATTAGGCCATATATGACTAACTAAAGGCATTAGATCCCTAATGAGCAAGTTATCCCACAAATAAATGGCCTATTTTTTTACAGACAACTTGACCACCTCCCTGGTCATCAGCAATGTAGCATAACAAACTCACTTAACCCCCAGCCTCACTACTGCCCCTTAACTCATCATATAGACTTCATCCAGTAGCTGGCAGAGAAAACAGAAGGGCTGCAAGCTCTCAGTGCAGGGAATTTGCGAGAGCCCTGGCATGAAGGAACTGTGACTGAGTCTGGCCAGAGTGAGTTACCCTATCCTCCAGAATGGAATGAGAACCATGTATTCTGAGGAAACACTCAGCCTGACTTAACCTTTCCCTAACAGCCAGATCTTTCCTCTGGGACAGGGGGAAATCTTGGCATTGCATAGCCAACCTAGTCTGTTTTTGGCTGAGCAATGGCATTTTTTCCGTGGCTGCACAAACCACCCTCTGAGTTCTATTTGGAGCCTCACTGAGAACATTTTTTTCTTGTTATTTAATTAATTTATTCTGGTTCAACAGTGAGAGTCTGCCTCCAAGTGCAATTTTGTTCTCCAAGCCCTACGAAGTTGTCTGCCCATCCAGATGCTGCTAACCTGATCCATCGCCCTGTACTTCTCTATAATGAATAATGCAGCAGGAGCTCCTAGTCATGTCTCGCAGGTCTTGGGACTAGATGCAAGCTTGTGTCATTGGATAGATTCTACGTCCCATCATGGGGGCAAAGCTTCAGCTGCTGTGTATCATCATGACCACAATGAAACTACACCAATTTCCACCACTGTGGGATCTGGCCCATCACTTTGTTTATACATTTGTCGATTGTAGAATTACACTGACCCATGCATGGAGGAATGTGACTCTCCATGTTTAGGGATACTCAGCCAGGGTAATGAAACTTCCTCATCTGACAGTTTTGAAGTCAATAGGAGTTTTGTGCCATGAAGACATAAGGGCCAAGCCCCACAGCTGTCCCATGGTTTTTATACATGCTGTGAGTGTGGGAAACTGGAGTCATTGCAGAATGGCATATACCCATGTTTTGTCCCTTGACAAATAAGAAGAATATGGAATAAAATATGTTATTACGGGAAAGATCTTTTACAAATGAGCCCAAGACAGTCTTTGGCTTTATCAAATATGTCTAAGACATGGTCTACACCTATTTTTTATGGTATAACTTTCTGTTTAGGAGGGTGATTTTTTACTTTGGGGTTATACTGGTGTAAATATTTATGTGCACGCAATTATACTCGTATAAAGGTGGCTTATACCGAGATAGCTGACTCCCTTTCCCATGTGGGAATGACTATACTGATATAAGCATCTTTATAATGGTATAACTGCATGAATGGCACCAACTGGGGGCTTCCTGGGGGAGTAGCCCCCTGCTCCCCTCCCCCAAAGGTTTTTGCAGTTTCTCAAAATTCCATAGGTTGCCGAGCCAGCGGCGGTCAGAGTCCAGCCATTTTTAAGCAGTGATTCCATACTCAATTACTACAGATGCTAACAAAATGGTCCGGAGCATCTCTCCAGCTGTGTGATCACAACGCCACTGAAATTTGATCCAGCCTCTCCTCTGTACAGACAGATGTCTGGGCCAGATTTCCGTGAATAATGATGTGATTTGGCGCATGGAAACTGGTGGGAACCAGATTTTGCCCGCCCTCCACCGCCACCCCAGGAAATATCTGAATTGGTGCCTCTGAACTGCATCCCCCCAAGGAAGATTGTAACACTTTAAATATACCAGTAAAGTTGCATTAATGCATGAACCCCCCAGAGTATGAAAGCGTGGGATCTCCACAAGTGACTACAGCCAGCTTTCTCTTTGCCCTTGTTTCCCATCCGTTCTAGAGGCCAGCCACAAGCTGAGCACAAGAACTGCTTAACTATACCCGTAGAGCTAAAGTGGTACAACTTTTGTGTGCAGATAAACCCTAATTCAACAGAACAAGTGTTTAACATAATCCCTATGTTGCAGTCTCTGTTTTAATACTTTCTTAAATACTTAGCCGTTAAAGTCATACAGTTCAGAACTCTGCTGAGAAGTAAAGACAGTTAAACTAAAGATTTCAACAAATCATAAAGAAGGTTAGAGGATATTCCTTTTAAACTTCTAATGATTGCCAGGGCCTCTCTTTGCTAAGGATTTGTGCCTGATTTCGATAATTACATCACAGCCTGCCAAAATCCTTTAGACCAATTGTGGGAGCCATAAACCTGCTGTGAACTACTTCGTTAAACTAGAGGTTCTTCAGCAAGTCAAAGCTCCTTTTTTTTGAATGGGTTGTTTAAATCCAAGTGTAAAAGTGAACTTGACAAAACATGGCAACGGGGAACAAAGCTGCACCAGCTAGTGTGTTCTTCTTGAGTCTACAGCAGAATTAAAGCCGCAGTTTCCAAGGCAGGAAGAAAGTGCAAACTACCCTTGAGTGAACCCTCTCAGAGGATAATTTGTCCCACCCTGCCCCAGCCAGGGTGAATCTTCCCGAGTGGTTTTCTTCCAGCTCTGACTTCTGAGATTCTAAAATAATTAGCATGAAGGGGCTGGGTCCTCTGAGTCCTTGGGGGATTTTCTGGCTCTGCTAGAACTTATTGCAAAGAATAGAAGCCATGTCATATGAGGAGTGAGGTGGGACTGGTGTGAGGAATTCACAGCTGAGAGAGAGTACAGTATAACTGATTAAAATAGGTGGAACTGTGCTCACGCACTAAGAGTGTTTAGCAATTTAAGTGGCTAAGGCATGGGGGGGAGGAGTCAGGAATCTGAGCTCCATGCCCAGTTCTATTACTAACCTACCCTGTGACATTCAGCAAGTCACTTTAAATAAAAGCCAAAGCAACCCCCTCTCTTTGACTCAGTTTTCCCATCTGTAAAGTGGGGTTAATAATGCTCCCACAGCTTTGTAAGATGCTTTGCAAATTTAGGATGAAAACTACCAAGCAGATAAGTGTTAAGATTTCTTAGACCTCATGTGTTGGCCAATAACATGGACAGCTTTAAACTGAGCCCTTAACCACCTCTAAATATTTAGTAATGCAAGGAAATTCTTACTTCCCTAGTGTGCATTCTATAAACTGTAGCACATGTGCCCTTACTTCTAGTGGGTATGTGTCAAAGCTGCATATCTGCCAAGAAAAGGGCCAGCAAATGGTTTCTACCCTGACCATTAATCTCTAGAATTAGTAGCTCCAAATCTGGCATGTGCATGCATTCAACAAAAAAATGAAATCAGGGAGATTTATAGTGAACAACTGTCATGCAATGCAGTTTTTGGTTTCAGAGATGAAGAGAAATAGCTACACAGGCATCTAGATGAAGTGGGAATACTTTAATGAAAATCAGTTTAAAGCATTCGGTCCTGTCATTTATCACGCAACACACAATAGGCAGAATACTCAGATGCTAGCAATTCTGTATGATCAAAGCTTTATCAAAGTGTTCTTTATTATTAACAGCACCAAAAGGAGGAACCACATTCTAAAAAGAATGAAAACAGTTTGAGGCATATAATCATGTCTGCTCAAGACAGATCTTGCTATTCGAGCTTTCCATGCAACAACAGAAACTAAAGCCAGCCACAAGAAGACAATTGATGGATTTATATGAGGGATGAATGTGTCTTTGGAGGTACTGAGATATCTGAGCCATCACGGCACTACTACCAATTTATGCTGGTGATTGATTTCAGTTGAAATTTAGGATTCAGGGGCAGAGGTGATGGTGATTTGTAAAGAGACATAAGATCATGAGCTCGAACTTTGCTATTGGAACTGCCCAGGGTGGAGCTCAATTTCCCAGGGAAGGAAGTGGGCCAGTTCAAGGCCCTCACTGACAATAAAGACATGGAATATGGGCCTGATGCCTTTGCCATCAGTGGGGTAACTGAAAGTAACCTGCTAGACAAAACCTCAGCCGTGAGATGGGCCTTATTAAACACAGAGGAAGCAGTGAAGGCTTTTGTGGCAAATAGCTTCCTTCGAGGAAAACCAGTTTGGCCAGCCCTTAGGTGCTCAGCACCACCTAGGTGGTAATGCCTCTGCTTCCCAAAGAGAAGGAAGAGCTCTCTAGAAGGGTCTAACAGAGCACATTGGAGAGACAAGCTGGGTGAGGTCATATCTTTTATTGGACTACCTTCTGTTGGTGAGAGAGACAAGCTTCCGAGCTATACAAGCTTGTCTCTCTCACCAGCAGAAGTTGGTCCAATAAAAGATATGACCTCACCCACCTTGTCTCTCTAATATCCTGGAACCAACCTGGCTACAACAACAGTGTACATCCGTACCAGCGTAGCCCTAAAGACTCATCAGATCAGTAAGACTGAGCCTCCCATGAACCATGGAAAAGAAGGGCCCAGATCCTCAGCTGTGGCTAAGATGCATACATCACAACTAGGGAGGTGGGAGAACAGGGGTTAAGGCACCTTTGCATTCTCATGATCCTAGGCCAACAGCAGGCCTAGCCAGGCCTGCTGACGGGGATGGGCAGGGGGTGGGAATTGCTCAGGGGCCCAAGTGATTTAAAAGGGCCCGGGGGCCCCACTGCCATGGTAGCGGCATTGGTGGCCGGGAGCCCCGGGGCCTTTTAAATCACCCGGGAGGGACGCAGGGCTCCGAGGTGCGCGTGACTGCTCCAGGCCCCACGCTTTGGGGGGCCCCACGGGCCGACATGATTGGCCAGCACAGTCAGTCCCAGCAGTGAAGGATTCATCACTTCCGCCCTGGGCCCCGCACCCCGCTAGGGATGGCCCTGGCCTCAGGGCCCAGAATTGCTTTTGGCGGGCCTGTGCCCAGCATAAGATAAGGCAGGCCTGCAAGTGACACAATAGGAACGGGCCTGTGTCTAGGAGCAGCGAGATATTGGGGATCTGTTTCCAAATACTTTTCAAGCCTCTTGGACAGAGAAGGAGCACGTCTCCCGAGATGCTGAGAGGGGAGCTGCTCCATGGGGTCCCACTATCACGATCTACAACCAGGGAGGCCTGCTCACAGTGTCCACTGCTGGCATTCTGCTTTTCACCTCCGGAGATAGACCGGTGTTAAAACAATAATGTCTCCTCCCCTGGACCACTCACCCATTCACCCTGGCCTCTGTAGGCAGGTGGTTAAGGTCATTCTCCTGAGGAGAGGGGTAACAAGAGGTCCGTCCCCCCTCTGGCTGAAAACACCACTGTTTCACTTTCATTGATCACAGAGTAGGCAAAACAAGTGTCCTGCGTATCAACAGCTCATGGTGGTGCACGAGCAGCACAGATCGGGCAGGCATATCATGGGGAGTACATACTGGCCCCATCTGTGCCCTTTGTAACTCCTGCTCCACTGAATTCACTGGAGATTTGGCCTGAGTTAAGACTGAGTAAAGAGTTCAGAATTTGTCCCTAAGGGGCAGAGCTAGGCAGGGCCCAGGCCTAGAATCTTAGCTGGGTTCTGGGAAGATCTGCAGAGGGAAGAGTGAGTCCCCCCACCAAAGCCAAGCTATGGCAGTAAAACTGATCCACCAACACAGTAGCCTAATGGCCTGATTAGACTCTGTGACGCTAACTCACGCACTCCAAGGTGGGGAGGCGTTATACAGCATGGGATCCTCTGCCCAGGCCTCACCTTCAAATACTCCCTGGACACTGCTGTGCAGGTATCCCCTGCAGAGCTGGGCTGCATAAAGTGCAGGGTTCCACATAGCCCTGAGAGCTCCCCCAAATCCTGTCCCCACACCTGGGGCAATGGAATTGCACTTGTTCTGTGCTTGTTGGGAGAGTGTGGACCAGGACTGGCCCCTAAGTGCATGGACTGTGGCAAACACTTGAAATCATTTTAATGTTCCATAATTATTGTGTGGCACCCAAACCACAGAGTGCATAAAACATGGATTTCCACTGGCAACTGTGAATCCAGTCTTCAAATGCATGTGCATCAGGATTGGGGCCTAAATTCAGGTACCAGCAGCTACCTGCTTCTCTGGAGGCACCTAGGGTTGGATTTAAGTGGCTAAAAACAGGAATTTAGGTGCCTAAATAGTGATTTCTTCAATCAAGTTTGAAAATAGGGCCCTATCTTGTTATCCTAGATAACAGTCTCAAATCCAGTCCCTGCTCAATTCCACGCATTGCATGGCACTGCAAGCCAGCTATTCATCCCATTTTCCTTAAATAAACTCCTTTCCCCTGGCCCAGCATTTCCAACTCGTTCCCAGCGCTTGCAGGCTCCTCTTCCCCCAGTAGCCCCCTCTTCCTCTAATTTAAATCAACCTTCGAATGACAGCTAAAGTCAACTTGTTTTAATGACCACATCCGTGTGTTTTTAAATAATTTCCTTCTGGAAACGAAGCCTCCCTCAAAGAATAAACCACCTTGTAGAAATAGGGTACAAACCCACAGATCAGGGCATCTACTTGGGGGGGTGGGGGAGGGTGCACAATGAGCGTACTTGTTTTCTTGGAAAGTTTGCAGCTAGAAGCTGCTCGGGGCACTCCTCCAAGACCTTTCTTCCCCCCTGTAGCAGCTGCCATTTGATCCCATGCTTTGGCTTTGAATGGAGCGCCCTGAGAATGCCAGATGTTGTGAACAAAGGTCTAAAAATAATCTATCCAGTGATCATTCAAGGGGAATATGTGCCTCGTGGGTACACGAGATGGGAGAACCTGATCTGTCTTTGAACAAGAAAGTTCAACAGCAGCTCCTGGCTCCTGATTCTGGGCTCCAAAACTTTTTTTGTTTGTTTATTTTTTGCCTCCCAGAAGCTGTTCAGCAAAGAGTCGTTTGCTTCAGCAGTCAGCTCTCTCCCTCCCTCTGATTTGTCTGGCGCCTTGAAAGCTGGGATCCGTATTTTCTTATTTCTCATCAGGAACATGGACTCCAGCAGCAATAGCCTGGGGCCCAAGCTGCATTTCTGCAAAAAGATCTTCACTGCAGCCTTGTGTGTCTCAGTCTTACTCGCAGAATCCGGCTTGGCAAAGAATCTTTGGAAACGTGCCCTCCACCTGAAACTGGCCGAGAAGTATGATGTGAGTACCTAGCTGAGGGGGGACATCGCATGTGAACTAGCAGGAGGCAGGCGTATGTAATGGTGTGTCCAGTGTGTCCTTTGAGAATGATCAGGATTTGAATCCTACGCTTTTGCTGTTTGTAAGAGGGCTCGTTTAAGCTTGCTAGGCTGTGTTAAACTTTTACCACCTATTTGCTGCAACATGAGACATACAGATAAGGGCACACTTTATACACTGAAAAATAAATTTGTCATGCCATAGCCACAGCCCAAGGAGGTGCTCTGCACTGGGAGAGGCTAGAGAAGGGTAGCATGACCAGACAGCAAGTGTGAAATATTGGGACAGGGGGTGGGGGGTAATAGGAGCCTATATAAGAAAAAGATCCCAAAATTGGGACTGTCCCTATAGAATTGGGACATCTGGTCACCCTAGAGAAGGGAAACCTGAATGAAGAAAAGGAGATTGTGGTTGCAAGTGCAAAACCCATATAAATGTGCATAGAAGTGCTAGCATAAAATACCAAAAGGAAAGTACCATGGTCCACTGCATAGAGTGGGGGAACTGGGAGTCAGAATTCCTGGGTTCTAAGCCCACCTCGACCACTGGTTTGGTGTGTGTGATCTAGCGCAAGTCGCTTCATCTTTCTGTGACTCATTTTACCCATCCACTGTAAAGTGAGGATAAATATGTAAAAGTGTTTTGTGACATTTAGCTAATGAACAATAGTGTCTTGTGATCCATACAGAAAAGGTAATATATACATATAAAGAGGTCGTTCCTGTCCTGGAGCAAGTAGTTCAAGGGAGAATCCATTCTCAGATTGGCCTCCTTTTATAGAATCATTGAAATTCAGGGCTGGAAGGGATCTGGAGAGGTCATCTAGTGCAGCCACCTGTGCTGAGGCAGGACCAAATATACCTAGAACCATCCCTGACAACAGGTGTTTGTCTAACCTGGTCTTAAGCACTGGAATAGGCTTCCCAGGGAGGCTGTGGAATCCCCATCACTGGAAGTTTTAAACTATCTTTTGAGTTAGACAGTTTCTCCCAGTATTGAACCGAAATCTCCATTGCTTCGGATTAAGCCCATTTCTTTGGTGGACTTGGAGAACAATTGATCACAGTTCTCTTTATAACAGCCTTTAATGTATTTGGAGGCAGTTAGCAGGTCCCCCACCCCCACCCCACCCCGCCCCTGTCTTTTTTTTCTCAAGACTAAACGTGCCCGTTTTTTTTAACCTTTCCTCGTAGGTCAGGTTTTCTAAACCTTTTATCCTTTTTGTTGCTCTCCTCTGGACTCTCTGCAATTTGTCCACATCTTTCTTAGTGTGCTGCCCAGAACAGGACACAGTACTCCAGCTGAGGTCTCACCAGTGCCGAATAAAGTTGGGGCAATTACCTCTGGTGGCCTACATACAGCGCTCCTGTTAATATACCCCAGGATATTAGCCTTTTTCGCAACTGCATCACATTGTTGACTCTCATCCAATTTGTGATTCACTATAATCCCCAAAGCCTTTTCTATGGTACTACCACTTAGCCAGTTATTCCCCATTTGGTAGCTGTACATGTGACGGGTCCTTCCTGAGTGTAGTACTTTGCACTTGTCTTTAGTGAATTTCAGCTTATTGATTTCAGACCAATTCTCCAATTTTTCAACGTCATTTTAAATTCTAATTCTGTCCTCCAAAGTGCTGGCAAACCCTCCCAGCTTGGTGTCATCTGCAAATTTTATAAGTGCACTATCCACTCCATAATCCAAGTCACTAATGACAATATTGAATAGTACCAGACCCAGGACAGACACCTGCAGGACTCCACTAGATATGCCTCCCCCTTCCCCTCAGTTTGACAGTGAACTGTTAATAACTACTCTTTGAGCATAGTCTTTCAACCGCCTTTTAGAAATTTCCTCTAGTTCACACTTCCCTAGTTTGCTTATGAGAATGTCATGTGGAACTGTGTCAAAGCCTTATAATCAAGATATATCACAGCTACAGCTTTGCCCGCTATCCACTAGGAGAGTAACCCTATCAATGAAGGAAATTAGATTGGTTTGGCTTCATTTGTTCTTCAGAGATAAAGTGGGTGATGTAATATCTTTTACTGGACCAACTTCTGTTGGGGAGCAAGACAAACTTTCCTTTTCCCCCTATGACTAGAGAGGTGTTAATGGGCCACTTCACCTTGAATGATCCCTTGAAATATGTGTTAACAACTCATGCTAAACAATCTGCTCCACCTTGCATTTAGCTGTGACACTCTGAGTACACTTCCCAGACCTGAGGAAGAGTTCTGTGTAAGCTCGAAAACTTGTCTCTCTATTATCCTGGGACCAACATGACTACAACAACACTGCATACATGATTTGTTCTTGACTATTCTCTGGAAGTATCTCCTCCATTCTGCCTCCCCAGACTTTTGACAGGTGTTCATTAGCACTGCTTGCTGGCGTGGGTTTCTGGCTGACATGCCATCATCTAGGACCAGCCTCACTCTTACCTTCAGGCCATTATAGCTGAGAACAAACCAGTGAAATGCAGGAAACTTCCTGCAAAAGCACAACACACTTTTCTAGCAAGGCTCAAAGGTCTTCTGCCCAGCAATCCAGTTGCAATGTGCTTGAAAACCCTTTGTGGCTAATTAGTGTGTTGCAAAGAGAAAACTAGTCAGGCAGTTAGTCTCCAAAGTGGTAGTGGACACTATGACCACAGTGTCCCAGCTCTGAGAGGTTGTCCGTCAGGATCAGTGGCAGAAAAACTGCAACTGTTCTGTGTACACAGAACAGAAGGGGAGGGATTGGGCCTGAGCATGTTTCTGGAGTTCAAAATATTCTGGGGCCAAAAGATTTTTCTCAGTATTGCCAAAGGTTCAAAAATCATGAGATAGGCTTTAAGATCACGAGATTATGTAAAAAACAATAGATTTGGGGTTCTTTTCATTTGCCTTCTGCTTTTTGAGTCTTTAGGTTTGTGGTTTAGATGCACTGGAGGTGGGGGGGTGTCACATTTTGAAGCTTTCTCCACAGTCACGAGGGCTAGAAACTTATTTTTTCTTTAAGCATGAAGGCTGAAATCATCACAGATCCACCTGACTCCAGAAGCAGGGGCTTTAAGGAAAACAATCATTATCATGAGACTCATGACAAAATCATAAGAGTTGGCAACACTGTTCTAAACATCAACAAGTAGGAGGTAAAAAGTATACATATTTTTTGTAAAAAGAAAATTCCTGACAGTGTGAATATAACAGTTAAAAATTCAAGGCATGCTAGTTAAAGGGGATCTCAGAAAACCGGTTGTTGTTTTTTAAAGTAGCAAATTAAAAAAAATTCAGATTGACCGTGTCCTTTTAAAAGCCAACATTGGCCAATGCCTTTTGCCTCCTGAATATGTTGGGTCAAAATTTCAGCCATTGTTAAGCTGGCATCTGTTTCCAAACGCTCAGGTTTGATTGGGCCCACAAAAGTTGATGCTAAACTTGTTTACATGTCCACTGTTGGTGCAGACACCCAGCCACTGCAGAGGAGCACAGAGAACGGGTTGTGGACACCGAGGGGTTGGACACTCACATTAGCAGGCACAATCAAGGGCCCTGAAGACAAATGCCAGGGGATATGGCCCATGAGGCTGACAATGACATGTTCAGTCACAGATTTCCTCTGTGCACGTGACAGGTGTTTTGTGAAGTGAAGTTCACACACCTGATAAACAGAGGGAGGGTAATCGGAGACGGGTGCAAAACTTCTGCCTGTCACTTCATGAACCTTTTGCAGCAAAATTGTGAGGACAATGAAAAGGCAATGGGATGTTTCACTGTCAAATTTATCTCACTTTTGGGGAGTTCAAGAACATTCGCTGGATTTCAGCATTCTTTTGTGAACATGTGAGGCTGCAAATTATTTAATAATAAAGAGCAGTTCTGGTCTGCTAAATCTCCATAACTGCACTGGAAAAAATACCATTATTAGTAACAATAATAATTCTGCCATGTTGCAAAACCATTGTGAAGTTAAAATCTGCAATCTTCTGCTTTCCACAAAAACTATGAAGCAAAAGACCCAGACAGATAGGATCCTATGTTTTGATGTTCAGATAGCTTGTTCTAAGGCACAGAATCCTTTCCCTTGGGGATAGGCCCTCCTCCTTGAACCAGAGGCTTTTCAAAGGATTGTTTTTCTGGCAGCAGCTAATCCAGGTGCTACTGATCTGTCAAGCTCAAGAGTAATCACTTTCTCTAGGAGGGGGTGGAAGCTGCATTTCTCTGTCCTTTCCCTTGCACGCTTAAAGAAGCGGAGTTCCAATGTCTGACGTTTCCCTTTCCAGAGCACTGGTCCTGGGCTCTCTCTACATCTCGTGTATGGTTCTGCACACCAATGTGCTGCATCGTCCATGCTTTGCTGAATACACACGAGTCATGCAGAGTGGGGAATGCTCCTGTGATCAGCATTGTTCTTTCTCCACCTAGACCCTCACATCTCATCCGACAGGGCTGTCTTGTTGGAGAAGAGGGGAACAAATGAGACATTGTTCTTAGTCCGTTGTTTGACCTCCCCCAAGCTAATGTATTTGTTGCCCCCTGCTTATACCAAGAACAGTGTTTAGAATGAATGCAGGATGGTGTTTCAGATCCCTTGCTTCTGGCAGCAAAAGGAAGGAGTGGGAATATTTTTTGACGTTCAGTTTAGCCATGTTAGATTTCAGTTGATGGAAGGGATGTCAGAGAAGCAGACAGTGATACAAAAGTGGCCAAAAGGGAAGAGGTTGGAGTGGAACAGCAGATTTGTGCGGTATTAATGTAGAAGTGCAATCAGATGGAGTCCCGAGGGATAGGGCCTAGTGAGACAGCCGAGGGCCAAGGATGTAACCCAGTGGGAACCTCTACTGAGAGTGGGAGAAGTTTCCAAAGATCCAGCAGTAGCAGTAAAATGTAGATGATGATCCAGCAGGTATTCCTTATCCCCCATTTCTATGAATATGCACATCATGCACAAGATGTTTATTCTTTATTGTTTCAGAGGAAAGATGACTGGTGGCCATTAACTAAACAAATCCCACCAATCACACGTCACACACTGAAATCAATGGCAACACTCCTATTGATTTATAGTGGGCCAAGACTGGGCCATAAGCATTGTCTCACGAAGGCAGGCATCTGGAACAATGAAAGGAAGCCAGCCTTGAACTTAAAGGATCTGACCCTCATCTGATGTACATTGGTGTAGCATTACTGACTTCAATGATGCTGTGCATATTTACACCAGATGAGAATCTGGCCCTAAATCTCTCTCAACAGGAACCCCAACTAGAAATATGTCTCACCGGATCCATTCTGTGTTGAATTCCAAGGAAATCTAAATAGATTTCTGCTGCACATAAGGATATTACAAGTGTCAGAGCATTGTGCTTAGAGGCAAACTGGTTCTCATTTGTAGACATGAAAAATCTAAGGATGGATGGAATTTTTATGAGGCAGGCCAGATCCCTCAGATGTTACTGAAAGTCTGGGAATACGGTGAGTGATTTAGGGTAATGAGGCTTCATTCCATTTTTTTCTAGTGACTCTGGACTTGGCTTTCCAGGTTCCTCAGCTGAACTTTTAACTTTCCGCTGTTAACTAGTTTCTGGAAGTCTTTAATGCAGCTATCGCCATTAAAATGAGTTCATGAGTCTCCTGAGACAAACTGCAACTTGCCTCCAGGATTGAAAAATATCTTCAAGTGCAGAAATGTTAAGACATGCCAGAGTCCATAATATTTAAAAATCCAAGTCATGCTCACAGCCAAAATGTAAATCCTACCAAGCTATTAAATAGGCACTCGTGGAAATCATTATTCCAAGACAGCAGTAATACAAGACTTTGTAAATGAGGGAATTACTTTCCCCCCCTTTTCCTAAAAATCTTATGATACCCAAAGCAGCGGCAGCATGTTGATTAGTTAAATTTTGCAAACATGCTGTACAGCAGTGAATTTTTAAGTACTGGGATATCAGAACACTAGGAACACTGAGAAAATAAGGTGAAAACTAAGTAGAGAAACAGCTACTCCGGGAATTCTTGGCCTTAGAACTTTTATTGTTCTAAAAGGGAAGTCACATTCATTATGGTCAACTGTTCATTATGAATTTTGCCCTTTCAATTAGTGAATCAATCATATTTGTTTTCTTTTAAGTATCAGTTACCCATCTGTATTTGCTAAATATTTTGGGTAAATACATTTCAGACTATGGGTTGAGTGACAATAACATTTTAAATAGGAGAATAACAACTAATGAACTTCCAAAATGAATGCTTTGATGAATGATCGTCCCTGCTAAAGTCTATGGAACTTTTGGGATTCCTGAACATTTTCACTCATATGCAGTGTTTGGACTGGATTATGAATTATGAATAGACCTGGTTCCACAAAAAGAAAATTTGAAATATTTGATTTTTTTAAATTAAAAATTAAAAATTGGAAGTTAGTGTTCTGACCAATTCTATCGCTGATTAAAAATGGGGCCAAGGGAGGAATTGGGAATATCTTTGTCAAAATTTTTCTTTTTGTTGTTGCTGTTGTTTTTTTACATTTTGAAATCAAAATATTGAACTTAAAAAAAAAATCAAAGAGCTCTCATGATTACTAGTGACAGGTTCAGAGTAACAGCCGTGTTCGTCTGTATTCGCAAAAAGAAAAGGAGTACTTGTGGCACCTTAGAGACTAACCAATTTATTTGAGCATAAGCTTTCGTGAGCTACAGCATCCAGCCAGCATACAGCCAGTATGCATCCGGTGAACTGAGCTGTAGCTCACGAAAGCTTATGCTCAAACAAATTGGTTAGTCTCTAAGGTGTCACAAGTACTCCTTTTCTTTTTATGATTAATAATGTGACCCATCAATGCATAGGAAGAAATTCTGATACTCTTCCTTACTTTGAGCAGCACCTTACTCCATAAGTGCCTGTTAAATACATGGACTGCTAGTGGAATAAGGTGCTTGTCAACATGATTAGTCATATTAGAACCTGACAGTGTGAATATAACTTGGTGCTTTCATTTGTGGAAATACTGGTGAATTAGGCTTTTTTCCCCTCACTTCTCAACAAATTAAAAACCAATCATCATCTGGATTTTCCCTACCACACCCCATGATCTACAAGCTCCAATTGTTTGTTAGAACAATTGAGAACCTGGGTGGGTTTATACTACAGTTCCCACATAATATATTGGATGCATCTCAATCAGAGGGCATTTCAGACATCTGGGAATGTTCCCTATTATTAAGGCTGGTTCTTGTCATTGCACAAATGTATGAGATTGGCTGAAATAAAGAAATATCACATCGTTGTCACTATATGTTATGCATGATTCATTACAGAGAAAGTGGAGGTAAAATCTATCATGTCAGCATTACAAATAATATACAACATTTTCCCCTTATCACGTTGAACGGAATTGCATCAATTTCCTATGAAATGAACTATTAGTTATTCCTAATTACATTTTAAAATAACTGATTTCAATCCACTCATTCATAACAACAAGGCCATAGTAGGAGCAGTCAGTCCCAAAGTTAATAAATCCAGTTATTTGTGCACTGCCTCTCAATAGTTGCAAACTGAGGCCATCTGGAGGAATCTAAAAGCATTGCAGTGAAGTCTTCAAAATCTTGCTTAAATGTTTCCTTGTACATTGATGTAATGACAATATTTGAATGAAGGGCTCCCATAATTTTCCCCCCCTTAACCTATGCCTGCTGTGTGCATTTATTTGGGAAGGAGAAGACTGAGTGATTGGAAAATCTATTTGCGTTCTTATTTAAAGAAAAGCAGTTTCCCACACATAACCATTACCAGGCCCAAGGAGAGAGGCAGAAACTCTTGGCAAGCTGACTTATCTTAGATGCAAATCATGGGAAATGCTTATACATTGTACCTGAGAAACATACTGGATGTGTTGTTACTACAGGGGAGTATCCAGCTTGTGAGTTCAAGGTCTTGCAGGGGATCCTATTGGTATCCTGTCCCAGGAAGTTTGTTTTTCAACACCTAGTTCAATGAGCTGTACCCTAAAGACAAACATTTGCTTTCCAGAGGCGTTGTTGAGTCCCAGGGAGAAGGTACCTCTGGCAGGGATGATTTAGCAGGGCCCAGACGTGGGGAGAATCTCTCAGTGTTAATCCAAGTTCCTCTGTAACCTGATGATGCCCTCTTGAGAGTGGCCTGACTAGAGTGGTGCAATGCAGTAGAGAATCTGCCCCTTTGTGACTGATTTGCAAATGCTAGGGTGCTGGACATCATTACGAGAGTGTAGGTAGAGTCTTAAACCAAACAATCTGATAGCAAGTTCTTTTCTTGTCTCCATTTGCAGCTTTATCATTTTGGGCCAAATGCTGATCTCAGTTACAGGGTGTAAATCCAGAGTAACTCCTTTGGCTTTGGTGGAGTTTATTGGGCATTACACCTGTGTTCATGAGAGCTGAATCTGGCTGAGTCTAGTTTGATCCCAATATTTGATTATTGTCAAACTTTTCTAATCTCTATTTCTGAAGTTTGCTCTCTTCAGTTCAGCTTAGTTTCACTTACATTCCCCAGGTTCTCTGTCTCTCTCACGTGCTCACACATACTGACACCATATTCTTTTGCAAATCCAACAAAAGTTATTTTTTTCATACTCCAGAGCATTAATAGACACTTTGCTGGTAGCACATGGTAATAGTTAGATAGCAAAAGAGACAAGAAATCTTTGTGTCTGAGGAACATAAAAATTCAGAAGTCAAAAATCATTCCTCCAAGGAGTGATGTATTATTTAGACAATGGGTCTGATTTTCCCCTGCACTGAAGATGCTTTGCATTGTCCCACCAACACAAAGCAGCCCTAAGGCTGACGTAGCTAGCCAGGGAATGCTTGCCGTGATCTGTCAGAGCCCCCTCTTGTGGCCTAGAGTCACTATATCTGATCCTTGGCTACCCTCTTCCCAGCCCTCTGCATAGCTTCCCAGCCACTGAGAAGAGGGTGGACCCCAATCCTATTCTTTTCCCCTTGGGAAAAGGGGTGTGATCAAGGGGAAAGGGCATGCCTGGGGCTCCCCATATTAGCTCCTTAAGGAAGTTGGCAGCTAGTGCAAATGATAGCAGCTGCCAGGTTGCTCTAATTGACACCATGGGACTGGCACACAGACAGCTGATGTTCGGAAGGTCACATAGGCACTGCCATGAGGAGGGAAGCACAGGAGGAGAAGCATGGCCGGTGGGTGGGGCTGATCCACATATGCAGCCCCCCCCACCAGGGCAGGTGGAAGCTGAGTCAGCTGTAGTGTCTGCAGAGCGCCTGAGGTGGGGAAATTTTGTTCCTCCCCCTTTCCCACAGAACTCCCCTGCCTCACACTGCATGTCTGAGCGCAGGGATGAAGGCTTTGGCCCATGGGGAGTATGAATCAGGCTTGAGCCGCTTGTCAATTTCTGTGGAACGCAGGGAGTTGGCTTCTCGTCCAAATGCCATCTTTGTGAATCATGTTACTTTGTATGCCGCTGCTTATGCTTGTCAGGCAAAGTACCACGCTCTGCTAATTCTACTTGAGAGTTTTCCTCATCGTTTATGTGTGATTAAGAATAGGCCGTATTTTCCCCATATCCAAATACAGTTTGACTTGGCATAGTATTAAATGGCCATGTGTCCTCCTCTGCAGCTTCTGGTACAAAGCTGGACATTTCATACAGAGGTTTCAGAGTAGCAGCTGTGTTAGTCTGTATCCGCAAAAAGAACAGGAGGACTTGTGGCACCTTAGAGGCTAACAAATTTATTAGAGCATAAGCTTTCGTGGGCTACAGCCCACTTCATCGGATGCATAGAATGGAACATATAGTAAGAAGATAGATAGATAGATAGATAGATATACACATACAGATAAGTTGGAAGTTGCCATACAAACTGTGAGAGGCTAATTAATTAAAACGAGCTATTATCAGCAGGAGGAAAAAAACTTTGTAGTGATAATCAAGATGGCCCATTTAGACAGTTGACAAGAAGGTGTGAGGATACTTAACATGGGGAAATAGATTCAATATGTGTAATGACCCAGCCACTCCCAGTCTCTATTCAAACCCAAGTTAATGGTATCTAGTTTGCATATTAATTCAAGCTCAGCAGTTTCTCGCTGGAGTCTGTTTTTGAAGCTTTTCTGTTGCAAAATTGCCACCTTTAAGTCTGTTACTGAGTAACCAGAGAGCATGAAGTGTTCTCCTACCATTTTTTGAATGTTATGATTCCTGATGTCAGATTTGTGTCAATTTATTCTTTTGCGTAGAGACTGTCCGGTTTGGCCAATGTGCATGGCAGAGGGGCATTGCTGGCACATGATGCCATATATCACATTGGTAGATGTGCAGGTGAACGAGCCCATGATGGCGTGGCTAATGTGATTAGGTCCTATGATGGTGTCACTTGAATAAATATATGGACAGATTTGGTGTCAGGATTTGTTGCAAGGATAGGTTCCTGAGTTAGTGTTTTAGTTGTGTGGTGTGGGGTTGCTGGAGAGTATTTGCTTCAGGTTGGGGGGATGTCTGTAAACAAGGACTGGTCTGTCTCCCAAGATCTGTGAGAGTAAGGGATCATTTTTCAGGATAGTTTGTAAATCTGTGATGGTGTGCTGGAGAGGTTTTAGTTGGGGGCTGAAGGTGACAGCTAGTGGCGTTCTATTTTCTTTGTTGGGCCTGTCCTGTAGTAGGTAACTTCTGGGTACTCTTCTGGCTGTCGGTCTGTTTTTTCATTTCAGCAGGTGGGTACTGTAGTTTTAAGAATGCTTCATAGAGATCTTGTAGGTGTTTGTCTCTGTCTGAGGGATTGGAGTTGTATCGTAGAGCTTGACTGTAGACAGTGGATCTTGTGGTGTGTCCTGGATGGAAGCTGGAGGCATGTAGGTAAGTATAGCGGTCAGTAGGTTTCCGGTATAGGGTGGTGTTTATGTGACCATCGCTTATTAGCACAGTAGTGTCCAGGAAATGGACCGCTTGTGTGGATTGGTCTAGGCTGAGGTTGATGGTGGGGTGGAAATTGTTGAAATCATGGTGGAATTCCTCAAGGGCTTCTTTTCCATGGGTCCAGATGATGAAGAAGTCATCAATGTAGCACAAGTAGAGTAGGGGTGTTAAGGGACGAGAGCTAAGTCAGCCATAAAAATGTTGGCATACCGTGGGGCCATGCGGGTACCCATAGCAGTGCCTCTGACTTGAAGGTATATATTGTCCCCAAATGTGAAATAGTTGTGGGTGAGGACAAAGTCACAAAGGTCAGCCACCAGGTTTGCCATGACATTATCGGGGATACTGTTCCTGACGGCTTGTAGTCCATCTCTGTGTGGAATGTTGGTGTAGAGGGCTTCTACATCCATAGTGGCCATCTCACTTTACAGGAAGGTTTTAAATTCGTAAAAGGCTGCTGGCATTAATCACTTACAACAAACACAGAATGATTATGAAACACAGGAACAATAAGGCCTCTCTATCATCATCTTCATTTCAACTTACCTCTCTTTCTCGCTAGAGTATTTTCAAGGCACCGATTACTGAAGTGCCTACTGCCTCTCTTACTCTTTCAGACAAGTGTAATGGACATTTTAGGGATTTAAAAATTAAACTCCTGAACGCTTCTACATCATTAAAACAATGTAATAAATAGTAGTACTTGGTATTTAGGTAACACATTTCATCAGCTGATCTCCAAGCACTTTGCTAAGGTAGCAACAGATTAGTATCTTCATTTTACAGGTGGGGAAACTGAGGCACAGGGTAGTGGTGTCACTTCCTTGATGAATACGTGAAGTCAGTCATTTCTTAATGCTCACTCCAGCTATGTCACTTTGCAATATGTTTAATGTTGACCAAATGTTCTCCCTTATGCCAAATCTGTGTTTTGCCTTTTTTTCTTTTTTTTTGCAAGGATTATGAGTACCCTCTTCATTCTCACAGCGCCCACTACCAGAAGAATGACCGCTGCCCTCCACCCCCGCAGACTTTACCAGAGCGAGCATGTGAGGTGCCCAGCTGCCGTTCAGATTCTGAATGTGAAAGACACAAGCGTTGTTGCTACAATGGGTGCATCTATGCCTGCTTAGAATCAGTACAGCCACCTCCAGGTATGGTAGGCTGTGAGATCAAACTGCCTCAGAAAGAAATGTCCAAGATGTTGCCCAGATACTAACAGAAACAGCTGAAATAACAATGGTAGGCTGTAAAATGGGGGGTGTATCCCCATATATATTAGTGTGGAGAGGTTAGCCGGGGCTTGTCTCTCTCTGGGGAGGCGGGGACCCCCACCGACTCACTAAGTTCGGGAACAGGTCTAGCAGGGCCCCGGGCTACTTCCAGACTCCCCCTCTTGAGGTACCTGGGTTAGGGTGGTGTCCTCAGGGGGGTCCAGCACCATGGGTTCTTCGGGATAGGTGGCGAGGGGTAGACTCGGCAACTTCTCTGGGTAGCTGGCCTGGGGCAGGCTCAGCAACTCCTCCGGGTAGCCGGCCAGCCCTTGGGTCCACTGCAGGTCGCTGGGGCTTCCCAACCAGGAGGTAGGCCAGATGAGTCTGGTCTCCCTGGCGGCTCCTCTCAAGGAGCTCTGGGTCTGGCCTTTATACTTCCTGTGCCATACCTGACCCTCTGGGTGGCGGGCTCAGAGCTCCCTGGCTCCACCCACTCTGGTGTCCAGAGGGGCTTGTCTCTCTCTGGGGCGGCAGGGACCTACACTGCCTCACTACAATTAGGTCTAAAATAGGACTTGGGGTTTGAGCCTGAATCAAGAACTAATCTTTGGTTCCGTGGCGGCGAATAGTTGAGAGCTGCCCTTGTGTGATTTTTGGCTCAAGAGAGAGGAAGTTGCACACATCTGTTGATCTTGCAAGATTTGTAAGATTTGGCAAGATTTCCACCAACTTTGGCAAGATTTGGCAAGATTTCCACCAACTTGAATGGCAGAAATCACGAGATTAGTTATTTTCGCTATATTATGCATTAACCCAAGTTCATGGCCGCATGGCAGGTAATGAGAGTGGAGAATTTTTGAATTTTCAAAATTTAAGTGAAAACTTTGCAAAACTTTGAAAAAAAAATGTGAGTACATTTTTTGCTGGTCTTCAGTCAGTTTGGAACTTTTCCAAAATTCAAAATTATGACAAAAAATGTTTGTAAAAGGTTTTCTGCATTTTTCAACCAGTTCTGCCGGAAACCTTTTTATAGGAAAAACCAAGATGCTTTAACCAGCTACTTGCCAAAATCAGAGATTTTGATTATTGTTGAGAACTAGCTTTAGGACAATCATTTTCCTTTTATTATAGTGGATACTCTTAGTGTTGCAATGTATTTAGTCTCTGCCTGTAGATGAATTTATTTGAAAAGTTTGAGCAAAATCCTTTCTTCTGTTTCCAAGTTAAGGGAGAGTTCAGAAAGATATTCCTTTCCAACTGTGAAATAATTCTAACACCATCTTTTTAAAGAGACGGGTGGTCTACACTTACGGCAGCATGTACAGATGCTGCACGCCCAGCTAGTACAGGTATAAATAACAGTGTAGCTGGCGAGGCACAGCTTAGGTAAGTAGCGTAGAGTAAGTGCCCTACATGCCTGAACCCCCAGGGTACGCACGCTACATGGCTGTCTACTTACCCAAGCAGTACCCACCATGCCTACATTGCTATTTTTAACCATGTAGTGTCTTGTTGCAAGAGCCTTTCCCCACTGCAGTGAAAGGCTCCCGCAGTGGTGAAAAGCTCCCTCAGCTCCCCACTGCCAGAACCTTTCCCGTTGCCTCCCAGCTGCCAGAGATATTCGTTGCCATGTTTAGCTACACACTGCCGTGGCATGTATGGACACAGCCTGTCTGCCAGGCCATGGGTCGTGACACATGTAATGCCGGTACTCTACACGCCGACATAAGTTTACACATAGCCAGGGAGACAGTCAAAATGGCTTGAAACTTGGCACAGACATCATTCTCATTGAACTCTGACTTCTCTTGGGTTACACAGGGAGCAAGAAAGAAACTTCTGAGCATGCTCCGGGGGAGATTTGCTCTGACTTTTAGCAGCACTCAATGAAGCTCTATCCAGTTTGGGCCAGATCTTACAAGGTGCCTAGTCATGGCTCAGTCCAAAGCCAACGGAAGTCAATGAGGGTCCTTCCATTAACGTCAATGGATTTTGGACCAGGGTCTCAAAGGTTGCTCAGCATTCTGTAGGCTTAGGCCCTTTGTACTGCCATGTTGCAGGGGTCCTTGCTATGACTGCTGCAATCAGGCTGCGGCTGGGACATTTTGAATGACTGCGAACGAAAAATACGTCACTGAAACACACACAGTAAAACCCTCCCTGAAGAACTCTGCCTGCCTTATCATCAAGGACTGGAGAAAATCAGTGGCATGAAAGTAATTGTGTGCCCTGTGACTGCTCATCCTTAACAATGTGGGTTTTTTAATAGTTTTAGACTGGTTGGTGCAGCCGAAACCACGTTGGCTTGGAGGAAACGGTTGGTTGTTAGACGGACCAGAGGAAGTTTTACAAGGTACAATGAGCGCAACTCGGCATTTTAATCACCTGGGCATTGTGGGTTGTTGAATTCTGCTGGATGAAGGACACTGATTTGGAAAATAATATGCAAGTCAGATGCAGTTCAGTGCCAATAAATCCACCCTTTTTCAAGGGAGAATAGTAAATACTGTGGTTTCAGTTCAGAGCCTCAGACCCCGGTGAAACACCACTTAATCTACATTGCAGACTCAGTGTTAGCGTGGAAAGAACACTTCCTGTAAACTAATTGTCCATTAAATGAGATACAGATGTACAGTGCAAAAGGCCAAATAATAACAGATTTGTGATTGTACCCCATGTGGAAAGGTGACTCCAGGGTTTGTGAAGTGAACAGTATTTCAAATCTAAAGCAAAAGATTTGTTTTTAATATACAGCTCTGTTGAAAGCCTCTTTAGTAGGGGCAAAATTCTCTTCTTCCATCTGCCATGCAGATGCATAACCAGTGCTCATTAGTGCATGAAAATCTGATTGTCAGGGAAAGTGATGTGAACAGGATGAGCAAAGAATATACCCAATGCAACTTGTAAAAGAAGATTTTGCCCTCAGAGCTGGGTATGCCATGATAGCTTAATCTGACACTACAGTATTGCATGTCATTCTGCATGCATGGGTGTTTGGGTTAGATGGACCAAGTGCAAAGGGGAGAGTCATTTCCTTCCCAATACATAACCCCAGCTCCATAGAACTGATTTACATAACTCAATGCGAGATTAGTTTGTGTGTTGTATTTGGTGACCAACGCGATCCACTCCCATTCAAGCTTATAGAGTTTCATGTAACCTTTATTTTGCACATTTTAAGACCGTGCTGTTACCACCTATGAATGCTATATACATTCAAAGAGACAAGGTGGGTGAGGTAATATCTTTTATTGGCTCAACTTCTGTTAGTGGGAGAGACGAGCTTTCAAGTCACACAGAGCTCTTATCTTATCTTGCCTCTCTCACCAACAGAAGTTGGTCCAATAAAAGCTATTACATCATTCCCCTTGTATCTCTAATATCCTGGGACTGACGTGGCTACAACTACGCTGCATATACATGCAAAAACAGATAAGACCAGGAAAGTAATTGATCAAGTTACCTCTCCTGGCACACTCCCTATCAGTACTCAGCCTGGGCCCTGGAAGCTAATGATCCAACCAGTGATGAATCCTGGTCATGGTCCACCTGAGGAACATTGTGTAAACGCTAAGAAGAAGGGACAGGAGGACTTCTTTTGCAAATCTCTGGCCTCTGCTATGTTCTTACGCTGTGTCTTCTTCACTCTCGTGTTGTCTACCACTGTCTTTTATACCCTGTTCCATGTCTTAACTCATGCTCAGTTACCTCATCTGTGAACCTACCCATTCTCAACCTGACTAAACATTTTTATGCATAAATCATAACGAACCTAAACTAATACATTTTTGCTTACCCTGTTAAAACTTTTTTTGGTCTACTTCTATACTGATTTCCTTTGTATTCTCTGCTGTTTATTTTACTGGCTCCATCTAATTTTATCTTACTGGTCAGTTTTTGTGACTTTGGGTTTTTGCTTGTTTGCTTGTCTTGCTGGGCACCTGAAATTAACAATTCCCTCATGATGTTCTGTTTCACCCTGCTATTTACATAGATAAGGTTTTACAAAGCAAGACACACAAATTAGGTTTCATGCTTTACACAATCCTTAAGCTGTTATAACTAAGCTCTGAAATGTTGCTTCAGCAGGGACACATAGAAAAGCAAAAATTCTTTTATATTTTTCTACCTTTTAGATAATTCATTTCTCCAACACAGTCCATTGCACTGTTTTCTAACAGATGCTTGAGATGCACTTTATTTAAATGAGTTTTAGGTTAATAGATTTCAAGGCCAGAAGGGACTATTGTGATCATCTAGCCTGATCTCCTCTATAACACAGGCCAGAGGATTTCACACATAAATTCCTGCATCAAGCCCTTCAGCAAGTCATGTCCCTGATCTGTCCCTCAGTTTCCCTATCTGTAAAATGGGGATAATGATACTGACCTCCTTTGTAATGTGCTTTGAGATCTACTGATGAAAAGCTCTATGTAAGAGCTAGATGCTATTATCTTTATATCATTGCTAGCCTGAATTTGTATAGTATCAGCTTCCAGCCACTCGATTTTGTTAGGCTTGGTCTTTGAAATTAAAGACCCCTCTCTTATCAGAAATCTTCTCCCTGTGTAGGAACTTCTAGATCATGGTCATGTCAACTCTTAAATAAAGATGAAATCACATCCCATTACAAATTCTCTGAGCTATCCAGTCCCACCTCAGTAGGGAGGTGTGATCTGAGCACACGCCTGGAAAGTAGGAACTTGAGAATTGTCATTCTCAGCCCTGACACTGACACCCTTGGTGGCCTTAAGCCTGTCTCTTGGGGGCCTGATTTGCAGACTCCAGATGTTGCTCATGCAGTTCCATGTGTGTTTCCCATGCATGCACAGCTGAGCATGCAGAAAGTAGGTTCCTAAAGTAAGTGCAGGCCTGAAGTCTGAAAATCAGGCCTTAAACCTCATTGCCTCCGTTTCCAGATGTATAAAGTGAGCATAAAACGACCTGCCTTGCAGGTTTAATTTATTTATCAATGGTTCTAAAGTACTCGGACAGTCTTGCTTCAAGGCTTAGGCCAGTCATTATTAGAGACCTGGATGAGATCTAAGAAATGGGGCAGATTATCCCACATCTGCCTACTGTGGGGGTCCTTCCACCTTCCTCTGAAACATCTGGGGCTGGCCACTATCAGAGACAGGATATATGGATGCCAGCTCTGATCCAGACTGGCAATTCCTAATGAGAAAATTCTGCCTTCAACTCCACTGACTTCACTAGGGTTGTACAAATGTCAGTAAAATATACTGCCCCCCCCATTTATTTTTGACTCTTATTTTATTTGATTACAGCTGAATGGAGCAGTTAGCATGAAGTGCTCCAGAAGTGAGTCCCCTCAATCAAGGCATGTGCATTGTAGGAGACTGTCCTGAAAATAAAATTCCAGCAAATGAAAGAAAGAAAGAAAGTGTAGGGTGCCTCTACGTGGTCTTGTGGTTAAAGTACAGAAACGGGAGTTAGGAGTCCCAGGTTCTGTTCCCAGCTCTGACACACACTTGCTGCATAACCTTGGCCATGTCTCTTAACCTCTCTGTGCTTCAGTTTCCCCATCTTACAGATGGGGTAATACTGGGTTACCCCACAGGAGTCGTGTGTGAGAATTAATTTATTAGTTAATAGATGTAGAGCATCTTGAATATTTTGGAACCATTCCTTGCTGTGCCCAGTGACCTCTGGGCACAGAAGAAGGGGAGAACTACCAGGGAGTTGGTAACAGTTCCCTGGTTCTTGATCTAATCCCGGGTGCTGGTTAAAGCAGCTTGATGGCTGCTCTAAATTGTGCCAGCTGGTAACAGTCCTGGAGAGGCCACCAACTGTTCAGAGCACTGCCAGCCACCCCTCTTTTCCACCGGTCTCCAGCCCCAGCACACACCCCGTAGAACGGGCTGCAGGAAGAACAGAAAGGCAGCTAGCTAGGGACTCTCCAGTTAGTGGAAACAGTCATTCTCCCCTCTCTTTGAATGGAGTAAAGCCGTGTCGAGCTCTCTACACGTGTTAAATATTCAATATTACTGTTTGTAAAGCACTTTGAGATCTTTTCCTGGGAGGGGCTTCCAAAGAACACAGCAGGATTATCCTTCTCCGGTTATCCTGGCCTAATAAAATCTAGGTTTATGACACGCAGGCTTGTTTTCCAGCGGAGGCCTGCAGCACCACTGAGGATGGGGATGAGCCTCTGCATTGCCCTACAGGATACGAATGCCACATCATCAATCCTGGCAACACAGCCGAAGGAATCCCCAACAGGGGTCAGTGCATCAAGCTACGAGGAAATCCCGGTCAGTTCATTCAAAAACATCCATCCTCGCTTACTCTGTCCAACGTAGGGACTATGCTGAGGGGTCTCTCACCTGCCCTGAGGCAGATAAGGGCTTGTCAGGTCAAGCTAAGTAGCGTTCCTGGGTTTTCACCTCCTCCCTCTTTTAATCCCGGGTTTCTTCAGCGATGTATCTGATCTTTCCACCATGGCTCCATCACACTTCCATATGACAAAGGAAATGTTCCTGCTGCGTTGCAGGCAGCTATCCCCCAAGACTGAACATCATCTCCCCCTTGCCCCCCACCCCAACCCCCCGGCAGCCTCTCCATTCCCTGCTGTCTCAGTTGAGTGGATGCTTCGGAACCCAAGTCTCGCATGCACATGGTACTGGCAATCAAGTCATTGCTTTGGCCTTAAAAGAAAATGCCATAAGACCAAATATGGGAGCTAAATTCAGGGGGTGAGGAAGTGGGGGTGGGGAAGGAGTTCCGAGTGAGATGAACACCCTGTATAAACATGGGGGAGCTAATGTCTGCACCTAGTTATACATCAGCCACCCCACAGAGAGAACAGTGGGTTGCCATTACTTAACTGGGGGCAGAATCTGGAGCATATGTTTTTGTGGCTCGTCTTTACTGTGTGTTCTTTTGATCATACTGGTATGATACTCAAGGATAAGGCACTATGAGCATGCAGGATAGGTCACCATTTAATTGGGGGAACCACTGCACAGTTAAAAGCTGTCTATGTGTAACGCCTTAAATCACACGAGAAAATTAAACTGCTGCCTTTGAAAAATGCCAAGGGTACAATCAACACAAACAGCTCATGTTCATGGTCTTTCGGGGCTTCTGGAAAGGTGCTGACTGATCTCAATTTCCAGGGAAGCCAAAGGGAGTTCAGTGTTCGGCACCATTCAGGATCAGCCCCTAAATAAATCCGAGCAGCAATTCACTTTTCTCTCTTTTTCTTCATGTGTGCAGTACATGACATTCTGGACTGTAAGCCAAATTCTCAGCATAGCTCCACTGAGTTCTTTAATTTACTTGACTTCAGTAGAGCTAAGCCAATTTACAAGCTGGGGAATAGGCCCTGTAAATTTATTTGATCAATGTCTGTGCATTTGCATTTTGGCTGGGACAGGAAAGAATTTATTCCCATCTACAGACGATAGTAAACCTTAGCTCATTCTATTTAAATATCAAACAGTAAAGTTCTTAAACTACAGTAGAAAATCAAGATTGAAATTGTTTTGTGTCACCTGACCAGAGTTTCTCCTGTTGTTTCAATCACAAAGATCATCCTTTTTTTTTTTTTTTTCTCCACTGGCGTGTTTGCCAATAAGGGAGCTCACACATGCTGATGTGTTTTCTGAGACCGTTTTCAATCTGTACTTCTGTAAAAGATTTATGGACTATATACTCTGTGATGCAACTCATCACAGGCCAAAAACATCAGCAGCCCCTTTTCCTACGTAACCACAATAAAAACTAGTAGAAGTATCAAACCAGAGCCCTCTTTTGTTGTGGTTTTTTCCTGTAGTAAAGACTAAAGGCTTCAGAATTTCAATTTCCTTTGCCTTTCTTGTGTCTTTGAGGGCTTTTTAAATGTCCTCTAGTCACTAATGTAATGATATATACCTGTGTTTATGGTGTTCATGCACTAGCTGTCTCTTTGAGCTGTAAAAGTTTCGGACACAGTGTGGTCCCTGGTAAACAAAGGAGAGGAAGCTGGAACCTGAACTGTGCGGAAGCCTGTTAGAGTGTCTCAAATTCTAGCTATGTTTTCTTTAATAAATGCTTTATGTTTAAGAAAGACTAATTATTTAGATCATGACTACTTTTAGTGGTCAGAGTATTTAGGAGGAGGATGTGACTGCATGGATCCACTGGCCAAAAGGTACTGGTAGGAGCTACATAGCGGCCTACAGATACCAAGACAACACAGCTGCAGCCATGGGAAGGCAAGATGCATGCTCTGTTCCCTGCCCAATTGTTGAGGATAGGAATCTTGGTCCCCCTAGTTCCCTGTAGAGTTTTCAGGCTATGCACAGGGACCAGGATTTAATCCAAAGAAAGCAGTTAAGAGCGAAGCCTGGTTGGATACGTTATCATAACTAGGCTTGGACGGATTCTATTTTTATCAGTAAATCTCGATTTCACCATACACCCAAAAACTGATGAAAAATACTTCCGTCAATAATATTCTAAATTTACAGATAGGAGAAGTAAGAAAAGTCCTGCTTGTGAACCTGTCAGAGTTTGATTTAAAGCTATTTACCGTATACAGTTTGACATGCGACGTTGACAATTTGTGTTAATGGTTATCAAGCTTTATCTTTTTGAATCTCAACACCTACTGTCATTAAATAATTGTTGTCTGACCCCTCCTCCCCATACATCCCAATTTCCAGTGACTGTGAAAATTTGAATTGATTAAAATAGCCAACAAAATTGCTTAAAAACCATAATTTTGCACAACTGTAAACATTTTGAAATCAATAAAAAGTAGCGAAAAATGCTTTAAAATAAACATGGATAGCATCTGTCAAAATTATTTTAAAAAATCAAATTCTGCCAAGCCTGATCATAATGTATCTTATTGTTTTGCAGATGGACGCAACCTAAGGCATAAATATTACAAGGAGTATTTTGGTAAGACACCTTCTGTGGGTCTTTGGTATTGCTGAGCTTTACACTGGTCACATAGTTTACAAGGAATTTGCTGCCTATGAAATGGCACAGTGGGGAGACATTCGTCAGAAGCTTCTCAGCACACCTTTGACAGTGCATCTCAGGGCAGATATGCAAAGCCCCTACCACAGCGTCTTCCAGAGCTGAGACTGCCAACAGTGCTGCAATGTATGGTGGGTTTATGATATGGAAGTCACCTCTGGAATGGGAAACACCCAATTCAATTCATTTTCACTTGTGATTTAATCAGGAAAGGAATCCTGTTCTTGGAAGGCGAAAAGCTAGGAAAAGCTACCCACTACTTTGCACCTTTTTTTTTTTTTTCCTTGCTGGTTTTCCACACCTTAGTTAGATCACGATCACTCTTCGATCTAGAATGGAATGGTCAATCTCCCTTCAGTTAGTCCTATGCGACCTAACTGAGGCGCTGGGAGTAACCAAAGGCAGAATCACTGGTGTAATTTAAACCTACCACTGCTACAACAGCCCCACCAAAGAACTGGAAAATGAGACTGTCATAAACATACAGCTACGGGTAGCATAAAATCCCTCCTTTACCTGTAAAGGGTTAAGAAGCTCAGATAACCTGGTTGGCACCTGACCAAGAGGACCAACAGGGGGAGAAGATACTTTCAAATTTGTGGGGGAAGGTTTTTGTTTTGGGCTTTTGTTGTTGTTCTCTCAGGAGACAAAAGAAGAGACCAAGCAAGTATTCCAGCTCCTACTGAAATGATATATCTAATATTAGAGAAATAGTAAGTAACAGCAAGGAATGCATTAGATTATCTTTAGTTTTAGCTTGTGAATTTTCCCTGTGCTAAGAGGGAGGTTTGTCCCTGGTGGTTGGTCTTTTTTGTAACTTTAAAGTTTTGCCTAGAGGGGAATCCTCTGTGTTTTGAATCTGATTACCCTGTGAAGTTACCTTTCATCCTGATTTTACAGAGGTGCTTCTTTTACTTTTTTTTTCTTTATAATAAAGTTCTGTTTTTTAAAAATCTGGTTTACCTATTTGGTTGGTAGATTATTCTCAAGCCTCCCCAGGAAAAGGGGGGAAGGGACTTGGGGGGATATTTTAGGGAACAGGAATTCCAAGTGGTTCTTTTCCTGAATCTTTGTCTAACTCACTTGGTGGTGATAGCAGTACCAATCCAAGCACAAGAAAGGATTTGTGCCTTGGGGAAGTTTTTAACCTAAGCTAGTAGAAATAAGCTTAGGGGGTCTTTCATGCAGGTCCCCACATCTGTACCCTAGAGTTCAGAGTGGGGAGGAAACCCTGACATGGTGGCATTGGTGGGATCATTTTGAACCAGAAGCACAAATCTCAGGATATTAAAAGGACTTATTTTTTTCTTTTGGCTGCTTGGAAAACAGGGAGGTTTTTTTAAAAAAAATGGGGATAAACCTCCCTCTTAGCACAGGGAAAATTCACAAGCTAAAACAAAAGGTAATCTAACGCATTCCTTGCTATTACTTACTATTTCTGTAATATTAAATGTATCATTTCAATAGGAGCTGGATTACTTGCTTGGTCTCTCTCTTTGTCTTGGAGAGAACACACAAGCCCAAAACAAAAACCTTCCCCCACAGATTTGAAAGTATCTTCTCCCCTTATTGGTCCTTTTGGTCAGGTGCCAACCAGGTTATCTGGGCTTCTTAACCCTTTACAGGTAAAGGAGGGATTTTATGCTATCCTTAGCTGTATGTTTATGACAAAGACACTTACCATTTAAAATATACAGCTAGAAATCTTTCTGAAGCGTTCATTACTGAAAGGACATGCCGTAAACCCTAATTTTGCAGAATTTTGTTTTACAGGGAGTAATTCCAATAACGTACTTGGCTACATAAAACAACAGCAGAAGCACTTAGGATAGCTTGGGTAAGTACCCTCTGAATGGGTATGGATGGGATGGATGTGTGAAAATGCATGACGGTTGCCCAATGTACAGTGATTTAAAGACATAGTCTTTTACGAGTGAAATTACCCCTCCGTAGCATCAGGCATATGCTCCATTTAGATGTCCTTGAAGCCCTAGTGGTGCTGAGGCCATAAGAACAGCCATACTGGGTCAGACCAAAGGTCCATCTAGCCCAGTATCCTGTCTTCTGACAGTGGCCAGTTCCAGATGCTTCTGAGGGAATGAACAAATTATACTGGCCCTCTGCACAGGGTTGAAATTCACTCTACGGGTATGTCTACACTGCACCGTAAACCCATGCTCAGTCTCACATTTGAATCCAAATCCCCCTTCCATCCACACACAAATCAGTCTGACTCAGGTCAGCACCTCCTCTGGACTCAGGCCTGTGGACCCTGCTGGAAGGGTGGGTCCGAGCCTGAGTCCTGTTGAGGCTTGAGTCCAGACCCGGTCAGTTTGCAGTGTGGACTCAGCTGAAGCCGCAGACTCCAATCAGAAGAGCTGCATGCTGCAGTGTGGCCACGTTAGCATGATTGTGAGACCTGGATCCAGCAATTGTAAACCCAGGTTTACGATGCAGTGTGGATGCTCAAGCACGGGCTTGGAAACATCAAGTCCACAAGCGCAGGTCCCACAGCCCTGGAGTTACAATGCCGTGTAGATGTACCCTAAGTGAATTTAGTTGAAAGGCATATGCTGACAAACGGGATATGGTATTCACTATCCCAAGGCTGGTCTGTGCTGCAGGGAGATCTCAGCAAAATATTCCTGGTGAAATTCCTCTCCTCAGGTTCTTTTTCATTTGGTTTTGATTTCTCAAAATTTGGCCAGTTTCCTGAAGAACCTCTGACATTTGGTATGTTTTCTTTTCCCATGTAGAACAGGATCGTGCAGCCGAATTTTGGGATTCTCAAACATTTCAAAACAGCATAGAGCCGAAGATTAACATTCATGTCCATGCATTGTATACAATTATAGTAAATGCCCAAATGTTTTATACTGCACATCTAGGGCCCAAGTCTAAGGCAGCCACATCTGATCCGGAATGAGAAAACGCAGAGACCGGTAGTTTAGAAGAAGACTGCATTGGAACCCAATCTTGCAAACTCTTAGGCATAGGAATAACCCCACTGAAATCAGTGAAAAGACCTTCAGGGACTTCAGTAGGTTTTTGGGTCAGCCTCATATGTAAGAATTTGCATTATCAGCCAATCTGTCCCACACTGGTGGTGTCTTTATCTTTCAGAATCAGATGCAGCTGCATTAAAACAACAGGGACAAAATGAATCAGTTAACTTTTCATTCGGCCTATGTGAGGCCAATTGCTGAGGTTACATGGTTGGGTAAGAATGTGTTCTATGCAAACACCACAGCACTGATAAACATTTAAATTCCTTTTTTTTTTTATTTGATTTTCATTCAGTGGGACCTAACTATTAAGGAGCTTTTAAAGAAAGCTATATCCAATAGTTGTCTGGTTCAGATGAATTGCAGCCCTCAGTCTCCAGATACAGCTATTCAGCATCTTCCTGATCTCTGCAAGTTGTTGATAAAAGACCTGCATGGTGCAAGAGCAGCTATTCTAGAACTCAGCCCTGTGAAGAGTGGGAGAAATCCATTCCTTTGAAGGCAGCTGTAGTGTTTATGAGCAGCACCTTTACCACTGGAACAGATAACCAGTCTGATCCACAATTTCATTTCAGATCTATATCAGCACAGTACACACTACAATGCACATTAGGGGACTGAGTCTGATTTCACTCACGTAGGTGTAACTCAGGAGTGACACTGGTATAAAAATGGTGCACGTGGGTTTAGAATCAGGCCCTAGATATAAACAACCAGCTTGATTTTTCTAATATATGTGTGCTGAATACAATCAGTGACTTTCATACTGCACGTACATCATATTAACAGAACTCAGAGGTCTCTTACCCATAAGGAAATGAATCGACTGGTAGCTTATGCATGACAATAGTATGAATGACTTTAATATGTTCACTCAAGAAAATGGGCCAAATGTGTCTCTGTTGTGTCACCATTGAAATCAGTGGAAGCTACACCAAGGATGAATTTGCCCCAGTGAACAACTATCCTTTTATGACTTAGTCTACAAGGTAATCTATGTATTTAACAACGAGGCTGGAAATGGTCTACCATGGTGCTCTGTCTGATATTCCCTTACGTACTACAGTATATGCAAATGTTTATCCTTCCCCTAGAGTTTGGAATCCCTATATGGTAAAGGGAAAGTTAAAAATACTGAGCATTTTTTACATAGTTGCTTTCTGTTTATTTGTTTGACCAGCAAAAATGGTCAGGTTTTAAAAAATTTCATTCCAGTGTTAGACTCAGAGACTTTGAGGCCAGAAGGGACCATCGTGATCACCTAGTCTGACCTCCTGCACATTGCAAGCCCCAGAACCCCACCCGCTCCTGAAATAGACTCCTAACCTCTGACTGAGTTACTGAAGTCCTCAAACCATTGTTTAAAGACTTCAAGTTACAGAGAATCTACCATTTACTCTAGTTTAAGCCAGCAAGTGATCCCTGCCCCACACTGCAATGGAAGGAGAGAAAAAACAACCAGGGTCTCTGCCAATGAAATTCCTTCCTGACCCCCCCTCTCCAAACAAACAGTGAAAAATGTGTACAAAATATTTTACTATTTTTAAATCAGCTCCAGAGCTCAGTGCCCTTAGTCAATGTTATGTGTTTTAAGGACCTTGCAGGATCAGACACCTAGGCTCCGGTCTCATTGAGCAAAACACTCAAACACATGCTTAACTTGAGGTGGGCATTTTGCTTTGCAATGCTAGTTAAGCTCATGGCTGAGTACTTTCCTGGATAGGAGCTGTAGAGCAGGAATTTAATCATTGCAAAATGAATCTTTAAAAAAAAGAAGAAGAAGAAGAAGGAAGACTGATAAAATAAGGTACTGCTGAATGTTTGCTGGTTACTACATGCTGTAGAAAATCCAGCCTACCTAATGGTGCTAAGGTGTTAATTTTTCTTTTAAAAGCTCTTTTAAATTGTCAAACTCAGAAACAAATCAGCCGGAGCGGAGATCTGAAGGCTACGTTTCCAATATAAACATTCATACTGCTTTTGACAACACCATATATTGAAAGACAAATTTTCCTGAGTTCTTTCTGCTGCCCAGAAAACAAATGGTTTTAAGGCAACATTGTAAAAGCTCAGTAGGAAACTGGTAATGTTAGCTTTTAAATAACACATCATATGTGTGTTTAGTCTCATTTTAAGGCTTGTCTGGTGCTACAATAAACTGTTCATGTGACGTTATATGCTCACAGTGCTCACGAGCTGCCAGGGTCTCAGCTGGTGTCAATCGGTGCCTTCAATGGAGCCGCTCTGACCTCCACAACGTGAGAATCTGGCCCAATGACTCATTCAATACTATCACTCCTGTTTTGTGCTGCTTGTCATTCGAAACGTAGGGTCTCCTACTTTGGTGCTCAATAAAAACAAATCCTGTATATTTTTCAACTCTGTCTAGTTTCGGGTGTGTGTTTTTAACACCGACTCTGATCTTCTTTAAATTAAAAAAAAGGAAATGTCACGGTGAATTTCAGTCCATGTGAAAGCTGCCAGAGCAAAAGCCCGGATAACCGAAGCCCTTCATTTATCTGTAGGATAAATGTATAGCTGGCAGCAACCTGAGCTTTCCTTAACCTTTGCCCTCGTCACCAATGTACCTTGACCACCTGGAGGCTGGGTTGCTGGAACACTATGAGAGCCATTGACCCAAACTGTAAACCCTGTATATGCTGGACCACCACTTCAAGGCAGCAGGTGTGACAGCATCCACAGTTCCAGCATCTATGCCAGGAGTGGGCCGGAGGGTTGAGTTGCCATGGCCCATTCAGTCCTTGGCTTTTCTGCTGCAAGTGCCCACCGATTACCAGGGTGGATTATTGCCAGGATGCCAGCTGGGAACTGACTCCACCCAGCTCATTTCACTTACGTCACCAGCCATCAGCTCGGAAATGTTTGGTCACTACGGATGGGCTTGAACTATGAGAGGCTTCACATCCCATTAGAGATGCCCTACTCTGCATCAGAGCGAACAAGAATGTTGCAGGAGAGTAAAGGCTAAATTATGCCTTCCCCTATATGATTGAGCTAAAGAAGAAGGAAGGGGCACAGAGTCTCCACCCCAGCTCACCCACCCAGAGACGGGCTCTCAGCACTGGCTGGTCTCAGCTCAGCGCGGAGTAGGGTCTGGATGCTACTAACCAAGGTGTTTCTAGATGCCAGGAGAGCCATGACCCCCATTTCCCCCTCTCCTCCACCCACACTCTGAGATGGGTGCACTGTACTTGCTGCTGTTGTTGTACAGGTATAGCAAGGGATGCACCTCCCCTCGCCTCTCCATAATTGTAAATGTAGTAGGGGCAATGAACCATGAGTTTACCCACCAGAGAGAGAATAGTTTTGAATTGTGTTTGGGGAAGGGGTTCAGTGGCATTGGGGTTGGACGAGATCAGGTAGAAATAGGATTAGGGCAGGTGTTTGGGTAGATCTAGTGCTAGTCCTGAAATATTCTGCTTTTAGCATGGCCCAGCAGAAGAAGAAAGTCTGGTTTGGCTGTTTAGCTGGGGAGCCTCTGTCAATCCAACTGGTTGGATCTAGCTAATGTATATTGATTGTATACCCACCTCACACCCACACTGAGCACTCAGGTTACATTCTTCTGAGAGGGCCATGTCAGATTCCTGTTTATTTTATGACTTTTCCAGCTCACACAAACACAAGAGGCACAATGAGGCCCAAAGGCTCCGCACACACACGTCCCTGAGGTCAGAGAGAGGACTTGTGTAGCAGGCTTGGCTTCGGAAGGCTCACTGGGAATTGGCAAAGCAATTTTCATTTTAATGGATGCTGCTTCTCTTATGGCAGAACAGATCTCACTGTGAGGCTCACAGCACAGAAGCATAGAAGTGTAGGACTGGAAGGGACATATGTCTAGGTTTTTGATTTCTACTGGTGGCACACAATTGCACATTACCTCAATAGTGGTGGCCACAACAAAATTCATTCTGCACATGGATAGAAAAATTAGAGGGAACATTGGAGGGGGTGCAGTTAACTCTGAAACTGTGACACTATGGTGGCAGCGAGTGTGTGTGGGGGGGTCTACGTTGCAAATTGCTGTAAGTGCCAACAGCAGGGAACACAAGTACTGTAGGAGGAAAAAGCATCACAGAGAAAACATAATAAGAACAATGCACAGTTTTAACTGCCCACTAAACATACCAGGAGTCACCCATCAGTGTGTGGGGCCTACTGTGAGCATCAGGGCTCCCCTTGGCAGAAGATCCTGTCTGTTTGCTGGATCAGAAAGAGGCCCTGTGTCACTTCAAGCTCAGCTTTTTATATCAAAAGCCCTTTCTTTGTTTGAGTCTTTGGAAAACTCAGCCTCAGGGGGTGGTGCTTCCCAGCAGCTGTTCATAATCCCCAGGGGTAATCACGCCTCACCTGTTTTTAGTTCCTGAAGGAGCTGTGGTAATCATCCCCCCACCCCCATGAAATAAAACACTCTTTTACATAAACCATTCATAAATGTAATATAGTGGTCCTCAAAGATACTGCATTGGGTTGCACTAGCCCTACACAATACCCCCAGACACACGAACCTTGAGTTCTCTGCTCTGTGCAGGACCTGATTCAATGCAGCCTATCACTTACTAGAAGAGATCTTCACTTGAAAGTCTTGTGTAGATGCCTTTTCATGCCGAGGGCAGGATTTAGCCTATGCCAGAAGCTGGTTGCCAAGACTAAATAAAGCCATGAGTCAGCTGATCTTGAAATGGTGATGACACATTTTTGCAAGCATGTATCCTTTTTAGTCTCTCTTAATATTAACATTTCATTGCTAGGAGTCATGTACATATTATCCTCATTAACACCGTATGCAGAGAAGCCTCCTTAGAATGCTGTAGAGCCAGATGTTATCCTTCACCACTCAATTTGATGGTGATCTCTTTGACAGAGGGTGCAATTGTGTACTACATGAGTCTCTGCTCCTTGTCACCCTATGTAACTACAGACTATTTGCCTTAATAGTAATCAGCTTTGCTTTAGATCACCGGCAATCAGGTGGCATCTTACTTTCCCCGATGTGCCATTTTGCATTCCTGTAGCCTAGAAGGATGTTAATTTATAATGGTTCTGCCTTCTGTGGTCTTCGGAGAAAAAGATTCCTGCCTATTTAAAATATTAGCATTCCTAGCCGTTTGTTGTTTTTTTAAGTAAAATTAAACAGGCACGATATATAATAATAATCATATGACATAATAAGGATCTGAGTTGCTATGCCAGCACTTCGGAATAGAAGTTGTATCGGGGCCCACGTTGTTAATGTTACTGTCTCTACAAGGATTCTTCATGCCATGAATTTTCTGTACATTGTAATGGCCAAAGGAATGATACTTCCTTTTAAGGGCATGACACACAGAAATCAAAAGCAATAACAAGAGAAAACTTCCTCCACTCCTATAATTCTTATGAAATGTCCAGTGAATATTCTGAGTGAACTGCACTTTCATTCTGTATTTATTCAGCTGAATGGGAACTCAAATATAATTGATTGAAACAGGCCTAAATTAACACAAAAAGGCTGACAGAGCTATGTCTCAGGGTCTTGACCTCTGATAATAGCACTGAATGCTAGCTGAAGCCCCATTCTATGATGGGGCGCAAGCTACAGATTATGTAGCAGATGGTATTATGCTTGTCCAGTTGTACCGCTCCACTTCTGTGGTTGGGCAGTCTGTGTTTTTTATCATACTGTACCATTCCATCTCCTCAGCACTGGTTATTCTCAGCTCATATAATGTCAAGGAAATGAAAATTTCAGGCCAAATTGTCCAGTGGTATAACTGGATTACACTGCATAGAAGTCAATAGTGTAAACAAACACAAACAGAAAAATTGGCCTTCCATCTGCTATTGCCAAACGAATCAGTGAAATATGGAAATCAGTAGATAATAACTTGCCAGCCACCTGTGCCTGGCTAAGGAAACCTCTGTTCAGGGACGTTGCACAAAATATATGAATTGTATACCTGGTAGGAAATTGGCATGATCATAGAAGATTAGGGTTGGAAGAGACCTCAGGAGGTCATCTAGTCCAATCCCCTGCTCAAAGCAGGGCCAATCCCAAGTAAATCATCCCAGCCAAGGCTTTGTCAAATCTCTAAGGATGGAGATTCCATCACTTCGCTAGGTAACCCATTCCAGTGCTTCACCACCGTCCGAGCAAAATAGTTTTTCCTAATATCCAACCTAGACCTCCCCCACTGAAATCTGAGACAATTGCTTCTTGTTCTGTCATCTGCCACCACTGAGAACAGCCGAGCTCCATCCTCTTTGGAACCCCCCTTCAGGTAGTTGAAGACTGCTATCAAATCCCCCCTCACTCTTCTCTTCTGCAGACTAAATAAACCCAGTTCCCTCAGCCTCTCCTCATAAGTTATGTGCTCCAGCCCCCTGATTCTTTCGTGATCTATACATTGGTCCTGTATGTGGGTGAGTGACTGCCATATGGGTGTCTGGTGAGAGCTATCAGACTAAATGGTCTCTTTGTTAGCTGATGATGAAAGAAGTTATTTCCAGACACTTTTGCTACCTGGGAAACTGGGAGACATCTGATATGATCCTAAGACTAAAAACTACAACAGACACATTCAAATGAGTAATTAATATCTCACTTTCTGAACAGAATTTATTTCCCTGAAAAATGCTTTATCTGGACTCAGCTGAGCCTGCTGGCTTTTGTCCAGATCTGTACCTCTTCTTAGGAAATGAGGAAACAGAGGTAAAGCAAATATGGAGCTTAGTGGCTTCAGCATACTGGTGACGTGGCAGCTCTAAGTACCAAGCAACCTTGCACAGGGCCCTCCTTCAAACACGGAACAATTTGGGTGATAGATCTGAAAGTAGATGTCCAACACCATCCTCTGGTGTCTTCCCAGGTGAATAAGCATTACCACCTTCCAGCAATTCATGAACCCCTTTCATTTATCCTATGGCACATCCAGAGCAGTTCAGCTGGCAAGGACTTCTCATTAGGCAGCCAGATGGCTAAGAATAGTATAACTGGGCTCAATACTCTAAGGCACATTCTCTTTAAAAGTCTCCAAATGATCTGCAATCAATTAATGACATTTCACAATACCCCTCTGAAGTAAGAACTAGCCCCAACCTTCTCCACCCAGAGCTGTCCCCGTAATCTTTGAGCTAGGCTTAATGGAGATAGGTCTGTAGCATATGCCCTTTGAATGAGTTGTAATGTCTGTGATCCCCAGGGCTCGTGGAAGTCCAGCCTGAGATATAAAGCTTTCAGATATCCCACTGGGGTGGTGCATCTCCACTATAGCTGGTTGGAAATTTTTAAGGAAACATCTTCCCATTAGAAAATGACAGATCATTGAAATTGAAACATTCCACAACAATGTGTTGCTTGTGAGAAAACTTGAGGCAGAATCAAGGCAGGATTCCTACCTGGCAGGCTGCCACAGACCTGGGGCTTCCCGGACGTTAGGGCGTCCTGGGTTGTGGCTCCTTAGCAGCTCACCAGGTGGATTGCAATAGAGCCAGGGAGCCAGGACTGGACAGTTTTGAAAAATTCCAAAACTGATTTTTTTTAATGACCATCTTGTGGGAAATTTTGCATATCTGACATTTCATTCAGATTCAGAAGGAGGGTTATTGGGTTTTTTTTTTTTTCCAAAATGCAAAATTTGCTGGGGGAAGAAAATTCCGTTACCAACACAGCTCTAATCTTCATACCACCAAAAACTCCGGGCTGCGCTTTAATTCCACAAAGTTAGACCTAACTGGCAATTTAGAGCTAAGTGACTTACCTAACAAGTCAATGAAAGTGTTAGGGAGAGAACCCAGGAATTCTGATTCAACTGCCCTGGTTCAAACCACAAGACAACGCTCCATGTCAACAGATGAGAATTTTTGGGCACAGGAAAGGGGTAACTGATTAAGTATTGTTCAAGCAGGTTGTAATCCACCACAAAAATGCTCCCCAAATAGGGAAAGAATCTACAAGTAAATCTACATAAAATTAAACTGGACATTTTTGCTAGGAGATAAAAACTGGCATGAATTCAAGATGTTTAACAAGTTGGGAGCATCACAGTCTTCCAACAAGTATATTAGAGTTTGTGGTTTCCTCTGTCTCCCCTGACAACGATATACTTCACCTTGAAATGTCCCTTAAATATATGTTAACTACATATGCTAAGCAATCTGTTCCATGTTGTATTTAGCTGTGACATACCAAATAAGTTTCCCAGACCTGGAGAAGAGCGCTGTGTGAACTCCAAAGCTTGTCTCTCTCACTAAGGGAAATAGGTCCAATAAAAGATATTACCTCACCACCTTGTCTCACCCACTCACACTGAATTGAACATTTCTTAAGGAAGCTTTCCCCCAGTGATTCCCCCCACACTCACCTTGCGAACTTACAAACAGCTCAGCAGTGACCATACCCTGCATTTGCATGGAACTGCCTGTGGAAAACAAGCCACCATTTCTGCCTAATGCTGAAATACAGCATAAGGAAGGAAGGAGGGACAGCTCAGTGGTTTGAGCATTGGCCTGCTAAACCCAGGGTTGTGTGTTCAATCCTTGAGGGGGCCATTTAGGGATCTGGGGAAAAAATTGGGGATTGGTCCTGCTTTGAGCAGGAGGTTGGACTAGATGACCTCCTGAGGTCCCTTCCAACCCTGATATTCTATGATTCTATGCTGTTGCATTTTGTCAGAGTGTGGGGGAAACAATAGAGCTGAAAGACCTCCAGGTGCAAAAATCAATTGCTTTACACTCCCTTAACAGCTACTGCATCCTGAGTTACAGCCAAGACTGCTCCATACAAATACTAACCATGGGTTTGACTAAGCACACACAGGAATCCTTTGGCATGGAGCTGAATAAGCTAAGCACCTTGTAGGTATCTGCTGCTCTGAGCGGCCAGAGTGAAGGAGGGTGTGCAGCCTCTCCCAGGCACCTGTTGCTGGCAGTGGGCGTGGCTTCCTCTGTAGGCATCAGGTAACACCTGCCAATCCCTCTTCTGTAGCTACAACCCAGGCTTGCAAGGGAATTTGAGCCACAGCCAGGAACAGGTGATATTCAAGCAACAGCAGCAGAATGAGGAGCTGCTGCTAAGGCAAAGGAAAGATGGTAGAAAGACGCTTCTCCAAACTCTTCCAGAAAGGGTCACTTTTCCGCTTAGCCCAGAAATATCAGCCAGTTGGGAATGGAGAGCCGGAACGGGAGGTAAGGATTCCCTATGCCTCTTGCCTGTAAGTTATGAAATGTGGTGTGTAGTTGGGGCTAAGCCTACTGTGCATTGCTGGCAACATTACCTCTCTATAGCTCTGGCAGTTTTGCAGTGCTACTTTGATTTATCATCATATTTAAAATGGAGGATAATAGCAACAACGACACTGACCTGCCTATTGGGGTGTTGTGTGGTTAGTTAATGTGTGTGCAAGCTGAATAGCTCTATGATAAATTGTAAGTATTAACATTCATCTTTATGTCAAGGCTTCGCTAACAATACTCAGATTTGCAGCATATGTCATTGTGTTTGCACTGACTTTAGGGTCAGACATTTTAACAATGTAGGCCAGTACTCCGAGCAGAAAGGCCCAAGGAAGTGAATGAGTCCTGAGGATGAACTTCCAAATGGGTGATTCCTTCAGTTCAGAATAGAGCCTATTAGCGAGTGGGGTGAGACATCCAGCTGCTCGGATGGCACTTTATCATTATTTTCATTTTTATTTTACAAAATAATCCACGGACGTTTTCAAAATGTCACTCATTTTCAGAAAGATTTTTTTTGTCTTCTCAAAAATGTTCATGAAATGTGGTTTTGGAACATTTCTGAAATATACCTTTTTTGGTGTCCCCTCTATTTGCCACTGAATGTGAGAGAATGAAATCGTTGGTTTCTGTGGTTTTCCATATGTTTGACTTTCTATTTTACATTTTTCCTCTAGCCACTCTGTAAGCTCTCTGGGGCTGGGCCTGCCTCTGATTACTATGGGTTTGTCCAGTGCAATGGTGCTCTGATTTCTGCTGAGGCCTCTAGGATCTATTGTAATAGAATTAATAATAATGATAGGATTGGATATTTTCAAGTAACAAAGTAACTGATCCTTGCCATACTCATGTGAGGTGTTGACCTTTGGACCCATTCACATGGGTGAGAGGAATCTGATTTCATCCTTTCTTCCACACCTGGATTGATTCATTTTGTTTATAACACTACATTGCTTTCCCTCCTTGGCATTTGCACCTTCCAAATACTTATAGGCAGTTTATGTGCCCTTTAATCATGATTTGCCCAAGCTCTGTATATTGCAGTTAGTATTCTTAATCTTTCTTCAAAAGCTATTCCCTCCAACTCTCTAATCTGCTCTTCAGTCCTTCCCATTTGTTGTCTTCTTTCTAGTATCAAGTTGGCCAAAACTGTTGGCAGTATTCTATGTGTAGCCTCACTAGAGAGGGAGACCGAGACCATCCTCTTTTTGCTCCTCTATGTGATGCTACAGCATACACAGCCCAACTTCACAGAGTAAAATGGAGACGTGGCTGGGATGCCAAAAAAAAAAACAATTCTGATCTTGCTGTGACGTGAGATAGCAAAATAATCTCTCTCTTTTGGTAATCTGTTAACCCAATGAAGAGGAACGTAGATGCAGTTTTTAAACTCCGGTCCATTGATTTGGCCAATATTTGAGTGAGGGTCAAGTCACTTGTCCACAGTCAGGAAACTATAGTCAATCAGTGGCTTGTTCTGAATTAGAACTTGCAGTCTTCTGGCTCTGACATTCTTGCTACAGCATAGTAAATAATTCTGAGTATTTGCTCTCTCTGTGAGCACATGATCTGCTTGAATTCCAGTCCAAGTCTATGCAGAACATGATACCACTATAATATGACACTACAATGCGGACTAGCATGTACACAAGGGCAAGCAAGTGCGTACAGTGTATTTGGACCTTCAGAAAGCCTTTGACCAGGTCCCACACCAAAGGCTCTTAAGCAAAGTAAGCAGTCCTGGGATAAGAGGGCGGGTCCTCTCACAGATCAGTAACTGGTTAAAACATAGGAATAAATGATCAGTTTACATAGTGGAGAGAGGTAAATAGCAGGGTCCCCCAAGGATCTGAACTGGGACGGATATTCATATTCATAAATGATCTGGAAAAGAGAGTAAACAGTGGGGTAGCAAACTTTGCAGATGATGCAGAATTACACAATATAATTAAATCCAAAGCTGGCTGTGAAGAGTTACAAAAGGGATCTCACAAAACTTGGTGACTGGGTAACAAAATGGCAGATAAAATTCAGTGTTGATAAATGTTAAGTAATGCAGATTGGAAAACATAATCCCAACAATGCATACAAAATGATGGGGTCTAAATTAGCTGTTACCACTCCAGAAAGAGCTCTTGGAGTCATTGTGGATAGCTCTCTGAAAACATCCACTCAGGGTGCAGCGGCTGTCAAAAAAACTAACAATGTTAGGAGCCCTTAGGAAAAAGAATAGATAATAAGACAGAAAATATCACAATGCCACTATATACATCCATGGTACATCCACACCATGAATACTGTGTGCGGTTTCTGGTCGCCCCATCTCCAGAATGAGATATTAGAACTGGAAATAGTACAGAGAAGGGCAGCAAAAGTGTTTACTGGTATGGAACAGCTTCCATATAAAAGATGAAGAAGAGTGGGACTGTTCAGCTTAGAAAAGAGACAACTAAGGGGGGACCAGGGGATACGATAAAGGTCTATAAAATCTTGACTGGGGTGGAGAAAGTGAATGAGGAAGAGTCATTTACCCGTTCGCGTAACACAAGAACCAGGGGTCACCCAATTAATTTAATAGGCAGTAGGCTTAAAACAAACAAAAGGAAGTACTTCTTCACACAACGCACAGTCAGCTTGTGGAACTCATTGCCAGGGGATGTGGTGAAGGCCAAAAGTATAATTGGATTTAAAAAAATAATTAGATAAGTTAATGAGGATAGGTCCATCAATAGCTATTAGCCAGGATGGGCAGGGATGCAACCCCACACTCTGGGAGTCCCTAAACATCTGCCTACCAGAAGCTGGGACTGGACAACAGGGGGGTGAATCACTTGACATTTGCCCTGTTCTGTTCATTCCCTCTGAAGCATCTGGCACTGGCTGCTGTCAAAAGGCAGGATACTGGGTTAGATGGACCATTGGTCGGACCCAGTATGACCATTCTTATGTTCCTAAAGGCCTACATTTTCAGTGTAAGTTTAGGAAGAATCTGGGGAAATGATTTCCATTCAAGCCCACAGAGACCTCATTACAATGCAAATACATCAGAATGATTTCAATGCAAGTCTACAAAGATACTAAAATCATTTAAATGTACAACTGGAGACCTTTCCACAATGCCATTAGGATGTGATATTAACATGTCAAAACAATTTCAGTGGTAATCCATGGAGAATCCATTAGGATGCCATTATATTCTGAAATCATAATGCCAAACAGGGTTGTTACATCCTATTGGAAGAAAAGTTTTAATTTACTACACACACAAGTGCTCCAAGACTTTATTATATTGTTGCTATTGACAATCATTGTTTAAATTATGCCATGTTAATGGTTATAATAATAATGTGATAACTCAAGAATCAATTCCCTGCTTTTGTTATTGTCTGGTAATTGACTAATACTCCATCTGTTTTCTACTTGGAAAGACTTTTACAGTGACAAATAGAGGGATAAAGAAGTTTAAGCCCCCCTTCAAAAAGTCATTTAACTTCTGTGTGCCTCGGTTATTCATCACTAAAGTGGGAATCATAATTCTTTTGTCTTTTCTATTTAAACTTCCTGTTTTAAACTTCTGTTTAAAATTGTTAACTTCTCAGATCTGAGTTTTTCTGAAAATACATGTGCACAGGGCCTAGGAAAATGGAGTTCTGATCTCCGTTGATCTCCGTGGCTAGAGTAAGACAAACAACAATTATATGTGAGCTAAGGCGCAAACATGATTCAAACAGAAAATTTGAAAGTGGAAAGTTTAGAATAGAGTAAAAGGTAGACTACTCTGAAATATTTATGTAATGACACCCACAGCCAAGTCAGCTGCTGAGACAGAAGCAAGAACTGCTAAAAATACAGGTTTTGTTAGCTTGAGCTAAAGGCCTGGATCTCCAATGATTTCATTGGAAGCTAGAAGCCTAAATATGTCTGGGAATCTGGGCTCAAGCTCATTAAGGCAGAGCTCAGAGGCAGTAGCCAACTCAAGACCTTTTTCATGGCATTGCCACAACAGGAGGACACAGAGTCATGGGTTATGTTCATATCAAACCTCCTAATATAGCCTCGATTTCAACTTCAATACAAGCAGACAACAAGGACAGTGGGTGTTCAACCTCCACTTTAACTTCTGTCTCCACCCACACACACCTTTCCTCATAACAGTCACCTCATTCTCTCTGAAACTGCTGGGATCTGCTCTCTTCCACCCTCTTCCATATATATATATATACCCTTTGCTTGGGGGACTTAGGGCTGGTTGAGGGACCTGAGGGCAGGGAGATGTTCCCCAGAGGTTGGAGTTTGTCCAGCTCTATCCTCCATGATCAACACCAAGTGCTGGTCTCTTCTAAACCCTAAAACCAAACTGCAGAGATCAGTTTCTGAGCTGTGTTATAGTAGCTTCACACATCTCTAATGGTGCTTTCCCCGCACAGATAATGCCTGATATCAAATGGAGATGAATCTGTTCAGGAGCTATCATGGGTCTCATAGTCTCCTACTGCAGCAAAACTCCCAGGAGGGGAAGGATGGTTGGCCTGCAAGGCTTGCTTCCTATCTATCTTCCCTTCATGGGGATGGTGCTCCCCACCATGGTTTGTATCCCCAGGGTTCCGCTGGGAGCCAGGCTGCCACTGGCTTACCCCTGTCCCCTCCCTCCTCGCTTTCAGGCTGGAAGGGAGAGAAAAATCAGAGGGAGGGTTAAAGATTTATGAAGAGGCTCAAAGAGAAGTATGATGCATTGAGTGACTGCTCCCTAGCTCTCCAACATGCCTCCACAAATAGAGTGAGACCCCAACACATAGTATGCCTGTGGAGGGACCTTTGATGAACTCCTGGAGTGGGAAACAGCATGCCATTAATCTGCTGCTTCCTTCTTTTGCTCTCCTCTGTGAGCATTGTTGGATACCATCCAGCCCCGGGGGGATTCTGCAGCAAAGGAGATTTAGGTTAGATATTAGGAATACCTTTCCAACTATAAGGCTATTTAAGCTCTGGAATAGGCTTCCAAGAGAGGTTGTGGAATCCTCAACCCCAGAGGTTTTTAAGAACAGGTTGGACAAACCGCTGTCAGGGATGGACAAGGTTTACTTCGTCCTGCCTCAGTGCTGGAGGCTGGACTTGACTTCTCAAGGTTCTGTCCAGCCCTACATTTCTATGATTCTCATAGCTTTGTGTGCATGAGCATTGTAAATACTGTAGCAAGAGTAGAGATAGATGGGCAGAATTATATATGAATATAGATGAGGCATTTCCCTCTCTTTTAATAGGAAAAACGCCCTCTTTGCCTGGAATTATTGTTTGCTGCATTCACACAAAAGCCACTAGCAATGACATGGGCCTTGCAAATATAATCTTTCAATTCCAAAGCCTTTTCTTATTTAGGCAAAGATAGTGTAAACCCTGAATCAATAATTCTGAATTAAAGTCAAGACAAAGTTGACTGTATAACCTTTTGGATGAGATTTTCAAAAAGTCCATCACCCCTGTTTGCAGGCAAAATTTACACCTAAAATATATGTGACCTGACAAAATGAACTAGGTTGCAAATCAGATTCGGTGCATCTCCAGTTAAATGTTTGCCCCCGCTGGATTGGAAAATTTGTCCCTTTCCATTGAAGAACTTCTTAAACAGTAGCACTTGTTTAAAAATGTCAGAGCTTGAAATTTTTTGATTGGGGCGGGGGGGAAGGGAAAATGTCATCATGAAATGTTTTCCATTTTTCTCCCAGTTCTATTGCTCAGTCTGTTTTTTCCATTCCTTTCATTCTAGTGTGCCTTGTACTTTTTGTGCTCCTTCTCTGTGTTGCAATTTATTCATGTCTCTGAATTTTTCTTAATTTTAGTTTTCTCTTAGTGGAGCTGGTGCTGTACCAATAGCTCGGGGACTGTACGAATTGCTCACATACACACGCACACTGGGTCCAAATGTTCCAACCTTTCTTTTTTTCGAACAAAAAATTGCAATGTTAGTGAAAGTTGGAATACTTTTTGAAAAAGTTTTTTTGAATTCAGCTTTGATTTTTTTTTTTTTGGTCCAAAAGAAGAAAAAAAAAAAAAGAGGAACAAAGCAGTTCATGTCAAATGTTTTGTTTCATTTTGGTGTTTAAAACCAAAACAAAATGAACATTTCCGTTCAAAACACACACAAAAATCAAAATCTTCCACAAAAAATGTTAAACAAAACCATTTCGTTCAAGTTCTTCACAGAAACACTGGATTTTTCTACGAGCCATACATATATATGTACGGGTTTGCAGGATCAGAGCTTAAGTTTGTTGTCCATCCGGCAATGGAAATAGGTTGGCTTTTGTTCTTTGCCCTAAATGTAGTACTGAGTTACAATTCCAGTATATGCCTGCTTTTTTTTTTCCTTATTTTAACATCTACTGTAATGGGGTGTGTGCTTTTCCCTGCTACTCATTCACTTCCCAACAGAGGTGTACAAGCCTGCCCATATCACTCTTTACTTACTGCTGCTATTGCTCGACTGCATGTTTATACATTGGCAGTAAAGTTTGGTAATATGTGCCCTTTAAAAGAAAAGTACCAGGAAGGAAAGGAGTGCTATTTAAAAACAGACCAAATGAAAGGTCAGCACAGCATATCACACATGAGCAAAAAGTCAGAGCCTATTTACATAGTCTTTAAGCATTTGATTAAAGATTTTCTAAGGGAACAAGTTTGCTGGCAGACACATTTAGCTCTTTAGGGGTCATCTTGCCCTTGATCCTTCTGAATTTGCCCCCAGAAATACCAAAGGAGAAACATGCTGCCATGGAAACCAGTCCATTGTTATCTTGAATACATTTTGGTTCCTAGTCAGGTGTCCAGGTCTTTGGCAAACATTAACTTCCTTTAACAAAAAGAAAAACAGCTTGTCCCCAACTGGGCATGAAAGGGACCAATGGCCCTAATATTTTCCAGCAAGCTGGGGGTTAACTTCATTCTCTGCAGCTCCCACACAGGTTTACAGGGTGGAGTAATGAAGCAGGGTTGACACTTGAAGGCCCAATCAGGCCCTTAGAGGAAACCCAGGAAACTCTATATAAGCAGCTACCTTACAAAGCTGAGCTTCCAGGGTCCCACCCTGTTGCTGAGTGGAGTGGGTGGGACTGCACTCTGTGTGGGTCTGTGTTTAGGTCAAAAACTCCTCGTGGGTGTAATCTGCACACCCTAAGGCATGAGTGAAGACCTGGAACATGTACTTCCAGTCTGCCTGTCTTTACTTTTGAGTCAGGAAACACAATGAGAACAAGAAGGAACACATTGAAAATCTCTCCCAAGGGAAGAGAGTGAGAAAGCGCTGTGTGTTTGTGTGTATGTGTGTGATATGCTTTGTGGTAGCAGTGTTGAACTAATTGGGGGTGCAAGCTGGCTTGGGCGAGGGGGTCTCTGTACATGGGACCTGTCAACTGTATTGCAAACGTTCAAAAGCCATGAGTGAGGTCAACAAAATCATGAGCCTGGCTTAAAAGTTATTTGAAAATATTTTTTAAAAAATATTTAAAGTTTACGTGTCTTGTGGTTTTAGAACCATCAGCGTTCACATTTTCAGGTTTATCTCTGCAACCATGAAAGCTAGAAACTTTTTTTTTTTTTTTTCCAAGTGAAAGTTGAGTTTCTGGTATATTCACAGGACTTCAGGGCCTCGGGCTGTAAGAAAAACACCAAATATTGTGAGACTCACAATGAGAGTGGAAGAGTTGGCAACCGTGCTTAAGCAGGATTAAACAGCACTCGTGACACAGCACCACAGATGGGGGCGGGAAAATACCTTGTTGTGGAATTCTAGTTTGTTTTTCCTTGGTTTTTGTACTATGCCCGTTGTTGTAATGCCATACAGAGTAGAACTTTTCAAATATCTCACACTCACACACACACACCCCGGAGTGTTAGTCTTTTGGGGGATTGGTTTTCACCCGCTTCCAATAAATACTAAGTTGTGCTCTGTGGGAAAGCAAGGATGAAGTTTTACATTTGGAAAGGCTCCTTATTTGACCAAATCACTCGCTCTCCCAGCTTAGACTTCACCAAATTTAGCTCGCCCAAGTAAATATAGGAAGGAGAAGGGAGCAAACAATACCCCAGAATGAATAACCCTAACCAAACAGAAACGAGAAGTCTTCACAGGCTCTGGTGCATTTGAGAGTCGTAGAAAGCTCTGCCTCTCTCACCCTTTCCAGATTTGCTGTGTGTCCCAGTGCGATCTATAATGAATCATAGATCAAAACCAACAGTAGCCAGAGAGCTAAAAGAAGATGTGACATTTTGTAAGGTGTGGTGGTGCAGAACATTATGCATGACTTGTAGCCTAAATGTCTGCTCCTTTGTAACTTGTAGCACTGTCTGTGCTGGCCAGACAATAGTTACACTAACAATTTTTATTTTCTCCTGCCAACCCCTCCTTGAGTGGCGCACTCTTTATTGTATTTAAGTAGGTTGTAGCTTCATGCTAGTCTAGCATATGCCAACTCATTGCTGGAAATGGCCCACCTTGATTATCATACACATTGTAAGGAAAGTGATCACTTTAGATAAGCTATTACCAGCAGGAGAGTGGGTGGGAGGAGGTATTGTTTCATGGTCTCTGTGTATATAATGTCTTCTGCAGTTTCCACAGTATGCATCCGATGAAGTGAGCTGTAGCTCACGAAAGCTCATGCTCAAATAAATTGGTTAGTCTCTAAGGTGCCACAAGTCCCCCTTTTCATTTCAAACACTGTGATCTTTGTCTTGCAAAGCCATTCTGCATTTACTGAGTGGCATGTCCCAATACATGCAGATGAACTCCTTTTAATAATTGTCCCTTTGTAACAATACAGTTTATTTAAGCAAAACTTATAACTTTTATATATCAGCAAAATAAAAAATGTAATGGCTTTTCATGTATAGTTCAAATCAGTAGCTCAAATTTCAGATCAGTGGGTCTGACATTTCTCCACCTTATTAAAAGAAGTGAGTGAATTATAATTATAGATATTATAAAAGAGATTATAAAACATCTAGATAAGGCACTGGGTTGAGACTTAGGTGACCTGGCTTCTGTATCTGGCTCTGTCATTAATCAGCTGTGTGACTCTGAGAGAGTCACTTTCCCTCTCTGTGTGCCTCGGTGTCCTCCTCCACCCTTTGTTTGGATTGTAAAGGTACTGTCTATCACTACGTTTATGTAAAGTTTCCAGCACAATGGATTCCTGTTCTCAGCTAACGTGTCTAAAGCCTACTGTAATGCAAATAATACTTATTAATAATAATGAACATAACATTACCTAACCACCGCTTTTTCTGTAAAGGAAAATCATGCTGTTTCTCTCGAGCAATATTATTTCTATCTGTCCATGTAGGGGCTTGTCCAGCTTTCATTGGGGTTGTATCTGAGAGCCTTTGAGGGAGTCAACAAATTAAAGGACAAAGGAGAACTGATGACTTATCTGGACACTGATATAGTAATGAAATGTCTGCCTAATCTAGTTGCCCGAACCAGCAACCTGCGAGTGCTACTGCACAACGATGGCCAATCGACCTGGGATGCAAATTTTAATAAAGAGTATGAGAAACTGAATGAGTTAATTTAAGAGGCCCCAGTCCTAAGGTACTATGACAGTAAGCACTACAGCCAGGTCTATGCTACAAGCTTGGGTCGACACAAGTTACGGCAGCATAAAGCCACCATAGTTAGTATATCGCTTGTGCCAAGTTATCCTCAGATGACTCCAAGGGGGGGGTATCAATGCAGTCCTCTTAAAGCAGTATGGTCAAAACTGGACCATACTCAAATACTGGAGGTCAAGTGGCTTATGCGTCAAAGGCACTAACAAAAGTTGAGTGTTGATATGCTCAGAGAAAAAGGCTTTGACCTTAGTCCATGTGTGTAAAAAGTTTCATGTCTTTATTTACGGGAGGACAGTGTTAGCTGAAACTGACCATAAACAAAAAGAAGGAGGAGTACCTGTGGCACCTTAGAAACTAACAAATTTATTTGAGCTTATTTAAGCTTTTGTGGGCTAAAACCCACTTCATCAGATGCATGCAGTGGAAAATACAGGAGGAAGATATAGTAAACTGTAAACTGCTTATTATTGCCAAAAGGGCCCTTCCCTTCCCCTTCTCCTGCCCGCTGAGAATACAGATCTTAGTTTTTCACTTACAAATGTATGATTTGCAAATCAAATACAAACCTGGGAGAGATTTGATGGGAGCAGACACACTCTGGAGAGCATTCAGGGGGAGCAAAGTCCAGAGCTAGCCATTATACATGTCAATTTGATTTTAAAAGAAACCTCTCTGGTGTCACAGGCCAAGTGGACTGTGATTATCACAGCAGCAGCTCAGGATGAGAACCTGCAGAAAATGATTAAAGCTACTAGCACAGGGTGACCGGGACAGCATGTTCCTAGGCCCTATCACCGATTCAGGAAGAGCTCTCGGTCCAAGGTAGGATTTTGTTTAAAGACACTAGGATGGTGATTCTTAAGGTGTTAGAGAAAAATATGTTAAAAAGGATAAATGGAGGTCATTTAGAGACTGTAAAATCTAAGAGATTGGCCTCAAATTAACAGTGCTTTGAGGAAGTTTTTAAGCCTTGTCACATATGCTAAAAATACAGATGAAGTTGAGCAAAAGAGCCCATGTTGGTGGCATAGGAAAAATTGGCCCCATTGGAGTAAAGTAGGCATAGATTTGTTTATGTTGCCTGGAAAAAACTATGCCCTCATTCATGACTTATTCTCACTTCTCTGAAATAGCTTTACTATAAGGCTTTGTCTACAATGGCAACTGAACGACAAAACTTTTGTCGTTCAGAGGTGTGAAAAAAACACACACCCTGAAAGACAAAAGTTTCGCAGATGAAAAGCACCGGCGTGAACAGCACTTTGTCGGCAGGAGCGCTCTTCTGCCAGCAACATTATCACCATTCAGTGCGGGTGGAAGTTTTTTGTCAGCGGGAGAGCTTTCTCCTACCAACAGACGGCGTGGGCTGCACTTGAGTGGACATGAGTTTAAGCAGTTTGCAGTGAAGTTTGAGGTTTAGAAGCTTGTTCGCAATCCAAGGGGCTGGTGGAAAATGGTGTTTATAATAACTTGGCAACTGAAAAAGGCTGTGGATTCAGACTCATATTTAGCACTGTTAAAGGACATGATGGCACCAATGAAAAGCGTTTTGTCACCTGCAGACGTTTTGCTTAACCAAAAACTTAGAGCCTGTAAGGAGTGAAGCTGACATCAGAGGAACTGGGGATCTTTAGAAGCACAAAGGAACAGATACAGCTAACCAGAAAAGCAATATGATTTGGGTCCCAGGAGCTGACACCATTCCATGCAGTGTGCTCCTGTGGTCCACAGGACCACCTGTGTAAGTGGCTCAGACTCTTCAGGAACCGTGCCCATAATATCCATGTCCCAGCATCCCTAATGAAGGGAGGCAACATCTGTGCTAAGACCCAGAGGAGCTTACTCAGGAAGCAGAACAGCTGCACCTAATTTTCAAAAAAAGCACATGGAAAGAGGGCAGTCTCCTAGGAAGCTGGGTGCTGCTTCCAAGAGAAAAAACAATCTTCTCCACTTCCTGAGTGATTGCTGCAGACATGCACCATTTTTGGCTTGGTTGCATTGCAATTCCTTGCATAGGCATCTCCTGAGGACTTCATGAAGGAGCTTTAATTTGAGCTGACTCTAAAATAAATCACCAGCTCTCTTTCCCAGGAACAGCTTCTCTCTTCTGTACCGAGAAGGATTTCTGGTTATTTGGGGGAAAGGCTCTGGAACTAGACCTGGCCATGTTTACCTTCTGCCTCTTTCCTCTCCAGCCCATTATGTGCAACACCCTTGCTACTTCTCCCTGGAACTACTGCCAAGCGGCTGGCTGTTTTTCTCAGCATTTACCAAAGTATTTACCTGATACTTTCTTTCTCCTCCCCTTTTCTTGTAGCATGGCCTGATTTCCTGGAACCATTGGAGAATAAGTTTCCACTTCCAGCATAAAATGGACACATGCGTGCACACACACAGTATAAGGGGGAACTGTATCCTCTCTCAGGAGCATAACAACTTGTGAGTTACAGGCATGATTGAGTGGTCAGACCAACCATTCCAGCTCAGACACTGACTACCTCTGTGGTCTTGGACAAATAATTTAACCTCTCTGCCTTAACTTTCCCCATCTGTAAAACAGAGATGATAATATGTACCTGCCACAGGAGTGGGAGAGGGGTTGCAAGGGTGAATTATTTAGCTGTTAAATAAGTGTGAAGACCTATAACTGAAGGATAAGGGAAGAGAGGCCAAATAAAGGGAGGAACCAAAAAACTAATGAAATGATTGTACTAGCTATGTTGTTCTTCCCTAACAATTGCATTATCTGTATTACTCAGACAGATGAACGGGAATTGACAGCAATTGAACAAGAGAAAGAAGTGAAAGCTCTGCCCCCCAAAGAAGCTTGCAAATGCCATAAAGAAGACTTGGCAAAAAGTTTACATGTAAGGATGATTACATAATGTGTAACCACACTTTGTGGAAATACGGACTCACCCCAATATCCCACATTATTTTGTTCCGAGAGGGAGCTAAGCTGTGAAATTCATATCTAGTTTTAGATGCAAACTTCCTCGTGCATCAGATGGGGTTCAGATATGTCCTTTTCATTTGGGTGGCTTTCTGAGACTTAACAGTTGAATAATTGGTTTACTTTGTTCTGATCAGTGAGGATGGTGAGTTAAGTGAACCTCTGAACTGCAAATGACTTGAGTTAAAGCTTGGGCAGCACAGACTACGAACTGCGCTTGGTCCATCACCAACGGGTGGAGGATTTAGCACAGTTCTGCAAACTTACATGCAAGATACACAGCTTTTCAGGTGTGACAATCTTAGTGGACATAGGACACAGGACTGGAAGGGACCTGCTGGATCATCAAGTCCTGTCCCTTGTTATTGCAGGCAACCCTGTCAAGTAATCCCTTTCATAAATGTATCAAGCTCCATCTTAAAACCTGATAGGAGTTTTGCCCCCACAACTCCTACTGGGAGGCTGCTCTGCAGCCTCACTCCTCTGATGGTTAGGAACCACCTTCTAATTTCCAGCCTAAATTCATTCATGTCCAGTTTACACCCAGTTTACTCTCATATGGCCCTATTTTCTTCCCTTAGTCCCACAGCATTCCAAGCATCTAAATCAATAATATTCATTTTGTAGCTCTAGAACCATAGATGATTCCCTGAAACATCACATGGGGTTTTCCCTGGGCCTGGATCATGTGATTTACATGTAGCCATGTGTAAGAGATGATGTGGGGGAAAGCACACATATACACCTCCCCGAAAGGAACACTGGGTTGCATTCTGCCTCTGGAGGAATATTTTAAATATTCAATTTATATTACAGTTCGCAATGGGCAAAAACTAATAATATGCTGTAAGGAATATAAACATGATCATATATGTATGAAAAGAATATGCTGGAGGATAGAAATCTAGGAAATGCTGATCCACTAAAGCTAGGGACCAGGGAGTATTGTTGTACTGAGTATTTTATATAGTTTTTAATTTTTAGTTTATTCTCCACTACTGCCATCTCTCAAACTTGCAGACCCAATTTATTTCCATGTTTGTTTGTTCTTTTTTTTTATTTGGCAAAACATTGATTATTTTTTTTCTATTGTTTCTAGTGAACCCAGAAGTTAGTTAGTTACTTAGTTGGTTTTTATTTAGTCATTCGTCAAATGGCATCACAAATCTGGAAATGGGATTTGTTAATGAATTTGTGCTCCCTCTGCTGGATTTATGATAGTAGCCTCCAAAGATTTGTAGCTGGTACAAAAGCAGTGGTTCTCTTTTATTGTTGTTTTTCATGTCTGATCATTCTGGATATTTGGTCAAGTGTCATCTGTGGGGGGAGTACAAATGAAAGCCATAAGACTTGGTCAAATATTAGATCTGAACTTGTGGCCAAATGTATTTATTACTTTTAATGCAGCTTGATTGCATGATGCAGTTTTCCTGGATGATTTTACACTGATTTTAACCTCCCTCCAGGTTGATTTACAAACTGGACTCTCAGAGTTTTCAGTGCTACAACGCAGAATAACACATGGCTGGAATGAGTTTACAGTAGACAATACAGAACCTATATGGAAGAAATATCTAGACCAGGTAAGGATTACATGTGTAATTATGGTGCAGCCCATTAAAAGGTGGTTTCACATTTGTGCAGTAGTACTCAACAGTGAGAAAATCTGTTTTGATTGGATCTTAGTGCTTCCATATATTAGAAATTGTATGGCTTTTATTCCTGTGGCCCCAATCCAGCAATGAGCTCTGCATAGAGACACAGGGGCTCACTGAGCCTGGGGGGAAATCATTACAAACATGGACCATGATCTTGCATTACATGGAGATAGATTCAAAGATCCACCCGTTGCTTAAGATGCTGTACACTGTATAAATCAAGAGCCGTATCATTCTTTGCACCACTTACATAACAATAATGATATTCATTTCCTACTCAGGCCAGTGGTAAAAGAATGAAAGGTTGTATAAAGAAAGTGATAACTGGAGTATATTCTGATTTCAGTTATGACATAGTTCCGTGAATGAAACTGATGAGCACTAAATCTTCAGCAAAAAAGGATGAACTGTGTAAAACTCAGATGAAAGTTAACTTCAGCTCTTGTGCTAGAGTAAGAAATGCAATATTGCGATATCACTTTGAAGACTGAGTGATTCAAGTAATGCAAGAAACAAACTATCAAGGTGGTGTCTTTAATCTTATTCTTCCTAGGCTGAGTTATCCTTCATTAGGTGCACATGGAATCTCATGTTTATTAATGGATCTCACAAGCTGAATGTAATTTACATCTGTGCCTTGGAGCTTTTACCAGAACAGGGATTATTTTTTGATAGAGATTGATTGTTGTGATTTTCTTACTAATCAGTTTTGCCTCTGGTTGCACTTTAGATGGATCCTAGGGATTGTAAATTTTGTTTATTTTATTTAAGGGTTCATTTTTATTTCACTGATTTCCCCCCCCCCCCCCCCCACACACACTTATTCAGTGTCCTTTAAGCAGCTTCATAGAACCATAAGTAAATTTTCTACGCTTGTTTCTAAAGCATTCTTTGTGCCTAATTAAAAATGACACATGGGTGCTTTGCTCCCCACCTGCTTGACCCTTTTAGCAAGGGATTTTCTTTTGAGGGTACAGAATGGATTTTTTTTAGTACAGTCATGCTCTCTAACAACCCTTCAGTCTCCTTGGGGAAGTGTTACTTGTTGGAGTACACAATTCACACTGATAAATTTGAATGACCTGTAACGTACATTTTTAAATTTCACTGTGGCCTGGCTCCTTTCACTTACTGTACGGTATTTTATGCAATCTTTTGTTAAGAATGGGAACTAAGGACTTGAGTTTCACGATTGACTTCAATGGGAGCTGGCTCAAGCCCGAATTCCGCTAAGGTGCATCTTCATAACCTATGGCGGAGTGGGGGGAATGGAGTTTCTTTCTTTATCTTGCTTAACTCAATTACATCACTTCCAACGGTTACTGAGTGAGGTCAAGATTTTCACAAATAGAAGCTTAAAATTAGGCTCCTAAATCCATATTTAGGTCCCTAAATAAATGGCCATATTTTCAAAAGACCCGAGCATCCAACAGTTCCTATTTATTTGCAAGAATGATGCAGTAGCACTAGTTAAAGGAATTCTTTGTATCAATTAGATGTTTCTTCTTATTTCTAAAGAAGTCCCAGCATTAAACCGTGTCACTAACAGTGAACTAATGAGGATTATTTTTCTTAAATAAAATGGTTTTTTGAAACAAAAAAAAAATCTCTTATTTTATTTTATTTTAGTTTAAGAATCCGCTCATTCTATTGCTGCTGGCTTCTGCTTTAGTAAGTGTAATTACTAAAGAATACGAGGATGCTGTGAGTATTGCAATGGTAAGTTATTCACCTGGAAGTGGAATCCCCTGGAAATTGAAGCTAGACAAATTCAGACAGGAAATAAGGCATACAGTTTTAACAGTGGCGGTAATTAATCAGTGGATCAGGTTTATGGAGGATTCTCCATCACTGGCCATTTTAAAATCACGATTGGATGCTTTTTTCTAAAAGAGCTGGTCTATGAATTATTTTGGGGGAGTTCTATGGTGTGTGTGATACCCAGGGTCAGACTTATATGATCACAGTAGTCCCTTCTGGCCTTAGAATCTCAGAATCCCCTGTAAGGCAAGCTCTGCATTAGCTGCAGTTAACATGCCCATGAATTTAATACTTCTTTCTCTTTAGGCAGTAATAATTGTGGTTACAGTGGCCTTCATTCAGGTACGTCCTAAGAATCCTTAACTTTGCAGCATAGCTCTGCATCTCAGTTTATGGCCCATTTGAAGTAATCCTGCTTTTGTAACTTAGTTTTATGCTGCTCTCTCATAAGGAGTATCGCTCTGAAAAATCTTTGGAAGAGCTCAACAAACTAGTCCCCCCAGAATGTAACTGGTAAGTCATGCAGAGCTATTCATTTTCTTTTAGTTCAGGTTGTGGGGAAGAAGCCAGATAATGAAGGCAACAATTCTGATGCTTGTGCATGTAATGAATTGCTGATAACTGTCTTTGGATGGGTGTCCAGTTGGTAATAAGAACAGGAGGACTTGTGGCACCTTAGAGACTAACCAATTTATTTGAGCATAAGCTTTCGTGGGCTACAGCTCACTTCATCTATCTCCCTCTTATGACTTGCCCTGGTGTTCGCAGTTGCAGGAATTCTCCTTTAGCGGAGATGGCTGAAGTTCGTGTTTCGGTGCTTACATTCCTGGGGTTCGAGCCCCGGTGATTAGCATGGGGTTTATATGTGTGTAGCCAAAGGTGCCTTACACATGATCCAAGGGATGAGCTAGCTTCAGTCAATAAGATTGAGAGTCTAGCTACACCTGCAAGTCAAATATTGGTTTCTGAGCTGTGCAATAAAAATTTTTTTGCCAGTGAGCATATGGAAATAACCATCAATCCCAGGTTGGCATTTGTGCTTGATGGACTGAGAAATGATCCTACCATATTTATTAGGCTTCCCAACCCCCACTAACGTGCCCCGGGGGGGGAAGAGGGGAGAGTAGGATTTCTCATTCTATTTTATACAGATCTATCTTATTTCCATTTCCTTTTGGTTTTTTGGCCTTGTGACTGAATCCTTGAACTAATCCCCCCTGTACCATCTTTGCACCACTGCTGTCTGTAATTCATATGTACTGAAGGCTGCTCTGAGTAGTAGCAGCTGCCAGCGAGCCCCCGCCAAAGGATAAATCCATCATCTGGAAATTCCTGAAGTGTGAGGATGGCCCAGACATGTCCACTTTTCCTTGGATACAGCCCCCCTAAACTGGAAGCTGGAGAGACTGGCAAAGGAGTCACTACAGCAAGTTTACACTATCTGATGATTCCCCAGTACAGGAGGAATCCCCCACTGGCCATATTCTCTGGCATTAGGGTACCTTTACCCTGGGAGATCCACAAAAAGCACCTCTAATAGACTGAAGGTCCTGGCCCATTGGTGTGCATATTAGGGATTTGCATACAACCAAGTTGACACCTGTCTACTGATGTGCATGTGCAAATACCCAATTTACATGCAGGATGTTTGGTCATAAATTAACCATATGTCAATACATGCATTCATTGCACATGCTAAGTTTAAAAATGTTTCTCTGCATATGATACAGTTTGACTGTATTTGTGTCCGTTATGTTGTATAGTGTATCAAATCTTATTGGTCTGACTGCTTTAGTGTTAAGGATCAACTTTCTAGATTACAAAAAGCCTTTTACTACTTGTTGTGATGGGTTCGGTCACAGAGACCCCCTTGGGACTGTCGCCTGATGTGCTGAGATTTCCTCTGAGCCCATTTTCCCTGCCAGCTTGTTGAGCCAGACACTGTGTTGTTAGGCTGCTGCAACACAGACCCAGTCTGGGCCATGCCCCCGAAAGCTGCAGACTTTAACCAAAAACTGCTCAGCAGGTCACCTATCTCCAGCACCCAGACACCCAGTTCCCAATGGGATCCAAATCCCAGATAAATCCATTTTACTCTGTATAAAGCTTTATACAGGGTAAACTCATAAACTGTCTGCCCTCTATAGCACTGATAGAGAGAGATTCACAGCTGTTTGCTCCCCCAGGTATTAATCACTGACTCTGGGTTTATCAATAAACAAAAGTGATTTTATTAATTATAAAAAGTAGGATTTAAGTGGTTCCAAGTAATAACAGACAGAACAAAGTAAGTTACCAAGCAAAATAAAACAAAACACGCAAGCCTAAGCCTAATACATTAAGAAATTGATTACAGGTAAATCTCACCCTTGGAGGTGTTCCAATATGCTTCTTTCACAGACTAGACGCCTTCCTAGTCTGGGCCCAATCCTGGTACAATCCTTGTTAGTTTCAGCTCGGGTGGTAACTAGGGGATTTCTCATGACTGGCAGCCACCTTTGTTCTGTTCCACCCCCTTTTATAGCTTTGGCACAAGGCAGGAATCTTTTGTCTCTCTGGGTCCCCACCCCTCCTTCTAAATGGAAAAGCACCAGGTTTAAAATGGATTCCAGCATCATGTGACATGTTCACATGTCCTGTGATACCCTTAGTCTCCATTTCTCCAGGGCTGGCCCGCAGGTACCCTAGGAGGTTTGCAAGTAAACAAAGCTTTTACAACCAATTGTCCTAGTCAATGGGAGCCATCAAGATTTTAAACCACCATTAATGGTCAACTCTTTGCATAATTACAATAGGAGCTCAGAGTTATACTTCATATTTCTAGCTTCAGATACAAGAATGATACATTCATACAAATAGGATGAATATATTCAGTAGGTTATAACCTTTGTAATGACACCTTACAAGAGACCTTTTGCATAAAGCATATTCCAGTTACATCATTTTCACATTCATAAAGCATATGGAGTGTAACGTCACACTTGTATCCTTGAAAATCAGCTCTATCATGACGAATACAAATAAATGGTTCATGCTGAGGTTATAATTATTGTGTCAAAAACGAGGCCTGGCCTTTTCTACTTCAATGGTCTTAGAACTTTGTGCCTTACAAATACTCCGGTTACCTTTGCCTATTTCCTCCAATGAATTTCACAGAGTAGGCACCTAATCTTTTCAAAGGTGAACATTTAGTACAGCAACATGGAAAAACACCAACGGTAATTCTACCTTTAAACAGCTTGCCAAGTATGATGGTCTTTTGCATCGGCCTGTAAGCAGTCTTTAAAGTTCAAACTGCGGGGAAAGCACTCCAATTCAGGATATTCAGGTTAAATGTACATTATTACTGAAATCTAAAGCTTCCATAATCCACCCATCTGTTTGTGCATTAAAACTAAATTCAGGGTAGGAATATAATCTCCTTTCCTCATTCTTAGTTAGATGATAAACTCTTATTTAGATTGGATCATCTCTGGGGCAAGGACCTGGTTCTTATATTTGCCTAGCATGCTGTTTGGCCTATTTAAATAGTATCATTTTCTCAATGTAATGCAGCATAAGGAAAGGAAAACTGCAGCATCTTCTCGCCCGAGACTTGGTCCCAGGAGATATTGTGTGTCTTTCTATTGGAGACAGGGTTCCTGCAGATATAAGACTGATAGAGGTAAACACAGCTCACACATAAATGATAACATCGGTTTGCTAGTCTATGTTGTGATAAAGGCTCCACATAGTTACATTTTTAATTAGGTTACAGACCTGTTGGTGGACGAATCCAGTTTTACTGGAGAAGCTGAGCCTTGCAGTAAGACTGATGGTCCCTTACTGGAAGCTGGAGACCTAACAACGCTGAGTAATGTTGTTTTCATGGGAACACTGGTGCGATATGGGAAGGGAAAAGTGAGTCCTATATACTCTCCATATCATCCACCTCTAGATAATAGCTAGAGAATCTTTTAAGTAAGGTCAGTATTTTGCATGATGCTCATTGCTATTTTCCTAATCCAGGGGATAGTTATCGGAACTGGTGAAAACTCACAGTTTGGAGAGGTGTTTAAATTGATGCAAGCGGAAGAGGTAAGGGACAAGAATTCTGTTTGTTTTGTTGGTACAGTGCTGTGTGGTACTGTCACGGGACCCGAGTCTCCGCATTGTTACTCAAATACTGGAGGTCAAATGGCTGTTTGTTGGTAGGGTGGTCATGAGCTTCAGGCATTGCAGTAGGATTTAAGAGAGCTGGGTTCAAGTCCCAGCTCTGCCACAAACTTTGAAGACTCTCTATGCCTCAGGTCCCCATCTGTGAACTGTCTAATGCTTCTGTCTTGTCTTTTGAGATTATAAACTCTTTAATGGACATTTTTCTCTCACTGTGTATATGGTGTACAGAGCCTGCACAATAAGCCCCCAATCTCAGTTTAGGGTTGCTTCAGTGGTAATTATTATGGCTGTATTTATTGTTACTGATTCTACTCACACACCCCATTTTACATAACAGAAACCAATTTTGTTTTTTTCTCTTCACCTTTCCAGACCCCTAAAACACCTCTCCAGAAAAGCATGGATAAACTGGGGAAACAACTTACCCTTTTCTCCTTTTGCATAATTGGTGAGTTGGCCCGAATGCTCTGCATAAACTATGATCCATTCCGGTGTCCCTGGAGCAACTTTTTCAAAAGGGCCCTTTCACGTGGAGTGCCTCAGTTTTTGAGTGTCCAGCCTGCGATGACTTGAGATGAAAGGTATCTTGAAATCCCTCACAGATCCTTAACTTCCATTTTTTAACTGGCTTTTCCCCCCTTCTCCTAGGTTTAATAATGCTGATTGGCTGGTTGCAAGGAAAGCATCTTCTCAGTATGTTCACTATTGGAGTGAGGTGAGGATTGGAAAGAACTCTTTTATTATTACAGTGAAACACGTCCCGCTAAGAGGTTGCTTGAGACAATGGAGGGGACTTTTCTGTGGGGGAAAAAAAGAACTCAGTACTTGTGTTAGTCTCTTAATATGGGGCTTGGTTCTGCACAACAGAAACCAATGGGAGTTCTACTGTTGATTTCAGTGAATATGGAATCTGACCTTACTATTCATTTAATGGGAAATGAAGGAACAAAAGAAGGCTGGAGGTTTTATTTCATTTTATTTTGGGGGGGGAAACAGACTGGTGCATTTAGGTGCATTATTTCACTAATGTCTGAATTCTGCCATGAACATATTTCCACTGAGCAGTGCCTTGGAAGACATCCACATAAGCATAGCCTTCCTCGATCCCTGCCATAAAAGTACTGCAAAGTCTTAGTAGGCAGCCATTTTAAAACAAACACAAGAAAGCACTTCTTCACACAATGTACAGTCAACCTGTGGAACTCATTGCCAGGGATGTTGTGAAGGCCAAAAGTATAACTGGGTTCAACAAAGAATTAGATAAGTTCATGGAGGATACGTCCATAAATGGCTATTTAGCCAAGATGGTCAGGGATACAACCCTGTGTTCTGGTTGTCCCTAAACCTCCAACTGCCAGAAGATGGGACTGGATGACACGGGATGAACACTCAAAATTGCTCTCTTCTGTTCATTCCCTCTGAAGCATCTGACACTAGCCACTGTCAGAGACAGGATACTGGCCTAGATAGATGATAGGTCTGACTCAGTATGGCCATTTTTCTATTCTTATCTCTATGCTTTAAATTAAGAGGAATATTATATCTGCACATTATTAGCCCTTCTCTGACTTGTTTATAAAGCCAGGAATGTTACATCTGTGCCTGACATATAGAAATACATGCACAACCCCTTAGTCAAATACTATAAACCAACTGTTTGAGTAATATTTGGAAAATGGATCCTTAAGTGTTGCCATAGCTCTAAGATTACTCATTACCTAACACTGTGTGGAAATAAAAATATGGATGAAGGTCAACATGGAAGGAACTAAAGTAGTTTGGTTTCATACTCACAATGGCTAGGGGGACACTGATGACAAAGGAGAAAAAAGTTTGTCAGCAATTCTTGACTCAGAATTTCAAAGGTGCTGAGAAACAAAGCTCCAACTGGCTCCAGTTTGGGCTGAATCTGGGTCTACTACATCCCAAGCCAGTGTTCTGACCACCAGTTTATTGGCTATCCTGGGGTCTCTTGCTCGCATTTTTTTGTGATTTTTTTTTTCCAAAGGTCTCAGTTTCACTCTTTATCAGAATGAAAACAAATTTCAAAGTTTCAACATTTTCTGGAAAATGGAATTGTTGTTTTCTGGGCAGCCTTAGTACTAATCACCCCAGGAAACTGAGCCCACCCAAGTTGTCTAAAATTTGACACCCGGAAATTCAGGCAATTAAAATCGGTAGTCACTTTTGAAAATGTTTGCCTTAACTGATGTTTTAATCCTGAGTTAGTTTTTATGCTTAATGTAAACATTTATTGCCTTGTAACAGCAGATATCCTTTATGACCCATTCATACCTGGCTACAGAACAACAGAGGGTTATAAAATGATTGTCAGTATTTTCTCTGCAATAACTATGCATAGTGCCAGATGCCAGTCTGGTTTACTAGGGCTATGTCTACACTACCGCGGTAAGTTGACCTATGCTACACAACTCCAGCTACGTGAATGATGTAGCTGGAGTCAACATATCTTAGGTCGAGTTACCGCAGGGTCTACACCACAGGGGGTTGACGGGAGAAACTCTCCTGTTGATTTACCTTACTCTTCTCGTCGGAGATAGAGCACAGGGGTCGACTGGAGAGTGATCTGCTATCCATTTGGCGGGTCTTCACTAGACCCACTAAATCGACCGCTGGTGGATCGATCTCAGAGCATTGATCCTGGCTGTAGTGTAGACGTAGCCTATGGCACCAAGAGATCCTTTGGGAGTCCAGGCTACTCAGAATAGAATTAACTCTCTGAGACTAGCTTTGATACATCTAGGAGAGGAGGTCAGTGGGTATGATTGAACCATGCTGCCAAGCAAGGTTGAACCTTCATCTTCAGAGATTAAAAATCTCAAATTCCCAGATGTAAGGAAATGAACTATCCCTGGCAATGTTCAAAATTGTGCTCACTCTCCAGACTCTTTTAAAGGGAGAAGGACATGCAGAGGATTATTGTACATATTTATATTGCATTATGTATTGGGAATTTGAGCTGTTAATATTCAACAGTCACGAGATTTCCATTCCAGACCATCATATTCAAGAGGACATTCATGCCTTCTGGAAATGCTTATTTGCAATGTTCGAGTGTATGCTTGGGTGCAGCGCCTTGTGGTGTGACCCATTGTAACTGGAAACCTGTTCTTTTGCTATACTGCAACCCAGCCTGGCCGTGGCTGCCATCCCAGAGGGGCTACCTATTGTGGTCACGGTGACGCTGGTGCTGGGCGTTCTAAGGATGGCCAAGAAAAGAGTGATTGTGAAGAAGCTACCCATAGTAGAAACTCTAGGTAAGGCTGATGGTGGTCACATCCAAAAACAAAGCCATGTATTCATCTGTCCAATCTATACAAATCTGCAACCAAATTGGCTACTAGCTTGCTTAGATAACCCAGGGTTATCTGGTGTTATGACTTGAACCAAGGGCTGGAGCAACCCAATAACCCAAATTCTTAAAAATTATCTCTCTTCACCCCTCACCATGTTATTCATCCTCTTCCTTTAGTCCCAGTGGCCACTAAAGTGGCATACCAGGAACACAGCCGAGATCAAATGGCTAATGCGCTGTTGTCACCCTTTCTTTCCTTGGAATTGGCTGTCCTTGACCAGCCCTTCTCTCCTACTAAGACCTGCCTATCTTGCCCCTGCACCCAGGCCTTGCCTCTTCACTTACTTCCCACTTTGTCGGTCCATATGCTTCTCCTGTTCTGTACCTGGCTGGAAAGCAGCTGCTGCCCCTGCAATAGAGCAACTGGCACAATGGTATAGGCCAACTCAACTGCTGTTCTTCCCTGTCTACCTGCCCACCTCACTGATATTCCTCTGCCGCCTCTTCACAATGGCACGCCCAAAATCACTGTCTCCTAGTAGGCTCCCTGGCCCTATGGGTTAGTATGGAGCATTGCATGAAGGGAAATGGAGATGTCCGATATTGAGCACCACTCTCCATTCTGATGATGGAGTGCATTTAACTACATCTAGGACCACAAGGCAGCATCATGCAGCTTCACATGGCTACTGTGGAGCCTTACCCTGCATTTATGACACAGATATAACTCCCATTGACTAAGGAACACGGAACATGGGACTGGAAGGGATCTCCTGGCTCTCTGAGTCCAGTCCCCGACTATCACAGGCAACCCTGTCTCATAATCCCATTTAAAAACGAGTTAGGTGGTTTGCCCCCTCTACTTGCATTTAAAGGCTGTTCCAGTACCTCACTCCTCTGATGGTAAGAAACCTTCTAATTTCCAGCCTAAATTTTTATTCATGGCCAGTTTAGCCCCATTTGTTCTTCCACCAACATTGTCCTTATCTTAAATAGCTCTTCTCTCTCCCTGGTGTTTATCTCCGTGATATTGAAAGCAGTCGTGTTCCTTTGTGTCCTTGTTAGGACTCCAGGATCAGGGTCCCTGTTTGCTAAGCAGCAACAGAGTCCTCTCACCCTTATCTCCATTTTATCTGCACTGACTCTAACGCCAGGACATGTGGAGCTGCCTGCCCCAACCCCATAAAGAATTGATTGGATTCTAAAAGTGCCAGCTCTGAATGGGCCTTTTCATCCAATAACTAGGAACTTTGGAAGAATGTCCGAGCATTACAAGGAGCAACATTCTCCTACTTGTTAACAACACAAGTCCACAAAACTTTTGTAAAGAGCATATTTGTCCTTCATGCAACTTTTTATTTAATTCTGCGAATAATTAAATTCAGACTAATGAAAGATAATGATTTGCTCTGCACTAATCCTTCAAAATTGCAATTAACTTAATCACAGGCCAATCTCCTTTCTTCTGTCTGGGTTCTTGTATGGCCCTCATCATCATCACCGTATCTGAGCTCAACCCATTTTGCCACCTTCTGGGGAAATGATTCCGTCCGTTTAAGTGACTAAAATTAGAGGACCTGATTTTCCTTTACATGAAAGCCTCTTTGTACTGCTGTAGCAGTGTAAACTGGCCTTAAAATGGGCATCAGGCTAATTCACTCCCACTCTAAATCTGCTTTACGTTGTCAGTGCAGTGCAAAGAGGCATTAGTGTAAATGAGAATCAGGTCCAGAATTTGTGTTGTGTTGAATTGTATTGCATTTGTATTGAAATGTTTTATTATTTCCAAGCAGAGTTTGAATGTGGAATTGCCTCTCTATCTGCCCTAGGGACTCTTATGGCCCCCATTATTGTCATAACTAAGCACCTCAGCATCTTCAATGTAGTTATCTTCACAGCACCCCTGTGAGGTAGGGAACAGCTTTTATCCCATTGTACAAATAGGGAACAGAGACACAGAGGGTGTGTCTATACTGCACCAAAATGCCCGCAGCTGGGCCGAGTCAGCTGACACGGACTCGAGGGGCTTGGGCGGTAGGGCTACAAAATTGTTAAGTAGCTGTCTGAGCTCAGACGTCTACATTGCAATTTTATAGCCCAGGTTCTGCAAGCCTGAGTTAGCGGAGTCGGGCCAGCTGTGGGTGTTTTATTGCAGTGTAGACAAATCCTGTGAGGCTAAATGACTGGCCCAAGGTCCCATAAAAGGTTTGTGGTGGAGCAGGGACTTAGAATAGAATAGAATATCAGGATTGGAAGGGACCTCAGGAGGTCATCTAGTCCAACCCCCTGCTCAAAGCAGAAACAATCCCCAATTTTTGCCCCAGATCCCTAAATGGCCCCCTCAAGGATTGAACTCACAACCCTGGGTTTAGCAGGCCACCGAACCCATCTTGACCCAAAACAAAAATAGGTGCCATTGGGATCCCCCTTGCATCATCGTCCAAGAGAATGAAGAACTACTGAGTGAGTCTTTGGGTGCCTGGGCACCCATTGTCTCACCGTCTGTTGGGGTTTTTGTCTTTTATTCCCATATTTCCTCCCAGCTGGTTGGTAGCTGCTGCATTAGCACATGATCTTGCTGCTTCTGATCGCTTCCTCAGAAATTAATGCCTTCTCTGAACCATGCAACATGTGATGTTCAAGAGTGATGGAACCTTCCTTCCAAGAGCTGTCTCCTCCCAGCTCCCAAACCCAAATCATATACATGGTAGTACAGTGCCTTATCAAGACACTGGAGAGGCACAAACATGTTTGCACTGGTTTTCTCTGTAGCCCTTAATGAGGGGTTAGAAAATTCACCCAGCTTTTTGTATTTTGTTCTTTCTCTCACATAGGTCTTTGCCCAGTAATGGCTCGTGTTTGTAACATACAAGTAACATGTTATAACATTTCTATGGCATCTAATCTAGTTGCTCATTTACACGTTGCATTAATTCTGATAAAATATTTTTCCTCCCATCAGGTTGCTGTAATGTCATCTGTTCAGATAAGACAGGGACTTTGACAGCCAATGAGATGACAGTAACTCAGCTAGTAACCTCAGATGGATTCCAGGCAGAGGTATGGTCCATGAAATTATACTGACTTCATCATTCAAGCCCACAAGAGATTGCTCACATTTAATTTAGCATAGGTCCAGTCCTGGACGTCCATCAGTCTCAGTTCTTTGCATGGTCAATTCCTATATAAGACGTTCTAAATGTACGTGTATTTATATTAGACTACGGGCTTATTCCTTGTGCATCTGAAATTCCCGCTGACATGAATGGGAGTGTGGGGTATTGAAGGAATGCCAAATGAGGCCCCATAGTCACAGAAGCTGCTCATGCAAAGTGAGCGTGCTGTACTTGAAAGAGCGTGGTTGATGAAATCACATATGCTTTGCACACAAAGCTCCCAGCAATATCATGAGCATAAACACAAATGTTAGAATATTTAGATGGTCCTGCCAGCAGTGCTAATGCTGCTGTTGGCATTTCTAGCAGAAACATTTTCAAACATTTACTAGCAGGTTGACTTGATGCTTTTTTTTTTTTTTAAATAGCCATGGGGCCTGATTAGCTATGGCCTTGCATGTTGTTGTCATCACACCAGTGCATAGTGGGTGTAAACTTCTACCATAAAAGACAGTGGAGAATCACACCTTCAGCAATCAATAATCATAAAACAGGAGCATAGGTTAGTATATTGTATTCCAGCTGGCAAATCTAATGTAGCTGCACCTAACTAAGAATTTGGCCCGTTGATTGAACTGTACCCAAACTTTAAAGCCCATGATGATCAAATAGGATTGAAAGATGGCAAAGTGAGTTTTCTCATCCCTAGATAGTACTGCACTTTGATTATTACAGTATTTGCCACCTTAGCTATAAATATTGCTCCCAGCAAAACACATTAATCCCAGCATGCCTTGAAAATAGATCATAAATGTCCCCAGAGATGTTGTGCTGTATAAGGAGAAAATATTGATTGTCATATATTTCAGCTAGACACTGGGAAATTTTATGTATGCACCTTCCAAATATATTTTCCCCCAGGTGAGCGGGGTTGGATACAGTGGGAAAGGAAGTGTGTGTCTGTTACCATCAAAGGAAGTTATTAAGGAATTTTCCAATGTCTCAGTAGGAAAGCTAGTGGAGGTAAGTAGAAAATATGAATCAAACTACTCCATTTTCACTCAATTATAATTTATGATCCTCTCCTTGTAGGATGAATGTTACTGAAACTGCACTTTTAGTGGCTTTAATTGAACATGTCCTTGCTATAGCAAGAGGACCTAGAGAAGGGTTTTGTGCAGTTACTATATCAGACATGACAGTGGTTTATAGCAGGTGACAATCATCAAAATATCTAGGGAGAAGCCAGAAACATTGGCTTGCAGAAATGCTTTGCAATTTTGGATAAGAGTTTATGCAGTGGTGATGCATAGAACAAGGAGCAACTAACTTTATTAGTTTTTGTTTGTGTAGAGTAGCTGCAATTCCAAAATGCAGCCAGCTGGTTAGGCAGAATCTTCACTGATTTCAGAAGGTACTGGGGATCTGATTTTCATAGACACGCATGTGCAATTTTTACCACTAATTTTGCACATGCAATTGTATGTGGAAATCAGATACTTGCATATGCAAATAGCCTGAACTGGAACCTCAGATTTAATCGTCTTTCAGTTTTGGGAACGGGTTGATCCAAACCCACCCCTCAGATTTATATTGCATGTTAGAGCCACAATTAGAAGGGACTAGTCTTTCCAGGTCGGATTTGTAGAGCTGATTCAAAGAGAGGGAAATCATGAAAATATAGTTCAACATTTGCATGTTCATTTTTCAGAATTTGAAAGATTAAATGTTAGAAGAGGGACAGGCGGACCCGGGGCAGATTGAGTAGATGGGCTTCTTTATTGCGATACTTGTTCCCCTCGACCCAATTGTCAAGTAACCACTGAATTAGTTACAGCACACTCCTTTTATCTAAGTTAGTATATAAATACCTACATTTACTACAATGCCTCCAAAACCCTTATTGAGTAATATGAACACCCATATCAGGAATATAATTATTCTTGCCCCTCTTTACTGTTTACAACATTAAACATATCCTACAGACATTTTTACTTTGAAGATGCATTTCTCTGCAGTAATTGTAGCCACAAGTTTCCCCTAATCAGCAGTTTGCAGGGAAGGGAGGAAGGGGCAATGACCCTGAGCTCATTTATGTAGCTGGGAAAGGACGGGAGAGGGAGATAACCCTGCTTTACCCAAAAGGTATCCTTTAGATCCCCACATTCCTTATGCAGCTGCATCACTTATCAATCCTTAACATGGAGAAGGGAAGGGAAAGGGATAGCACTTTATCTATCAAGCAAAGAGACGGTGCCTGCCCGTGCCTTCCTCCCTAATACCGTACTAGCGGTTAGCCAGGTCTTTACTTAACCCTTACATACCCCAACATTCAATATTTTTACCAGTTCTACTGATTTGGAAGCTCCTCAAACTGGTGGAAAAGTACAAGAGCCATCTTTTGAAATTGCTGGTATTTTGATCCAAAATATTACGCGATGGCTGTGCCACTCAACTTGACCCTTAGCCCTCAGGTTCAACCTTGATGCCAAATTCTGACCTTGGGTTTTAACCTATCCTGGATCTGGATCCCACCTCCTTAGTTTAGCTCACCTTGACATGAACAGGAAGCTGTCACAATGCAGCCATTCTGGCTCTGCAATATCTTACCAGTTAATTAGAGGGAGATACGTAACGTATAATATTTCATATAAAAATAATGTATGCAAATATATCACTTTTAGGCTGGCTGTGTAGCTAATAATGCTATTATCAGAAAAAATACTGTGATGGGCCAGCCAACGGAGGGAGCCCTTATTGCTCTTGCGATGAAGGTAGGGTTTCTTATATTTGTTTGTCTTTTGCAGATTTCTTCAAGCTAAGGTCAGGTTCTGTGTAGGTAGTAAAATAATAGCTCCTTATATGAGCTGGGGAGAAAGAGAATATGGTCCTTTAGTAACCCAGAAACTTGCAAAATAAGCTGAATTCACTGGACATTATCTATTGCAGTCAGTAATTGAACAGACTGACTTCAGATTCTTCTTGCTTCTTTTTGGTCCTTCTTGCAAGAATCTTTGTCCCCTCTACCCCAGCCCACACGTGCACGCGCGGCCACACACATCTATGCCTGCTGCCACAGGCAAACACCTTCACAGAGCATTTCCATGCTATAGCAATAATGGTTTTACTTGGCTGGTTTGTGTAGTCACACTGCACAATGGATTTCTTTTGGGTTGAAATCAGACTCCTTTCCATTGTTCTGCAGACACCAGTAAGGAAACAGCAGACAAATGAACAAACACAAGCCAAATTAGAAGTCATGGCAGAGAGTTTTCTTGTAGTTTTGTCATCTGTTACTTCCTTACCTTTTTTTCCTACAGTTGTGAAAAACAAAGAACTCTTTGATTGTTCTTTTGACCTTCCTGTGTAGAGTGCAAAATACTGTCCACCACAAACAATGGGCCTGATTTAGCACTGCATTGCACCTCATGTAGTCACTTTCACCTGTGTGAATGCTACCATTGTGATTTGGGAAAGTACCAGAGCCGAGTGATTTTTTACAAAGCGGTCAAAACCCCCAGAGTGACAGGAAACGCCCCCCAAAATGGAACCTTCGGAATATAGCAACATCAGTGCAGGGCATGGCTTATTTGACTACATGATATTCAGCATGTTAAATATGAATCAATGTGTCACAATTTGGACAGAATGTATTTTTCATCTGAATTAGTTTTCAAGTTGTCAGCTCCCTAGAGGAACACTCTGAGGGGGTTTTTTGGAGTTCAGTTCCTTTCTGAGCTGAGGCTATAGGAAATAAATGAAACCACTGCCCATTCTTTGCAATCTTCCTCTTTTTCGAAGGGTGAAATGTGTATGAATCAACAGAATGATGGTCCTGTAATTAAAGAACAAGACCGGGAGTCAGGAATTTTGGGTTCTATTCTGAGCTTTGACACAGACTTGGGAAAGTTACATAGGCCTAAATGTTCATAAATGTCCATTAATTTCTGAGTGCCCAGATTAAGACATGAAGGCCCTGAATTTCAGAGTTGAACACCCACAACTGCAGATGAAGTCAATGAGCATCATGGCTACTCATCACTTCTGAAAACTGGGCTTTTCATAAATTCCAAGGCCAGAAGGGACCATTGGGATCTTCTGGTCTGACCTTCCGCGTAGCCATAGAACTTCCCCAAAATAATTCCTAGCACAGAGCTTTTAGACAAACCTCCACACAGGTTTAAGGTATATCAAATTAGGCAGCCCAGATAAGCAAAAGCTTCTGAAACTGTGGGCCTTAATCTCTCTCTTTGCTTCTCTGTCCTCATCTGTAAAACACTACTGCATAAAGACATGATCATTGTTTAATGTTGGTAACTCACTGTACGTAAAAGTGCTATACAGAGCATGTGCAAAAACTGGCATTGTTTCGTATTTCAGTAATAATCTTAATTTCCTTATTTTAGATGGAATTAAGTGATGATATAAAAGATATTTATATAAGAAAGAAGGAAATTCCATTTAGCTCGGAGCAAAAGTGGATGGCAGTAAAATGCATGCTGAAAAATCAGGTACAACAATAGTTATATAGACTGGTTTCATGTTTCCTATCTTGTATGTGAATATCCATGGAAATGAAATGAAGTTTCTTAGGCAACAGCCATACAAAGGGTTTCAGACACAGGTAGATGGTGCTTTCATAAATTACATCATAATTTTCAAAAGCCACCATTTCAAAGACATTTTGTTTTGACATTGTGGATAGCACTGAAAAAACCAGGACGAGATTTCAGCGTAAATGTTTGAGAAAAATTCATCCTGTTTTGCAAACAGCTGTAAAACTAGTAAAAAAAAAAAAATAAAATAAAAGTGTTAATGATTTTTTGCACCAAAATTTCAATGGGAAAAAATGGACAACATTTCCGAGAAACTGCCTCCTTTGTTTCCCTGCCTGCTTTAATTGTCTGAGTTAATTTTATTCTCTATTTAAAAAAAACAAATAAACACTTTTTCACTACCAGGGTCACTCAGATTCATTCCACATAAATGCTGCATTCTATAAGAGGCATGTGTCCATGTGTTTTATGGGATAGATAATGGCATACACAAGGGAACCTGCACATCTCGGATGCAAAGCGTTTAACTGTCAATATTTTTTAATGACGTAGCTTGTCTCCTTATTTTAAAGGGGCAGGAAGATGTTTATTTTATGAAGGGAGCCTTTGAAGAAGTTATTCAGTATTGTACCATGTACAACAATGGTGGCATCCCACTGTCTCTCACGCCACAGCAGAAAGCCTCCTACATCCAGGAAGAGAGAAGAATGGGATCTCTAGGCCTGCGGGGTCAGTTAGTATTGCATCCTTTAAGCTTACAGGTTATCCTAACTGTATGTTTTCGAATAATAGTAATAATAATAATAATAATAATTAATAACAAACTCTTTGCTTCTCTAGCGCCTCATGCACAAGTTGCAGGAGTGGGATGAGTCTTGATATAGCAGCAGCAAAGTACTTTTCAGTGAGAACAACCCCCCATTTTCACTCCATGGAATTCTTCTCCATCTAGCAATAACCAGGCATCTGCCAGTGTCCTTGCTGTCTCTAAAAGTACTGGCCAGGAGAGGATCTGGGCCACTGTAAAAAGCATCAGGTGAAAATTGTTCTTGCATAATGGAACATAAAAGGATTGGTCACTTGGCCCTTACTCATGTTAGTTGTCCCAAGGAAGAGCCGGGTGTTTTAGGGAAATCAGCACAGATTGGGAGCCAGGAATTCCTGATTTCCAGGCCCAACTCTGGTAGTGACTCTCTGTGTCTTGAGTCAAGTCACAGCACCTACCTGCTTCAGATCTCCCATGTAAAATAAGCTCAAGAATACTTGTTCTATTTAACACTAAGGAGTGTTTGGGGGGATTGTTAGAAAATATAGTGTCAGTTATAGTCATTACTTATATGAGTAACAGCAGCAGGATCAGGCCTGGTTTTTTATATTTTTTTTATATTTTTATATTTCCCCTCTGTTTCCAAGAGCCTTGTGTGTTGACTGCTCATTTTCTCATAAAAATCTTTCTTTATTGGTGTTTTATATCCGTGAAATGCAAAGGAACTGTATGCAACCACTGGAGAGTGTGAACAGTTTTCCTCCACGAACAATTCCAATTGTCTGAGACATAGGTTAATGCTGTCACTAACAAACTGAACACTGTACCTTGCATAGTCTGTTCTGGAGCCAGGTTTTGGTCAGAGAAGCTATTTCAACAGCAACAAAAAGCACATTTGGAAGTGATACATGGAAGCCAATGGGAATCTTGCCTTTGCAAAGACTCAGCATAGTCTGTGTGAGGATTTCAGGATTTAGTCCTGTGGGCCTGCTGCTGCCCCATTTGAAATCCCTCCCATCGATTTCACTGGGAATGGGATCCGGCCCTATATTTCAGCATCGAGTTTTTACAAGTGAAGTTGATTGATTTTTTTAATATTAGGGAAATATCTAGCCCTCAGTTTGACTCTTACTTCATGTCAACGTATGTCCCACAGACAGACTATACAGAATCAGAGAAATGTGGAAGGAGCCTCAAGAGGTCATCTAGTCTATCTCCCTGTGGTGCGGCAGGACCAAGTATATCTAGACCATCCCTGCCAGGTGTTTGTCTAACCTGTTCTTAAAAACCTCCAATGACAGGGATTCCACAGCCTCCTTTAGAGCCTTATTCCAGTACTTAACTATCTGATAGAAAGTTTTTTCCTAATCTCTAACCTAGATCTTCCCTGCTTCAAACAAAGCCAATTACTTCTTGTCCTACAGTGGACATGGAGAACAATTGACCACCATTGTCTTTATAGCAATCTTTTAGAGGTTTGAAGACTGTTATCAGGTCCATCCCACCCCTTGGCCTTCTCTTGTATATACATTTATATGTATTTTTGAATATTTATAAATTTCACAAGTTACAAAAAGCAAATGACACGGGACCATCACCATGATCTCGCAGTATGAATCTTTAATTACTACCCTGCAGAAAAGTGATTGGCCTAAGCAGCTGATGTGGAGCTTGTGATGGGTTAGAAAGATCATTTAAAACACTTTTTCATACACACATCTGATGAAGTATTCTGAAAGTTACACCTGTAAATCAATGCAGTAAATTCAAGAACTGTAGAATTACAGATTTTTAGACGCAAATTACAGCATCTAAATGTTTGCGGCCTTGTCTACCTGGAAAGTTGCGTGGGCTTAACTAAAGGTATGATTTTTAACTGATTTAGTTCAACTGATGCAAGGCTCTGGGTAGGCATTTATTTTAATTTAAGTGTGGCTTATTTTGGTTTAGCTCCAGTCAATCAGCCTGGTCTATGCAGAAGATTAATTAAATTGGTGCATCTCTGTGTGTAGGTACCCTTTTACCAACGTTGGTAAATGTAGAGACTCAACCTGAACCAAGAAACCGAGTTTTAAACCAAGAGAAGAGAATCCACACACAAGTTGCACTGGTATAAGTAAACAGGTCCAATTAAGCCCAGATAAATTTGTGACTAGACATGGCCTAACTACCTGATTTTCAGCTGCAAAAGTGGAAGTCTGATTAAGAATCTTTGAAAATGTCAAACTAAATGTAATATGGATTCTTATATGGAAACTAATGTGGAATAACTTGGTCCTTTCTCCCCCCCCCCGCTTGCTCTCTTTAGTACTTGCTCTAGCTTCAGGTCCAGAACTTGGCAGACTAACATTTTTAGGGCTGGTTGGAATAATTGACCCCCCAAGAGCCGGAGTTAAAGAAGCAGTTCAACTCCTCTTTGAGTCTGGTGTATCCGTGAAGATGATAACTGGAGATGCCTTGGAAACTGCCATGGCTATCGGTAACAATTAGCTATTTTCCCACATTTTGCATTATCTGTCTGTCAGACCAACAGCAAATCTTATATATTTTATTGACCTTCATAAGATAAACGTAGCCCATTTACCTTTCTTTTCATTTCATAGAATCATAGAATATTAGGGATGGAAGAGACCTCAGGACGTCATCTAGCCCAACCCCCTGCTCAAAGCAGGACCAACCCCAACTTAGTCATCCCAGCCAGGGCTTTGTCAAGCCGGGCCTTAAAAACCTCTAAGCATGGAGATTCCACCACCTCCCTAGGTAACCCATTCCAGTGCTTCACCACCCTCTTAGTGAAACAGTTTTTCCTAATATCCAACCTAAACCTCCCCCACTGACACTTGAGACCATTACTCCTTGTTCTGTCATCTGCCACCACTGACAACAGCCTAGCTCCATCCTCTTTGGAACCCCCTTTCAGGTAGTTGAAGGCTGCTATCAAATCCCCGCTCACTCTTCTTTTCTGCAGACTAAATAAGCCCAGTTCCCTCAGCCTCTCCTCATAAGTCATGTGCCCCAGCCCCCTAATAATTTTCATTGCCCTCTGTTGGACTCCCTCCAATTTGTCCACATCCTTTCTGTAATGGGGGGCCCAAAACTGGATGCAATACTCAGATGTGGCCTCACCAGTGCCGAATAGAGGGAAATAATCACTTCCCTCGATCTGCTGGCAATGCTCCTACTAATGCAGCCCAATATGACGTTAGCCTTCTTGGCAACAAGGGCACACTGCTGACTCATATCCAGCTTCTCATTCACTGTAATCCCCAGGCCGCTTAGCCAGTTGGTCTCCAGCCAGTAGCAGTGCATGGGATTCTTCCATCGTAAGTGCAGGACTCTGCACTTGTCCTCACTGAACCTCATCCGATTTCTTTTAGCCCAATCCTCCAGTTTGTCTAGGTCACTCTGTACCCTATCCCTACCCTCCAGCATATCTACCTCTGCTCCAGCTTAGTGTCATCCATGAACTTGCTGAGGGTGGAATCCAGCCCATCATCCAGATCATTAATGATTTGTTGCAGTAGATTCCTTGAGTTCCAGATGTGACATTATACAGTAGTTCACTATGTCCGGCTATGTCAGAAGAAGGACAGGAGACACTGGGTGTGGTTTAATTAGGTTGCAACTTTATTCCTAAATGTCTGGGAGTACCTGGCAGATAAAATTGTACAGTGCGGATAATTCCATTTACATATACCTGGGGGGCTGCTGGGAGCCCTCCCCTGTACCCATCATGGGCCCCAACCAACCTGCTACTGGGACCTCACACCCCTTGAACAAGAGTTAAAGAGGGGGGCTATAAAGGAGGACAGCATTGGCTTCTTGCCATACCAGTCCTAGGAGCCCTGAACTCCCATTGTTCCCAATCCTTTAAAGAATACCTCCTTTAAATCCTTTTCCAATCCATTTGATCAGATCGTTGTATCCATTCCCATTGGAATACCTGCACTGAACGTCCACCCCAAGCTTACATAGTGAGTTGTGATATCATAGCCTAACTCCCCTTTCATTTTTTGTCCCCCCACTAAACTCTCGGCCCACTGTGGGGAAAGCAAAGAAACCCACCTCCCCTTGCCCAATCTGGCAATGATGGAAAAATTCCTTCCCGGTCCCGCGAGAAAAGAATGACTAGCATAATGCTCCCATGGCAGGTTGTGACAAAACCTGGTATTTCGAGTACTTCCATGGGTGGGAGGGTGCGTGCTGCTTGGCCTGGCCCAGGTGAAAATAGGTCTTGTACTGCTCAGATGTGGGCAGAAATAGTCCCCTTCTCTTCCAGTCACCTGGTGGGGAGCATGGGTCAGCACCCCCATGCTGACCTGGTACGGAACTACCTTCATGTAGCAGGTAACTGGCTCTCTAGCTGCCCTTAAAGGGACAACACACCTTTTCCGACAAGCCAAATGTCCCCGCCACTTAATGTGTGATGAGGTCATTTTGCTGGTTCACTGAAATAAATCTAGTTAACTGTAGTGATCTAATTACAGAAGCAGTATGGATCCATTTCCAGCAAGATAAAATGCACTGGAGCGGCAATATAGAGGATGTAAAGTTACTGCTGATACCCTTAAACGAATGAGAAAAATGTCATCGCTGGGATTAATGTCTCTTTTAACATCACATGCAAACATCTCTGTATATCCAATTATTACATTTAGGGTTTTCAAATCGCCATTAGAAATAAACCATGCAAGCAGCATAAACTGGAAGAACAAATCCACAGATGGTGTCAATTTTCATTGCTCTAACTATAATCATTGGAAATTTGCTGATTGACAGCAGCTGAGGGTCTGGCCCAGTGACATCATACTTAGCCAAGTGTGATTCTTTTCTGCTTCCTGTATGTTCAGGAGATGATTCCATTGCGAAGTCCATGGCAGAGGCTTTTAAACACCGCCTTGTTTTCACCGAAAGAAAACGATTAGAAGGCGACTCTGCAAATGGAAAGACATGAAGTATCCTGTTCTCTCTGAAGGTTATTCCCGTGCAAAACTAAATTACCCTCTGTGGAAATGCATCTTAATATTGCACCCAGTTCTGTTCATCTAACTCTTCACTCATGCAAAATTCCCAATGAGTAAGAAGTGCATGATTGACGCGTTAGAGACCTAGAAAGAGAATTTTTGTCCCATGCCTCCATAGGTGACACCAGCTCATAGTCATTTTCTGTGACCGTCTTAAATGGGGTCTTTTGTTTCAAATCAGAAAATAATTAGCCACTCCTGGTGGTGATGGACTGCTCTTACGTTGGGTTTTCTATGCAGGACAGAGAATTGGACTCAGCAATGGGAAACTGAAAGCCATGTCTGGAGAAGAGCTGGACCATGTGGCAGAGTCAGAGTTATCATCTGCAGTCAAAAATGTAATGCTGTTTAAACTGTTTCCAATAGTGCTGTAGGATTCCACTTAAAATAGCATTCTCATGGCTTTTTTTTTTTTCTTTTTTTTCCTTTTCATCATCTAGGTGTCTGTTTTCTTCAGAACAAGTCCAAAGCACAAGCTAAAAATCATAAAGGTACAGATTGCCTCCCAACACTGTTATATGAAATGGAAACCCAAACTGGGGCACTGATCCTGTTCCAGCCCATGTCGCTGGTGGGTCTCTTGCTGAATAGGACTGGGCTCTTTGAAAGGAGTCAATACAATAGAGCTATGATTACATGGGCAACTTAATATCTACGAAAGTGGAAGTATCCCCTGCTCCTATTGATGTCAGCTGAAATAATGGGGGCTGTGCACTTCTGGAATCCAGCCCCTAACTGAGTAGAATATCTCAGTTGTTTCTCTCTGCACTACCCATGGTACTTTGTGCAGCTCTGGGCTGCTAAAGTCCATATTCCCATCTGAGATGTGCAACCCTCCTCCTGCAATGGAATATAAATTACAAACGTTGTCACTGGACATAGTTTATTTTCACATTAAGAGCCCATCCTAGTGGCATTGAATTTATTCATCTCTCCATTTCCACAGGCTTTGCAAAGCACTGGTGCCATTGTGGGAATGACAGGGGATGGGGTCAATGATGCAGTGGCCCTAAAATCTGCTGATATTGGGATAGCAATGGGACAAGCAGGCACAGATGTCAGCAAGGAGGCTGCCAACATGATACTGGTGGATGATGACTTCTCAACGATAATGTAGGTTGCGCTTCGGCTACTTTCTTGACATTGAATGCAATGAGTTTCTATGTGACTAGCACTGAAAATATGTCAAAGGCCAGATCCTTAGCTGGTGCAAAGCTGCATGCAATCTATGGAGTTATGCAAATTTACAGCCACTGCAGGTCTAGCCCATTGTGTCTTTGGAGGCACATATGGAGGATTACGTTCACCATACCTGGCTCCATTCTGCCTGCCTCACCTAGGAAGCTTATAGGAAGAACTCCTGCAGCTTGTAATGCCCTGTGGTTCACAAGAACAGAGCCAGCAGGCAGAGTGGTCAGAATGACATAAATATGCCTCATGTACACTTATGTCCATGTACCAAAACAGAATGAACAGATCTCATCTCAGGCTTCCTAGTTCTGACAGCATCCCTTTAATCCAACAGTTGTATGGATATCTGTCATGTTAGAATTGTCCTAAACTGGTATTTGGACTTCCATTGAAATGAAAGGGAAGGGGAGAGTATAAACTAAGAGGCTGTTCTCTTGTCTATAAAGTTTCTTAGGTGATTACTAGGTTAGATATGAAATATCATGAATACCCATCAGTTTATAAATTACCACATCTCTCCTTTCTAGGAATGCCATAGAGGAGGGAAAGGGAATATTTTACAATATAAAAAATTTTGTCCGGTTTCAGCTTAGCACGTAAGTACACACTGGTTGAAGCTCCACTGATGGGCAGCTTTTTGGCTAGGCTGGATGAAGTAATGTTGTGTTGTTCCTGCTCCATCTGCTTTGCAGGAGCATTTCAGCATTGAGCTTAATCACTCTGTCGACAGTGTTCAATTTACCAAATCCACTCAACGCCATGCAGATCTTGTGGATCAACATTATAATGGATGGACCCCCGGCTCAAAGGTAATGAAATTACACAATGAGCCAAAATTAGCCTTGGAGAAAAGTGATGGAACTCTATCGACTTGAAAGGCATTAACAAGGCTTTGTTAACAAAAGTTGTCATGGTCAGGTGCTGGGCCTCTTGCCCTTACCTGTCTTGAGGTGGAATCTCCAAATTCTTCCACCCATAGACTGGGAGTGGATCCACTACCCTGTATGTATCCACCACCTATCACACCCAGGTCCAGCTGGGTTTTGGTCATCTGGGTTTCTTGCCTGTGGCAACCTGTGTCCAGTAATGTAGCACCCAAAGCTTTTTAAAAACAGAATATTTTATTTAGCAGTTGAAAGAAAGCCTTAATGCCTTGTTATCCCTGGTTTTGTGACTGAATCTACCTGTGGGACAGTGTATAGAGATTGTCAGCTCCTCCTCTGTTAATCCAGCACAACATTTTACAAGTCGAAAACATAAATCACATGTAGGGGCACAAATCAGTAACTCCTTACCAGACACCCCTACATTCATCCCACCCATCCTGAACAGGATTGAGGCATGATGACACCATAGAGGAGCTAGCACTAATGTTTCTCATGCTTTGCACCTTCAGCGACTAAGCAAGAGATTTCAGCTTCCAGGGCTCTGTCGGTTTCCTCGCACCAGCACTAAAAATTTAGAACACATGTAACTGATCTATATTTATATCTAAACATGTTGTTTTATTTGATGAAAGCTTGGGAGTTGAACCAGTTGACAAAGATGCCATCAAACAACCCCCTCGAAATGTTACGGATACAATTCTCAGCAGAGCATTGATCCTGAAAATCTTTATGTCTGCTATAATTATCATCAGTGGGACCCTCTTTGTCTTTTGGAAAGAGGTGAGATAAATATTAAATCCCATCTTGTTTGCACTGACATGGAGCACAATTCATCACATTTTAAGGACAATTTTCTCAGAAGGTAGAATGCCCAGTGGAGAGGACTTGGGACAACATGTCAAGAAACTTGGCTCCGCCACTAACTAGCTGTGCAGTCTCTTCACCTTATAGAAGTTTCCCTCCTATAATATGAAGATAAGAATGCTGAACCACCCTTCAAAAGTTCATTGAGGTCTGGAGATTAAAAATACTATGTACATATCAGGAACTACAAATACTACTATTAGGTAAAAAGAAAAGGAGTACTAGTGGCACCTTAGAGACTAACCAATTTATTTGAGCATAAGCTTTCGTGAGCTACAGCTCACTTCATCGGATGCATTCAGTGGAAAATACAGTGAGGAGATTTATATACATAGAGAACATGAAAAAATGGGTGTTATCATACACACTGTAAGGAAAGTGATCACTTAAGATGAGCTATTGCCAGCAGGAGAGCGGGGGGGGGGGGGGTGGGGAGTGGAGAAAACCTTTTGTAGTGATAATCAAGATGGGCTGTTTCCAGCAGTTAACAGGAATGTCTGAGGAACAGTGGGGGGTGGGGGTGGGGAATAAACATGGGGAAATAGTTTTACTTTGTGTAATGACCCATCCAGTTTGCAAATTAATTCCAATTCAGCAGTCTCTCGTTGGAGTCTGTTTTTGAAGTCTTTTTGTTGTAATATTGAGACTTTTAGGTCTGTAATCAAGTGACCAGAGAGACTGAAGTGTTCTCCGACTGGTTTATGAATGTTCTAATTCTTGACATCTGATTTGTGTCCATTTATTCTTTTACATAGAGACTGTCCAGTTTGACCAATGTACATGGCAGAGGGGCATTGCTGGCACATGATGGCATATATCACATTGGTAGATGTGCAGGTGAACGAGCCTCTGATAGTGTGGCTGATGTGATTAGGCCCTGTGATGGTGTCCCCTGAATAGATATGTGGACACAGTTGGCAACGGGCTTTGTTGCAAGGATAGGTTCCTGGGTTAGTGGTTCTGTTGTGTGGTTGCTGGTGAATATAAGTGATCACTCTCCTTACAGTGTGTATGATAACACCCATTTTTTCATGTTCTCTATGTATATAAATCTCCTCACTGTATTTTCCACTGAATGCATCCGATGAAGTGAGCTGTAGCTCACGAAACCTTATGCTCAAATAAATTGGTTAGTCTCTAAGGTGCCACAAGTCCTCCTTTTCTTTTTGCGAGTACAGACTAATGCGGCTGCTACTCTGAAACCTACTATTAGGTATTTCAAGAAGTAAATTTGGCTGCAGGGTTTTAGCTTCTGACTTTTTATGCCACAAAATTCAGCTATGATGTAATCTCTAGTTTTGTTGGCAAGCCTTTGCAATTGTGTCCTTTAGAAAGCCAAATATTAAGGACTTTATACAGTTGATTGCTTCACTGGAGTATTTGTACCTGAGTAAAATCACCATAAACCACACAAGTATCAGTAATTACCCTTTTGAAGGGAAATGTCAGGCTATAAACTGATTGTGATAGCCAGGTTCAGTAATATTAGGTTAATCACAATTACTGAGAAACTTAAAATCACAGCACTTGACCTCAAAATAAGAGACCTCTGTTATGATGCTGGATTTGGAATACATTCTATCTGTATATTATTACATCAATAATAATTGCTAATTAGACATAACGTGCAAATAAATTCTCTAAAGGACTTTTGGCCAAATTCACCACTGGCCAAAGATTTTTAAAATATCTGAAGATTTGATCATAAAACATAAATACTGGTAGTGGGGAGTTAGGCCCAATTTTTCAATGGTATTTAGGCGCCTGTCATTGAAATCTGAGGTTAGGGCTAGTTGCAGTGCCTGGAACTACTGTTATCTCTCTTTTTATAATTGTATTGAATTTTAAGTTGACCGTGACTTCTTTTTAAACAAAGTGGCTATTATTAGACGAAAGTGCTGTGTTAACACTCTTTTATAAGGCCCCAACTTTTTTTTAATAATTTTGAATTTTACATGTTTCCAGATTCCAGAAAGTGGCACAACTCCCAGGACCACAACAATGACTTTTACTTGTTTTGTGTTCTTTGACCTCTTCAATGCCCTGACATGTCGTTCTCAGGTGAGACAGACAATGGCATATCAGCATTGTCTTTTAAATAGCAGCCTAAATGTCTGCTTCACGTTAGTGGTATCTAAATATTCTGAATAGGAAGTGGCACGTTTTCTTCATTGTAACTGAAAAAAGTTCAGGTTTTATCCTATTAACCAATTAGGTTTTATAACAACAGTAATGATTAACCAATTTACAACAAAGATTCATACAGACGAGAGGCTGAAAGATTTGACATTTCATCATTATTTTTTTCCCCCCTAGACAAAGTTGATCTTTGAGATAGGCTTTTGCCGAAACCGCATGTTCTTATATTCTGTGCTGGGGTCACTGTTGGGGCAGATGGCTGTCATTTACATCCCGCCGTTACAGAAGATCTTCCTCACAGAGAATTTAGGCGCATTAGGTAAGTCAGTAGGGAAATAGCAATCATCTTGTGGTTTTAAGCTATTTAAGAGGAATATGAGATTTGCCAGATCAGATTAGACCTCTGCCATCTTGTGCAGCTCTCATCGTTCCATGATGACTCAGAAGAAGGTGGGGAAACAGTGTAGCCGGCCAGTTGTATTATGTCGCACATTGCTGCGGAGGAGGAAAATTCTTCCCTCCAGGCAATCAGTTTGATTTGATCTTATTTCTGGTTGCATAGGTTATAAAATGTTTTTGTTCGTGCCATTATCCAACGCCCCTCACATTCCAGGCAAAATAGCTGCGTGGTTGTATTCACATGTTCTCATATTTAGACACGTCAGGTTCTTCACACAGCTTTGTAGACTAACCTCGGTCTCCATTAGAGAAATTTGTGTTGGTGGAATATCTTGAATGACACCAATGCAAACCCCTAATGCACCTGTGTCAAGCAAGGTTTACGTGGGTGTGTTTGACTACCAGACTAAGTCCTAGCAATATAAAACCTCCTTTACACTGGTGCATAGATGGTCGTGCTACTGTTACTAGAGCAGAACTCCTATTTTATGAACTAACTGGGGAGTGAGGAGTTCGTAAAATCCAAAAGTTCATAAAATGGAACTTGCCCGAATTAGAGCAGGGCTAGAACCTCAGTTAATTTTTAATCAGTCAGTGATAGTGTACATAAGACTAGTAATGAATGGATACAGTATACCTGATTTCTCTTTGTTTGAGAGAACTTCTTTGCTGCCAAATGTCTCAGCCTTTTCAAACTGTACAGCCGCTTGACCATTAACTGAAGGATTGAAGTCACATTTGGCAGCCAAAAGGTGGGTCATATAACTGGTCGTTTATAAGAGCAGCGCTCATAAAATCGAGGTTCAGCTGTAGAACAATGTCATTACATCAGTACAAATTTCTCTAATGTAGACAGGGCCTTATCTGAATATTCTTGCCCAGCACAAACATGAAGCTGACCCACTGTGTTCCCCTTTCTTCCCTCACTCCTGGGCAGATCTGTTGTTTCTCACTGGCCTGTCGTCTTCAGTTTTTATTGTGTCAGAGCTCATCAAAGTGTGTGAAAAGCATTGTTGCAGATCAAAGAAAGCGAAGACTCTTCATGAAGTATAACGGATGCAGACGTCTCTAAAGAATGTTTTTTGAATTAAACTACCATTTTGTAATTCAAATGCGTCCTTCTGTGACTGTGCAAATCCTTATGGAAAGTATTAAAGTGAATCTAGGTCGACAGCCCTCCCCATATCAGATAATATTCCTGCCACTTTCTTCACCCAGGCTATTTCAAGTGGTCTGCCCTGGGGTGTAAACACTACCTCTGTTGCACAGATTTATATATTTTTTTCATAATTGGTTGACCAGTCTGTTTGAGCTGGATCTATCACTCTGCGCAACGTGGCGATGCATCTCTACAGAACAATCTACTGCACACGGCTGATGTTTGGTTATTTAAATCACAAGGATTTTTGTTAATCAAATCTGGATTTAAAATGTTAACTAGCGATTGTCTGAGGGAGAATCTTGCTATTACTTAGGCAGTAACCTCCACTTTAAAAAAATGTCTTTCCATTCTTTTGCCTTCACTACCAGGACACCTTATCCCATTTCTCTTGGTGAATGCTGTGGCTTTGGAGCCCAGACCAACTGATATTTATTCAGCAAAGGTTTTAAGCAAGTGCCTAGCTTGAGACTACTTCTATTCATTCTTAAAGAGCTGTACATGCTTAGGGACTTAAAGGGGGCTTGTTTTTAGGTTGTCCTCCCCATCAGGCTGCAGAATCCATGCCTTTCAGCTGACTTCACCCTTATGGGAATGTAATAAAGCAAGATACTCAGCAGCCCCACCTGTGACTCAGCACTGCTCTTCATGTCTTCTTTCACACCCCTCCAGGAATCTTTAGATCAAAAGCTTCTTGGGTTTACGGATTGTGGGCCAGATTTGTAAAGGTAGTTCAGCATTGCCATGCTCAACATTGCAATGTCTAACTGATTTAGGAGCCTAGATCTCATTTTTAACAGGGATTTAAGCACTTAGGAGACTAAATCCCATTGACAATTGATGGGGTTTAGGCTCCTAAATGTTTCTATCCCTTTTGAAAATGATTTAGGTTCCTAAATCAGTTAGGTGTTGCAATGCCAAATACAGTGATAGAGCACACTGGAAAGACAGTCATCCTGACCTAGGAGTTACTGTGCTTCATCATTCAAAGACCTTTACCATAGCCTTGGACAGAGGTGGTGATACAGCACACTGCTGGCCATTAGATAAGGTGCACAATTTTTTGGTGGGAGCGAGTCATTGTTAAAACATGGAACAACAATGAAAACCGAAGAGGGGATGTTTTCATTGCTAGCTCATTCCTTTCTACATCCTGGCACTGGAATGCAGTGGTGCATGGGAAACAGCCTTGGGCTTGACAGAAAGACCAGGGGGACAAAATACTCACTAAATATTCACTTGCAAATGGACTGCTTGTTTTGTACACTGGCATGTTCAATTTCTGCACCCCAGGTCTACAGCTTAACAGATTTAGTAAAATCTTAAAAAAAACCTTCCTAACTGCAAGAACGCTAGGACAATGGACAGACTGCCTAGGGAGGCTGTAGACTCTCCTTCACTGTTGGTTTACAAAAGGAGGCTGGATAGCCATCTGTCTTGGATGGTTTAGATACAATAAATCCTACATCTTGGCAGGGGGTTAGACTAGAGGGGCCTTGTGGCCCCTTCTACCAATAAGATTCTATGTAATTACAGAACTTTGAGTTTCATTTCCATCCAAAAGGTATTGCTGAAATACTTCTTGGAACATCCATAAGTTCGCCCTCTTCGTTAAAGTTACACTCCCTGATATATGAGTTTATATTTTAGCAGTTCTTAAAAAAATACGATAAAGGGAGTTTTTGTTCTCTTTGTTTAAACAGGGTGGAGAGGGCTGGGCTGGGCAAGGTTATTGTGGCAGAATAGAACTTTTGCTCTACAGTAAGCACTCCGTCAGCAATTACAACATCCAAAGTTCCTTATTCCCTTACCAGGAAATGCCTTGTTTCAGCATCATCTTGCTGGGCAAGTCTGTAAATAGATTCTCCTTCAGACCACTCACTAAGAGCACCACACTGTTAGATTTCTCTCTCCCCCACCAACTACCTTCACCTTATATGATCTGATTTTAAAGATAAAAAGTCCAGCTCCTCAAAGGTCACAAATCACAGGACTTCAAAGCAGTCAAATGCTGTGCTGATTTACAACAGGATGTTGCCCAACATGAATTTCCTTGACAAAACCAACCCAGTGTGGCTGTTTTTTGCTCTGACTCAGACTGGTTCAAACAAAGACAAGTCAGCTCTTAGATATTACATTTTTGATGAAGAGCAGTTTTTGGCAATTCACTTAACAAAATTAAATACAACCAACCAACCACAATTGCTATTCTTTGGTGACAATAGCCTCCACTTGTTCCTGCTTACCATAAAATATGAACTGGCTCTTTTGGCTTAAAAACTGCTTAAAAAAAAAATCCTGTAGATAACTTAATAAACTTTTCTTCTAGAAGATTCCAGAAATGCAGCAATCTCTGGGGTGGAACCCAGAAGCTATTTTAACAGCGCTCAGTCACACTATACAATCACCTAGTACACGCAGCGAATAATAGCTAATTGAAATTGTTGGGGAAATTTCAGGTGGCAGGATGTAAAAAAAAAAAAAAACCTGTTACAGAAAGAACTAAATACATTTATTAATTTATTTTCTACAGCAGTTCGGCAACATATCATTTAAAATTATTATAAAAACATTCAGAGGGAAAAAAATCGTGTAAAAAGTTCAGTATAATTACTTAACACAGAATTTTGGGCACATTAAAGACTCTGGAACCTAACTTGATCATTTAGATAAACACATAAGAATATTAACTTAGGCCAACCTATGCTGATGAATAGGTACCACGTATACGCTAACCATTATTATGGGTAGGGTATAAAATGCATAGATGATTACCAGGGTCTGCAGCAGGAGGGATTTGTCCATGTTCCCCTTTCAACAATAATTTATATATAATAATCATGAATACTACCTACTTCTCACATTATAAAGTGAAGGCACAAATACAAGCTAATTTGAATGTCCTACTTTGGCACTCAATAAAGAAGTACCAGATAGCTAAGGGTACACCAGAAAATACTTTCATTAGAGTTCACTGGAACCTGATCAAAGTAGTAAATGACCATATACAGTGTTAAAGTATATTTTATGCACCATGCAGTGTCAACAGTGAAAATCTAGATCCTTTATATGACAATGAATCCAGTCTAATACAAAGATGCTTTGATGTGATCTTCTGCTTTACTGGGAGAAAGATACTTCAGTTATACATATTGATAAAGAGATAAATACTGATTTTCAATTCCCCATGTCACTTGCTGGGGTGAAAATTCTAGTTCTCAGTAGAAGTGGGTTTTTTTTGGCAAGTAAATTACACAGCTAGAGAGTTAGCAATACTCAAGGTACTGAAATATGGATAGCTATGAATGGATTATGTTAGAAAAAAGCCCTGAATGTGACTGATTGTAGCTACTCACCAGCACAGGCAAGTGTTGTAAATAACAGAGAAGGAGCAAAAAAAAAAAAAGCAGTGTATCAGAGGTCAACCTATTTTTTTAAAAAATGAGTGATCATTGATTTCATTGCAACAAAATCTGTAATAAGAAAATAGTTTCAAAAGTTATAGACATTAACTCTAACATTTTTAAGGCATTTGTATAGGTTTTTAGATGTATGACTCCTTATGGCATAATCACACACTCCAGTCTACCTCTGAAGGCATTTTCCAAGACAATTTCCATTGACATCAATGAGAGTTATGCCTGAGTAAGAAACACAGGACTGGGCCCACTGACAGGAGTCTTTGTGGTTGAATCCATGAATGACTCTAAGACTATTTTACAATGGGCCAAATTCTGTGCTGGCTTATTAATTCAGTGAAACTTCACTCAAATGAAGTCTAGCATAAGTCAGGGCAGAACTGGATGCAGTATATACAGACTTCTATGTTTCTGTGTACAATCCATATATTTATGGAAAAGCTGAGCTTAAAAATAGATCCGAATTTGAAGCAGCTTTTACAGCAACGACGCAAATCAAGCACAGTCTTTATAAAGACTGAACTGGACTGTTCTACAGATACCATTTTAAAATGTTAACAACTTGTACGCTGCACAGACATTTAAATAATGAAGCTGATTTCATTGCATGCAAGGAATTATTTTCAGCTGAGGTATCAAAAGCTTGACATCTTTGAAATTCTATATACAGTCAAAGTTAATACACTGGTGACTAAGCAGCAATAATATTTGTGCTTAATATCTGCATGCAGAGAAGAAAATGAGCCTATTGCAAATGCCATCAAATTTATTTCCAGCTACAACCAGGACTTAGCCAGCTATCTAAATTCCCACTCTTCCAAAAGAAACCACCTGCAGTCATAACATCTTCCTGGCTCTAACTATTACGCTAGTACTCTTTACACTGCATTTTTGTTTCAGCTAATTATACAAGTGGAAACAGATGAGAAAATATCCTGTCCAAGGAATATCCGCACTTGATGGGATCAGGCAGAACAAGCCACGTTAAATGGGTCATCTTAGTTGTCATCATCCTCTTCAATCTGCTCTCGCAAACCATCACTCTGACGACTTTTTCCAGTCATTTCTAACAAGGCCTGAGCCTCGGGGTCTGTATCCAGGATGCTCTTCTTACCCTTTATCTTAAAGAAAATCAAAAAGGCAATTTAAAATGTCATCACAAATGTCAGCAAGGTCAGGTCACAAGTAAATGAAGCTTGACTATCCATAAGCTACTTGTTTAGTTTTAAAGATTGCTATGATGGTTTCCCAGGTGCATGTAAACAGAAAAGATTCAGTAGGACATACCAACTACTTTGCACCACTTCAGTGACACAAGACAGCTGTAAAGTTGGCTTAGCAGGCCAGTTTACTGTTTATGGTTGCTTTGGGTCACAAACCAGTCGGCGTATACTGGTTAATCTGACCCAATATTTCAAGTGCAGATGTGAACTTCTAAGTGATTCAAATACAATTTGACAGTCTTCCTAAAAGACTAGTTCTGTTTCTATTTACAGATGTGTGTGCAGTGTATAGCCTCTGGGCATGTTTACATAATGTGAAAAGAAAATATCAGCTGCGTAAAATAGACATCGTAACAGGCACAACTGAGGAAGATTTACTGTACAAAGACAGAGTCCCCAACCTGGTCTCAGGAGCAGAGAAACTTTCATAGTCTATTTATGCACGTCTTCCTCACTTGTTCTTATTGAACTCCCAAGTCCTACAAAGATTTCCTGCATCCCTGACTAAATTATGGCTGTCTTAACACCCAAAATAATCCCACTCCTCTTTGGTATTTACATGCTTCAAATATATAGCATCGTGGAGTCATTTAAAAGGATTACAGTAACACAGCCAATGTTTCATAGAGACAGTTGCAGTAGTCATGGTTTGTTTCATTTATGCTTCTCGTTCCAGCTGGCATATGTACTTTGTGCTTTAAATTTCTGAAAGTGTTTAGCTGCCATAGCAATAGGGGCCAAAGAAATACATAAAGTGTGATTTCTCACAATCCGGACAAAAAGTCAACATATATAAAACATTGAAGAAATATGTTATATATATTCTCCCTTGTATGTTTCTACACATGTAGGTTAATTCTGCCAGCTTTTGAAACACTGTATTCACTTACCACTGCGCTTTCTGGGAGATCTCCCACTGCCCACACCTCCATGGCATCTAGCGTAAAGTTTTCATTAGCTGACAGCTGAGGACTGTTGTAGGTAGTACATCTAGGTTTCGCTTTGCTGTGTCCCTTGCCATAGTTACTGTCTATCCAGAGCCCAAAGTAATCATGCTGTCCTCCCATGCCCTGTGAAATAAATCATCACATTAAATACTTATTAAACCAGAAACTAGGCCCAGGCTCAGGGGTAGATTGTAAGTTGCTAGTTTCAGTATTTATGGCTAAATTTCCAAAGCTGGTAAAATGGGGCATCTCAAAAAAGCTTGTGTTTACATATCTAAATTGTATCTTTGTGTGTGCAAGCTATCTGTACAATACCGACCTTGCAGGTCCTACAGGAGCATGACAATTCTGCAGACACATCAGCTGTACCTTGCTTTGGAAATGTAACCCGCTATGTAGTCTAACAGCTACTGTTCGTTTGACAACATGCCCGTTTTAACAAGGCGATACACATTTTAGCCAAGTCTTTCCCATTTAAAGCAACAAGTACAATTTGATGTGGCTTTCTTTAAAGCAAGATTTCACTGGGACGCAGTGATTACCAAAGTCACTATTGAGGCAATGTTGACACATTCTGTCTTAAAACATTTGCCTGCTTGTTTAAAATAACTGAAATTCACCATGGTGCTGAGGACTGGTGCAAAGTCCTCTCTACCTGTAAGACCCTGTGTGGGACTGAACAGAGAACTTCCGGAGGGTAGTCACATAGAGACAGACTCTACAACCCTTGTGCACTGTTTCTGATGAGGGTTTCTTTATGCCAGCCAGGCATAAACCAGTGAGAAGAGACTAAGGATGGGTCATCTGGATCTTCAGTTATGCAGGTCTAGGGAATCTAACACCATGTAAATGGTGTGGACATGTGCAGCCAACTCTTCGAGCCAACAGGCTAGAGTGGCAGCATCCGGAGGGCTGCATGCCAACTTTGAATGCTGTTCCCAATCTGAGGATGGATTCTACTCCTTAACTCCCCAGAAACTTCACCTGCCCGAAACCCAGTTACTTGGGTTAGAAATGCATGAAATGGATTTTACCCTAAACAGTTTACTGTTTAAATATGAACATCAGCTGTAAATAATCAGATAACCTGGCATCTTTACTCTGAATGAAAATGTATTAAGGTGAGAAATCCTCATAGTAAAAGTGCTGAGCTAATACACAAGGTGAAAAGGTGAAAACTTCCTTTAAGAAACACAGCACATGAAATATGTCAGCTTAAAAAGGCAGAAACAAATACAGAAGACACTTTCAAAGACCAGCCACGAACCTGATTTCCAAACTGTCATTTCTTAGTACTTACGAGTCCATTTGGGATAGTTTGCTGTCCATGATTCAAATACATGTAGTGGTCATTGTATCCAGTGTATGTGTGCACCATGAGAGAGGGAGAAATGGAAAACAAAAAGCATCTGTTGTCACCTATAAATTGCAGCAGTGTAAAGTGTCAGAGACAAAACAATGGACAAAGTGTGACTTACTTATGAGTAGGACGGGAAAGCAAGATCCCAAAAAGCAGCAGCAAAACAGTTCAGAACGAGTACTGATATGTCAGCAGCATCAGTACAGATGTTTAGTCAAGACGCACAGCCAACGTCTGTTCTGTGTTATAACTGTGCAGCACCACAGACATCAATGGGATTGCATGGCTGTAAATGAGGGCAGAATCTGGAGATCATGGGTATGTTTGATTACAATGTAAGGACTGGGCTACCCACAAAACATGCACAGGTTCACCTACGTAGTTTTTAAATCCGTTTAGTTAGAGCAGTGCAAACCCCTATGTGTGGGCATTCTTGGTTCTATCTACAACTGGAAGGTATCAATTCAGCTTGATCGACGTAAAAAACACTTTTAGTTAAGCTTGATTCAAGTTTTGTATGTAGAGAAGGCCTAAGGGACTGATGCTTCACCGCCTTGCACCGCTGTTGTTATTTACACCTGTACAAGCTAGGTGTAAAATGCCATCTAATCAGCATGCAGCATATTATCTTTATTTTGCACAGCTGTATTTACACACAGTACAAGACATTGCTGAACTGGGGCCTAATTTGTGAAAATGTAGGCCCTGATTTGCCAAAGTATGTGCTTAAGTACTTTGCTGAATCAAAACCTCAGCTAGCATTTCCCCTGAGTTTAAGAAACTCAGAACTAAAAATGTGAAACAATATCTTGGATAATGCCCTACTGAACAGTTGGCAAGGGATCCAGACTAAAAGGTTAATTAAAACCAACAAGGTTTTAAAAATGAGTGATATGGAGTAAAATGAGTAAATATATAACTTAGGGAGTTGTATTAATAAATGAGAATGTTCAACAGAGTAAGTTACCTATTAAGTCAATGCACACAGAGTTTCTATACTCACAAATCAATTATCTCTGCAAAATTTCACAAGGATTTTAATCAAACCTCATTTTTCCTGTCTAATTTATCAGGGCAAGATATGTGCTTGAATCAATAGCTACAAGTTAAAAAGTGTCCCCTGCAACATGATGTCACTGGTTTCGGTAACCTGTCTGCCATAACTGTTCTCTAAGGGCAAGTGCTAAAGATCTGGTGCATGAATTCTCACCAGAAAATAACTGTGATAATGCATAAGGCAAGCTGCATTTGAAAAGAAAACAACTTGGCCATTTAAAATTCTTCAAATCCTCTCCTCTCAAATTTCAGCCAACCCAAAGGCACTGATTAACCCACATGATTAGCAACTGGCATGGCAATATATTTTGTAAATTAACCTGCTGGAATGAGAGAAACACAAAAATCATATTTATATGTTACCTTGTATATATTTTTTCTTCCGTTACTACTTCAAAAGCTAAAGTCCCCTCTGCCCAAGTTTTGTAAAGGGAAAATAAAGGGTTCAGCTAGCATGGCTAGCTTTTAGCTCCAAGGGAAATCCCTTGTTGCTGTATTTTAAACAGGAACATAAATATCCATCCATCCATATACAGAAATATCCATCTGTTAGATGTAAACATACAGAGACAAATTCTGCTGAGTTTCAGCAATGTAAATCTGGAGTCATTCCAGTGTAGGGTGACCAGATGTCCCGATTTTTTAGGGACAGTCCTGATTTTTGGGTCTTTTTCTTATATAGGCTCCTATTACCCCCACCCCATGTCCCAATTTTTCACAGTTGCTGTCTGGTCACACTATTCCAGTGATACAGAGCAGAATTGGGGGGGGGGGGGGGGATTGGTATATCTTTTACTATGTAGAGCAACAGCCAAACAAACTTAAGACTGCCATCTAGTGGACGTTTATTTTGATCTATTAAATAATGAAGTTTGGTGGGCCACATTCGTCTCTTGTTTACACCAATGGAGCTCCAGTAAAGTCAGTGGGTAGAACTGAAAAGAGAATTTGTTCTAGGGTATTTATTTTGTGGTCAGTAAGTCCTGCGGATTTAAAAATTGTAAATGAATAACAGATACAAACTATACAGCAACCATCAGTACTGGATCTGAGTTTGTAATAGGGCAGAGGAACTAGCCAGGTTTTTACCAATATACAGAATTATAATTTCATTTTGAAGTAAGGAAGCAAGCATTCCCTCATTTTAGAGAAGCATGATATGTGTTACTCCAGTAAAATTACTGAGTTCAGGAAGTGGATATAGAAAGGTATTCCTGCTAAACAACATGCAATGCAACAGATACCGATGAACCACACATCAATGACCACTGTGGCTACATTCTGGTCTTGTTAGAGCATCAACCTAGCAGGTGAAGAGACATTTTCTAAGGGAAACAATAAATAAAAGAGAGAATGGTTTGATTAAACTATGTTTTGTAAGGGGCATCTACTGGATGCTGTCTTACCAATATTATGGGCAACTCTGTATGTGAGGTTTCAGAGTAACTGAATGTATCTGTATGTGAGAAAACAGAAAATAAAGAGTGGAGAAGAACTACAGGGTCAACAAATTATTCTTCCACTGAGACAGATAAGCTTTTGAAATTAAGTCAAAAGATAGCCACATGTTAAAATTTGGAAGAGGACAGATTCAACTGTCTTGCAAGAGTTCCTTCCCCTTCGCTCCTTGATAAAGTCTTCATTAACACATCCCATGCTGCTACTCTAAGCCATGAGATTTTTGCAGAAAAATACATAAATTCTTACCTTGAAATTGTGGTTTAACTTCCCATGATTCTGATGCAAACCCACCAAAGATATATCCATCCAAGTCCTTTAAGACCAATATACAGGGACCCTTGTTTATGATTTGCCCACAGAGCTGTGAAAAACTTTCTCCGTGAACCCGAGAAGAAAACAAAAGCCTCCACTTGTGCTGTAGCTCCGAGGGCAGATGGGAGTTAATGTATATGATGGATGGGATGTCAAGAAGACTAACAAATCCACTTCCTTTGATGCCCTTGCACTTTGGAATCAAATTGACTATGTTGTTAGCCTGATCTGGGAGTGAATGCAGGACAAGGAGCCCCTGCCTGATGATAACACTGAGGAAAGTAGAGATCTGTGGCACTTGGAACACCCAGTTCGCAATGGTACTTTGATCACACATGGCATCCATGAGAGGAGGTCCAGCGAGTTTCTTCCCATCTACACAATAAACACATTAACACAAGATAACTTGTACATTTCTCACAAGGGATCTGCAAAGCTGCTTATAGCATCCAAGTCTATATCTTCCCCTAAGTATATAATTACTTGCCTTCTAATTTTTTATGGTGGAAACACTTATTCACATTTGTTCATTATTTGAACAAATAATGAATGGCAAATGGAAGGAGCTAATACTGTCCGCAAGATTAAGTAAACATATGCGTTGGAAAGGGGCACAGTTCTTGGTAACTTGGGACATCCTCTAGCTGTATTGGAAAGATGGTTGAGAAATATGATGTCTCAGTTACAACGTATCAGATGGCTTCTACAAGATGAAAGATCTAATACCATGGCATAGCAAAGCATAGACTCGTTCATCAAACATAAGCAAAGACTGCCATAAAGGGATATAAATGCACCAAAACACCAATCAACTCTAAGCCAAGTAATTCTACAATGGTGACGAGACCTAATGAGATAAAACACGTAGCTATAAATCTGCATGACTACAAATTAGATTGAATAGGGAATTCAAATCCAAACTGTTCCCAAATTCCATCAGGAAGGGTAGGTGGGTAATTAAAATCCCCAGATCTGAATTCAACCCTCTCGTTTTGGTTCTTGATCTGAATTTCTAACTCCAGGTCAGAGAGCGCAAATATCTTGCAAGAACAGCTGATTCTGCAATACTTACACCATTTTGACATAAATTTTTTCAGTATTTTCCTTACCTTCAAGTTTCAGTTCTGATAACAGCTGAGAAGCCAGAACCTTTACTCCACTGGTAGGATCTTGAGTCTTCCCCAGATTCCAGCCCTTCAGCAGATTCCTGTAGCTCAGTACATGAACTACAGAGGTGATCACATCCTCTGTGAACTTAAAGGGCATAACATTGCCATTACAACCTTAATTCCATATTTAAAAGAAAATTGCCAAGAACACCGCAAAGCACCCCACAAGGGCATTAATCAGTGCTTATCGCAGTGACCTGGGTGAAATGGACGTCGTTGCCATACGTAAATATTATGAATAACACCTGTCTGCTATAGTTAAATGTCATAAATAATCATAGGTTTCAGAGTAGCAGCCGTGTTAGTCTGTATCCGCAAAAAGAAAAGGAGGACTTGTGGCACCTTTGAGACTAACGAGTTTATTTGAGCATGTAGCTCACGAAAGCTTATGCTCAGATAAATAATCATAGTTCACATTTGTTAAGCGCCTTTCCCGCAACGACCTCAAGTATAAATCTTAATTCTCAAACATCCTTCCATGGTAACTTTTACACATGGGTTAACTGAGAAGAAACAGAAGGTCAGAGAGCGTCATTTACAATCTAGCCCATATTGGGGGTGAAGTGGAGCTACACTGCCCCCAGAGGAACTTGGGGTGCTTGGGCTGCATCATCCCTTTTGTTTGCGCAGCTTGTTCTCCCTTTGGGCTATTCTACAGCCCCTTTGGGTGTATGAACCCTGAGTGTGCCTTGAGGGGGCAGTCTATATGCTCCTCCCAGTGCAGCCGCAGACTCGACAGGTTCACAGGGAACAGAGAGGAAAAAGCCTATGTACTTCCATCCCCACTGGACACCTGCACTACTGCCATACGCAATCTGGCCCTAAAATGATTTGCCCAAGATCAGAGTGAGCGAGTGGCTAAGCTAGGAAAAGAACCCAGGAGTCCTGAATCCCAGCCCGGTGCTCTAACCACTACCTCCCCAAAACATTTAAGAAAACAAAAACAAAAATACACACAAATGATCTTTTCCTTTACCTCTTGGATTTGTTTTCCCTTCACAGGCCCTTCGGTACTAGATATCATTCTCATTATTATGCTACTCTTCTCCTCTACGTTGCCTTTTAAAAGGGATGACATAAAAATTATGAACTGCTCCTTAACAATCTGTTCACTTGACCCCGATGACTTCCCAGTCAGGTCAACACTTTTCATTCCACTGTATAGCCTAAAGGTCATTTGCTCCGGTAATGCTTCCTGGACACGGGCCTGTCAGAGAAAGAAGAGTTAAGGACAGATTTTTAACTAGGAAAAACAAGACTTCTATACGCCGCTAAAACAGTCCAGCTGATCTGTGCCTAGGTTTACTGGTTAGGAATTGAATATCCCACTATCTAATATGTATTAGAGCAGGGATTGGCAACCTTTGGCACAGGGCCGGTTTGAGGGAAGTGGCGCGGGCCAAGGGATTTGCTGGCCCCCACTTCCCACAGCCCCCATTGGCCTGGGACAGTGAACCACAGCCAGTGGGAGCCGCGACTGGCCGAACCTGAGAACGCGGCAGGTAAACAAACCTGCCCAGCCCGCCAGGGGGCTTACCCTGGCGGGCCGTGGGCCAAAGGTTGCCGATCCCTTTATTAGGGTGAAACCTTCACAGAGGATCACTTCTCAAAGAGGCAGTCCCCATCTTCATCAACTATTTTATAGTATCCCCAAGGTTTCCAGTAGAATTTTGTAAGACCTTTAGTTACTTAGAACTTAATAAGCCATAGGTTCAAAACAAACAAACGGAAATACTTCTTCACACAACACACAGTCAACCCGTGGAACTTGTTGCCAGGGGATGTTGTGAAGGCCAAGAATATAACTGTGGTAAAAAAAGAATTAGATAAGTTCATGTAGGATAGGTCCATCAATTGCTATTTAGCCAAGATGGTAAGGGAAACAACCCCATGCTCTGGGAGTCCCTAAACCTCCAACTGACAGAAGCTAGGACTGGAAGACAGGGGATGGATCCCTCAAAAATGCCCTGTTCTGTTCATTCCCTCTGAAGCATCTGGCACAGGCCACTCTCAGAGACAGGGTGCTGACGTGGACGGACCATTGGTCTGACCCATTATGGTCGTTCTTCTGTAAAGGCCAGGGTAATTTTATAGTACCTATCTTAAACTTGAACTTGTAAAAAATTAAAAATATGCAAGTGAAGGATTTCTATAAGAAAACACTGTTTCAAAGATCTGTAGCTCAGTTAGTCAGAACAAAGTTCTGAACGTATTATGCCAGTTTAAGATGCTTCTTTTTGGAAATATAGCTCACAAATGCATTTAAAGAAATAGGTAAGTGAAATTCCCCACCCCCCCCCTTCATTTTGCCTCTTAGAAACCAAATGCAGACAAGATAATTAACTCTGAAAAGTAACTACAATGCGTGTATAGTAACTACCTGCAGAAGTTTCAGAGTAGCAGCCGTGTTAGTCTGTATTCGCAAAAAGAAAAGGAGTACTTGTGGCACCTTAGAGACTAACCAATTTATTTGAGCATGAGCTTTCGTGAGCTACAGCTCACTTCATCGGATTCATTCAGTGGAATATACAGTGGGAAGATTTATATGCATAGAGAACATGAAACAATGGGTGTTACCTCTCCTGCTGGTAATAGCTCACCTTAAGTGATCACTCTGGTTACAGTATGTATGGTAACACCCATTGTTTCATGTTCTCTATGTATATAAATCTCCCCACTGTATTTTCCACAGTATGCATCCAATGAAGTGAGCTGTAGCTCACGAAAGCTTATGCTCAAATAAATTGGTTAGTTTCTAAGTTCCACAAGTACTCCTTTTCTTTTTACCTGTAGAAGGATTTTTACTCTGCACAGCAATAGCCAATTCAATCAGTGGGCCAAATCTAGTTCACCTTACTCATGTAAAGAGTCCCACTGATG